>NW_027187380.1:18894952-18949894 GCF_028583685.1 Petaurus breviceps papuanus | reverse complement strand
CTCTCTCTCTCTCTCTCTCTCTCTCTCTCTCTCTCTCTCTCTCTCACACACACACACACACACACACACACACCCCAGTGCCTTGCCTTGAAAAAAAAATACCATCCTTCATTAAAAGAGAATGAAGGGCCTGATTGAAATCCTAAGAGGCCAAGGCACAAACAGCTCAGCCATGCAATTCTTTCCTTAGCTCATAAATTATATGCTGTTTCATCTGTATAAAAGAGCAAAGAACTGGGAGAGAAATTGCACATAAATGTCTGGATCCTCCTCTTCCTGCCATCATGAACCAACATCAATGTTGGTATTCTTACCACTAATACATATCACATACCTTAACATATTCTCTTTTGAGAATTTCTGTGGCTGAAAAAGGTGTGGAGACTTTCTAAGTTCAGCTGGTTTCATCTTCAGACAACAGAGAGAGTTCATCGTTTGGGCTATTCTTGAAGTTGTTCCAGTTTTATACAACCTGTTAGAGTTTGGACTTCATAGGTGTAGCAAGTACAATCCTTAGGATTCAGCAAGGCTCAGGGGACCCTGCACTGTGGAGAAACTTTTTCACTATAGGCACAAAAATTATTAAGATAAAAAGGAAATAGGAGCTCAACAAGTTCCAGAGAATGCTCAGAACTACAATGGAAATAATATTTTTTGGAGTTGTTAAAGGAATTTCAGATTTGTGTTTCTGCATTTTCCTAGATTAGAGGTGATTTCACATCATGCATTTCTGGCCCCTGATATACTACTATGCCTATACTGTCATTTACATTATTTACTCTGTGATTCCTTGTTCCTTACCATTCTGAATTCCCCTCTGGAGAAATTCCCTGTGTGCAGCCTGACCTTTTCATAAGTAGAAGGAACCCACAAAAGACATTTTCCCTAGGTCTTTCACACCCTAAGTGTGACTTTGGGTATAGCTTTCTGCAATTCAGGGTGACCTCCTATGGCACAAAGAGTTATAAGAACAGGATTTAAGCAATGAACTACACATAACAGTTGAAAAAATTGAGAAAGAAATAGACTTCTCATCTGAGGTTCTTAATAATAGAGATCATTAACATAATTTTGCTAGGTATCACAGTGGATTAGAATGCTGGGCAAGGAGTCAGGAAGACTCGTCATCCTGAATTCAACTCTGACCTCAGACACTTAGTAGCTGTGTGACACTGGGCAAGTCACTCAACCCTGGTTGCCTCAATTTCCTCTTCTGTAAAATAAGCTGGAGAAGGACATGGCAAACCACTATAATATCATTGTTAAGAAAACTCCAAATGAGTTCACAAAGAGTCAGACACAAATGAAAACTATTGAACAACAATGCCGTTTTAATATCAATATTGAATCTATTTTTTTCTTCAGAATAATGATACTTTCTCTAGAATTCAAAGGTATTCAACTTTTAAAATCCAGATATGCCCTTACTAATTTATCCAGATTAAAATAAAAAAGAAAAGGCAAGAAAATGAGGTAACTACATGGCATAATGGATGAACTGATGGATTGGGAGTCTGGACAACCTGAATCTCCGCTCTGCCTCAGACTCTTACCAGCTGTATAAAAAGTCACATCGTACTTGGTCTCAGTTTTCTCATCTGAAAAATTGAGATGAAAATAGAACTTACCTCTCAGAGTGTTGTATAGATAAGATAATAAATATACAAAGTATTTTGTAAACTTTGGATCACTATATAATTATAAACCATTAAAATATTTAGTTGTATCTATTCATATCCCTTCTGAATGATCAGTGTGTGTATGGATCCAGTTAATCAGATAATGTGATGCCAGCAATCATTAATCACATTATTTGCGCTATAGACACCTAGTCTCCGTATTCTTTATACCATTTAGTTATAGGAATTCCATTATTCATTTAACTCTTTTCCCAAATTTAAATACCAATTGGAGATGCCTAATCATTATCATTTGTAAAAGATCATCTTGCCAATGTAATTCTGTTATGTGGTCTGCGCTAATATCAAGGCCTAGATGAGAATTTGGAGAAATCCAAAATGATATTTTATAACACTGTTTAGCATGACTTCATTCAATAACAACAAACCAACAAAAAGCCTACTCATTCTTCACTACCTCTTTCCCCCTCATTTGGGAAACTTAGTTTTTTCTCCTATTTAACTGAGAATTAAATTAAAACCATTACATGATTAACTATTATAAAAAGTCTTTATAGGAAAGGATGCCTAGACTTCTTGTTTGAAATGAGAACTGGAAAAATTAGAAAGTCAATTTTTTTAATTTACTGTTATGTTAGGAAAATAATATATTATTACAATACAAACTTTATATGAAGCAAAAGCACTTAGTAAACCTGTGGCTTTAAATGATGTTACCTTAAATTTAATTCAAGTTGGTTAATAGATACTCAGAGCCAGTAGGGGGAGCACAACACATTCTATTTCATATGAAATATCAAAATTTTGGTATAAACTGTGGCAGAAGCAACTTTACCCTCATTATGATTCAATATTTATTATCTGGTTCATGGCACATGCCTATATATAGAAGGTCTGGATCCAATTATTGGGTTAGCAACACTCTCTGTTCCACTGTTTAAATGTAGATGTAATGATTTTTGTACTAGATATTATTGATTTGGTTATGACAATTGGGGAAATATATCTTGAAAAGACTTGATCCTATATCTTTAAGATAAAAACCTTTTCTTTTGTCTCCCTCTCTTTAATTGGATTTTAAGGTCATTTCCATTATCTCTCACACCAGTTTTTCTTTTCTTTCTAACCACAGAGCTATGGTTTGAAGACCAGAAAGAAATGAACAGCCTCAGAGATGAGGTATTTCCCTCCCTTCTCCAAAGAGAAAAGGAAATGGTATCCAAAAGGAATCAGGGAGTTGACTCAGCATGGGCTCTATAGTAAGAGACAGTGTGACACAATAGAAAAAAATATTGGATTTGAAATCACTCAACCTGAACTTGAATCTTGACATTTTAGCATTGTAGACAACTGCCAAAATGAGATGGTGGGGGTAGGGACAGGGTTTGAATTAGATTACCATTGTGGCCCCTTCCAAGTGTAACTTATGACCCTTTGTCAGAAGTGGTCCTTGAGAACTGTTTATTGTTTGTTCATAGTTAAGCCCTATGACTGAAGGGAAGCTTGTGCCCTGAGAACATGGAGAATGAGAATTAGAAAGCAACTTTGGGAGTGGCAGGGAGGATATTAGCCCGGCACTGTGCTAAGCACTGGGGATACAAAGGCAAAAATCAGTCCATTTTTAGGAGTTCACTGGCACTAGTAAACCGAAACAATCAGGAAATATCTCAAGGTGGCCTGTGAGCTGAGTTTAAAAGGAAACGAGGTTCTAAGTGATGGAGGTTAAGAAATGAGTGCATTTCAAGAAGGGTCATTAGCCTGTACAAAGGCATGGAGACAGGGGATGTAATGCTATGAGTGAGGAACAGTAAGAAGGCCAATTTGGCTAGACTATACAGTATATTAAGGGAAGTAATATATAATAAGACTAGAAAGGTATGTTGGAGCCAGAGTTTTAAATGACAAACGGGAGTTTATAGTTCATTCTAATTGTAAAAAAGGGTCCACTGGAGGTTTTTTGGGAAGGGATATGATATGTGCTTTAGGAATATTATACTTAGTTAACTGAGTAGAGGGAGAAGGCAGGGGGAGAGAATTGAAGCTGAAAGATCAATTAGGAAGCTATGGATTTTAGGGTCACTTTCATTACATGTCAGCCCAGTTGTTATTCTAACCACCAAATTATGATTTGAAAGCCAAAATGAACGAATAGCCTCATGAATGAAATATTCTCTCCTTTCTCAAAAGAGAAAAGGAAATACTCTCCAGAAAGAGTCAGGAAATTCACTCAGCATAGGTTCTGGAGTTGGAGGCAATGTGGTACAATGGATAATCCTTAATAGCCCAGGTGAAAGGAACCTACCTGAGCCTCAGATTCCTTATTTGTGAAATGAAGATAATGTTTCTTGGCCACGTCCATGGGACGTGTTTTGGTAGGATGAAGTGTTATAATATATGAGAAAATGCTTTGTAACAATAAAATATTATACAAATCAGGGATTATTATGGCCAGGGGGTGAAAAACATATCTGGTTTCTTCCTGGACCCCTACTTTATCCATAATATCATATACCTGGACGCTAATGCCTAAGAAAGGGAAAGGAGAGATTCCCTTAAGAATTTTATTTTTCATAGAACCTCTCTGTGGCTTCAACTGGATAAGGGGAGCCAAAAGTCTATTTGTATTTTTTTTTAATTTACTAAGGGGACCAGATCAATTATATCTAGGGACTCTGTAAGAAGTATACTGGACCTGGAATGAGAGGTCCTTGGTTCATATCCCAGCTTCATCACTTAATAACTCTTTAACCATGGTATAAAAGATCTTGTATCTCTCAAATTTTCCTCATCTTTAAAGTGATGGATAATAGACTTTTATGGTCCTTTTAGCTCTCTGTGATACCATAAATAATGCTGTATTTTTAGTTCTATTCTCATGCACCTCTTATTGGTAAATAACTGAGGTCTTTAGAGAAGGGCAGTGCTCTAGAAAAAAAATTATTTGGTAAAATAAATTCTTGCCAAAATTTCCCAGATGTAATGAGATATAGAAAATAATTCTGAGGTGTCAGAATGAATAGGAAAGCCCAAGTAAAGGTCTGAGTCTCATGACTCACATGTCTTCCCTTTTGGACACATAAAATGGCATTTTAGGACTTGAGATACTAGTCTGGCTTTAAGATTCATGTTAAAAATTTGACTTATATTTCTGATTCCTCATTTCATTTTATTCCTCCTCCATGTACTCTTTTCTCCTTCAGTCATTTTCAGTGGAGTCCAGCTCTTTGTGACATTTTCGGGGAGTTCTCTTGGCAAAGATATTTGAGTGGTTTACCGTTTTCTTCTCCAGCTCATTTTACAGATGAGGAAATTGAGGCAAACAGGGTTAAATGGCTTGCCCAGCCAGGGTCACATAGCTATTAAGTATCTGGAGCCTGATTTGAGTCTTATTGACTCCAGGCCTTGCACTCTATTCATTATCTATGGAGTCTGTGTTCAGCCAAATTGAACTATTCTGTTTCCCAAATATCTGCCTGAGGCCACTCTGTCTGGCTTCTGTTGATTGGGTATGATGATTTTGACTAAAGAGCTATCACCTGACCCTTATGGAGAGAAGTTCTAGACCCTAAACCCTACCCTAGAAAAGAGAAAATGAAATGACTAGAGTAGACCAGAATCAGGGATGTACTGGAGCCATCTCTACAGGCCCAGGAGAGGTGATTATATATATATATATATATAATTTTTTTTCCAAAGCAATTGGGGTTAAGTAACTTGCTCAAGGTTATACGACCAGGTGTTTGTGGGTGGGTGCTAAGAGTCTGAGCCCAGGATTCAATCTCCAGGTCATCCTGACACTGGAGCCGGTGCTCTTACTCGCTGTGCTACCTGGCCGCCCCCGGTAATTATATTTTCTGTGCATGCATTTTATACCTCAGAAATCAGCAAACACTAAAAAAAAAAATCAGGGCTTAATTTATCATTTTGTTGATTAACTTGACTAAAGAAAGTGATGAAGAAAGTGTTAATAATACTGATCATCTTAAGAGTGGTAAGCTAGGTGGCTCAGTGACAGAGCATCCAACCTAGAGTCAGGAAGACCTCAGTTCAAATCTAACCTTAGACACTTACTGACTGTGTGACTTTTGTTTACTTTGGTTCCCCCCACCCCATGTAAAAAGGGGATAATAATAGTACCTAATTCCTAAGGTTGTTTTGAGGGTCAAATAAAATATGATATGCTTTGTAAAATCGAATAAAATGTTTTGTAAAGCCCTCAGCACAGTGTCTGGCACATAGTGAGTACTATGAAATGTTGGCTATTATTTTTAAGTATAAAGTGAGAATAATAATAAAACTTATCTTCCAAGTTTTTAAGGAAGTCAATTGAGATAATATTTATAAAGTGCTTAGCATAGTGCCTGATACATAGGAGGCACTTTATAAATATTAGCTATTATTATTTATTAAATGTGTCAGAAGCATATCTCCCTGCCCCCCTTCTCCCCCCCAGGATTAATTTTTAAACATTAACATGTATACCTTTGCCCTGAAGAAATGTGTCCAGAAAATGGTAGCATAGAGTAACTCCCAGTATTCAGTAGCTATAAGAGCACTCACTCAGGTGAGACCATAGGAGCAGTAGTGTGCCTAAGCGGCTATCACCTGACCAGCTGAGCAACTGCCTGGGAAAGACTCATTTCATTTCAGGAAATCAGGAAATCAACAACAAAAAAAACCTCTCGGTTCCCCTTCTCTCATATGTAACTATATCACTATTTATACTCTAGTCACCTTTCCTGACTCCCACTATATTTCATTGAGGAGTCTGTGTCTGAGCTCCACAATCTCTCTCCATTTCTCACTAATTTTACCCACTCTATCTCACTGACCATAGAAGAGGATGATCCCTAGAATCATCTTAAAAACTGATCCCACTAACTAAACCCTAATTCTGCTCACTCACAATTGGGACTTTGGTTTATCAATCGCTGAGTCTCAGATACCATACTTTCAATTTTACCCTCCCTATATGCCTACAAACATCTTCCAGTCTTCCCAGTAACAAACCAAAGACCTTCTCTTGACACCACCCCCCCAGCACAAAAATAATCTAGCTATCACCCTATCTCAGTCTTCCTTTCTTTGACAAACATCTTAAAGAAAAAACAAATGCAACTTTATATCCCTATCACTGACAACATTGCCATTCACTATTCACTTAAATATTACAATTTGCCTTTTAATTACCAAATCCTATTTTTAAGTCTTGTTTCTCTTTTTTTCATTCTCCTCTCTCCCACTTTGAATAAACACCCTCCTGTTCTATTCTCTTGGTTTCAGAGAAACTGCTTCTACTCCTATATTATTTTTAAAATAGATTTTATTGATATATTTCTTTTAAATTTTGTATAGCCTAGGCTTTCATCCCCCTTTATCCTTCCCCTCCTCCTTTCAGAGAAAACAATTCCCTACAAATTTTTTAATAGAAGGAATAAAGGAAAACAAGGAAGAGGAGGGAAACAGGAGAACACAGCTAACATAAAAAATCTAAGATTATATTCAACGTTCCATGTCTATGGATGATGATCTTTGCAAAAGATCAGGGAATGTGTCTTCTTGTATCTCTTCCTTATTACTGAGCTTATTCTTTATACTTTCACAATATTCTCTTTCAATTTTTTTATTGTGGTTGTGGGATTTGAACCCGGGCCCCTGTCTCCAGATTCAATTTTTTTTTCTTCTATGATACCATACCTTCTCTCTTACACCAGTCAGTCTTGCCTCTCCACTATCCCCTGGTTACAGAATGGCCATTCGTATTTCTAGGATGATGCTCATATTATCCACTTCTGTGTTCCTTCCTTCCCCATGAATATCCACTGCTCCCTTTTCTGCCTATCTGATGTCACTTAGACTTTAAAGTCCAAGTAAAATTTCACCTCTCCTATGAAATCTTTCCTAATTGTCTCACTTCACATTGATATCCTTTCAGGGAAACTTATAGTCATAAACTTGCAGTTTAGCACTAAACGTACCAATATGTGGTTTTCTATCTTTCTATTTCATTTCTGCTACTCTTGTCTTTCCATCTGTGGTTCAAGCTCCTTGAGGGAGAGGCTCTAAGTTATGTCCCATTTAGAAGAAACAAGAAAGAATTTCAGAAGGGGATACAGACAAAAAAAAAGGTATTCAGTAATTATAAGAAATACATGATTTCTAACATTTCTAAAGTTCTCTTTAGTTTTTCAGCTTATTTCTTGAACTAGAATATCTTTCCTCTCACCTGATTCCCTTTTGGATTGCTTTATATTAAACTATAATTATATTTGTGCTTTCAATCAGCTTTTCCTGGTTCAGAAAAGAAGCACTCTTCTTATTCAGTCCTGGTCTGGGCGGGGGCTTATTGCTATTTATCCTTTTTTTGCATCATTTTATTTTATTATTTTTATAACATTTATAATGTATGTGTATATAATATTTATTATAAATATATAATATATACTATAAATATATTTGTATTTATTACATTATAATCATTATTATTAATTTTACTTATCATTCTTCTGATGTGTTTTTAGAACTTTGCTAGCATGTTTTGAGAGACATGGTCTCCTTTAAGACTTTGTCAGCTTAAATTTGAAGCCTACCTTTATCTTTCTCTTTTTTGGGGGGGGGAAATAAGGTGTAGTTGGGTAAGGTTCCAAAGGAGATCAATTCCATACTTTGTTATTCATACTGCAACTCTTAGCCTATGATTTCAAAATCATTGGTGTTTTGCATTGATCCAAGGAACCCAAAAGGGAAAAAAAATAATGCTTCTAGTAAGGGATGAGAGGGGTACTAAAGGAAAAATGAGGGGGAACTAGGCAAAAAAGATAAAGGAATGATCTTTGTCCACACTTTATATATTCCTTAACCTGCCTCATCAGCTCTTAATTCTCTAACAGTAGCAATCCTTTCCTGTCTCGCTCCTTTGCCACCCCCTCCACTAGCCCTGTGTGATCTTTATTCCATTTATTAAATGGTCATTGGACTCTGTCAAGATTTGTTGCACTTTTACATGTTTCTGGGAAGGAGGAATGAGGTTGCACACCAAGAGACTTTGGAACTGTGGAAGAGTCCTACCAATAAGCTGATTTTTGCTTTTAACTTTATTTTTTAAATGAAAAAAAAAAGAAAGAAACTTCTCAATTTTGGTCCAGAAGAATTGAGGAGGAGGTGAAGCATGGAGCAGGTTGAGGGACAAAAATGTGACATTTGTTAATAGATTTCTTAATCTGTGCGATGTTTCAGTTTCTAAATTATTAGCATTTTCCATAACACTTGACAATTTTGATAAGTGGGGATTTGAGAAAGGACATCCCATTATGCCTTGCAGACTTTTGTGCATGGATCTTTGGGATGCACGCACACACACACACACACACACACACACACACACATACACTCTGTGTGGCACAGAATTATATGAACTGAAAAGAAGTGCTGAGATTAAGCTTTCCATAATGAAAAGCGGGAATGGTTTTCTTCTCTTCAGTTTTCGAAGAAACTTCTCTGTTAGCTGAACTCAGCAGAGGTGGTCCACCTCAAGTCTACATGCCAGATTTGTCCATTCCCCACTCCACCTCCAGAAGGGCACAATGCCAAATACTCATGTCTCTAGTTTTATTTTCTTCCTAGCATCTACTCCAGCTGATTTTTTGAAGTGTCCTTGGCCTGGCTTTGCTCATTTTTTTCTCACTCCATTCAAGTGCCCTTTGAATTAAATTAAGGTTATGAAAGATTGCTACATTGACAAACCTTGGAACTAAAGTATTTTATCTATGGGCTACAGAGACCCAGAGGGCCAACTTGCACACCAGTGTGCCTCATTTCTCAATATATACAGCGTTATCTTTTCAAAAGACTAAGTCTGTTTTCAAGGAACTCCCTCTTAAGTCTATTACCAATAGATAGCAGAAGACACAATGATGTCAAGGCCACCAAAAGTCACTTTTGCTGGCCTCCTTGAAATTTGTGAATTAGTCATCCTGTTAGTTTAAGGTATTAAAATCCCCTGGTAAAAATTCCAAGAGTCTGTCTTGGGAATTAACCTCTTCCAAAGGTAATTCCAAAAAATCATTAAATCTCAAATAAAACTTCAGCAAACACTTGATAACCTCATGGTCAATTAAGTCATTGTCTTTTATTAATTCAGGGTGTTATTACTATTAAAGGATTGTGAAGATAAATAAGTTTTAGTAAAAAGTAAAATGATCATGAAAGTTTTGAATCATGGAGGACTCACCCCTAAAGAATTCAGGGCCCTGAGTACATATGAGGCAGAATGAAGACCCAGGTCACCTTCATGATATACATTTTAGGATTGGGTAGCACAGGAAGAATAAAAGAAAGGATGAAAGGTTAGCAAAAAATAATGGGAGGGACTATCAAGGACAAAGGGATCAATAACTTTAATTTGGAATCCTATCAGTTTGACTCCTGTGATATTATTTTCCTGTAAATTGCAGAAATGATGTGAGGACTCTAATCCAATACTGCATTTCTTAAGGACTTCCTATGTGCAAGGTACTATACTAATTACTGAGGAAAGGAGTAGTAAAGAGCAAAGGAAAAATGGTCCCTGTCTTCAAATAACTTATATTTTCCAGGGAAATACATCATATAAACTGTTAAGCATAGCAGTCCTCTTTCATTAGTCAGTGCAGTCATTAGCTAGTGAGGGAAATTCCAAGATAACATCAAGTTTTTAATGTATTACTGTATGCCACGTTCAGCAGATTCTATGGAAATTGACACATCAACTTATTTCTTTATTTTAAAATGAGAGTGATAATTTCTTTGGCCTCCTGATACTAGATTTACATGTTACTCAATTATTATTGGTCATATACTTTTCTTTACTGACTGAGTGCATGGAAAAAATAATTAAATTAGATGAAGATAATATTCAACATACTACAAACTTCCCTTATCCCTTGTTTCTCTTCAATTCAATGCAGTAAGGATTTAAGAAGTACTTACTGCAAGGCAATATGCTAAGTTCTGGGGATAACAAGGACAAAAATGAGATATCCTCTATCCTTGATATGCTTGCTATACCAGTTTTTCCCCTTAGGACAGATGTTCACTTATTTGGGATGAGTTGCTTGTAGTCCTGTTTGGATACAGGAGCCTGGACTAGAGAGGTCTTTTTAAGTTGCAAAAGTCTGTGAAACATTATAGCTAATTTCTCAAGGATCACTTCACACAAAAACAAATGTCCTTGCTGGCTAGATTCCCTTATGTCTTCCAATGGTACCCCCAATTTCCCAGTCCCTCAGGTTAAAAACTTTGTAATCATCCTTGAATCCTCCCTGTGCTTTGACCCCACCATCTCAGTCAACTGCCAAATGTTGTCAATTTTTCCTTCACAATTGCACTTGTACCCATCCCTTACTTTTCATTCCCCTGCCACCACTATTGTTCAGGCCCTTGTTACCTCATGCTCTATGTAATAACTTCTTAACTGGCTTCTCTGCCTTCCTTCTCTTACCCATTCCCTTCTTCTGTAACCTACACACCACCACTTGATTAATCTTCCTAGAAAAAAAACACTTTGATCATATCACTCCCTTATTTAAAAGCCTTTATAGGCTTCTATATAACTGATAGAATATAATTAAAACTCTTAAGCCTAATGCTTAAGATTTATTTATCTTTCTCATCTCAATATCTTCACCGTTTTCCATCAGGTATCCTCAAAGACATGCTGTTCACTTTTTATCATGCTATTGTCAATGTGTCACACTTTGACCATTACAGGCTGACCATCCTGTCCTATACCTTCTGCTCTGAGGCTCTGTTTAACTGATAGGCAAAAATTCCCCACATCTAGTTGACCTTAAACCTTAATAGCATGCTGAATGTTAATTATCTTCTTGCCATGTTGCCATGTGGGTTTTTATCCCACTCAATCTCACTCTTCTCCTGTCTTCTGCTTCTTGTTCTGGGAATAGTAATCAAATCAATACTACCATTCCTGGAAAGCATCTATCAGTCAATTCCCTTTGATCATTTATATAATAGCATCTATCAGTCAGACACCCTATGACTCTACTCATCATCCCTGTGATTTCTCACACCAGGACAACCCTACCTGACCGTCATCCTTCTATATGGGTTGTCTTTCCCTATTAAAATGTAAACTCCTTGAGAGTAGACACCATCTTGTTTGTATTCCCAGGAATTAGCATGCTACTTGGTACATGTTGTCATTGTTGTTCAATTGCTACAGTCCTGCCCTGTTCTTCATAACCATATTTGAGTTTGTTTGTTTTTTTTGGCAGAGATACTGGAATAGATTCTCATTTTCTTTTCCAGCTCATCTTAAAGATGAGGAAACTGAGGCAAACATGACTTGTCCAAGGTCATATTGCTAGTAAGTATATGAGGACAAATTTAAATTTAAGTCTTCCTGACAGCAGGTCCAGTATTCTACATACTGCAACAAAACACTACAATGCTTTTTTGTTCATTCATTCATTAATTCATTCATTCATCCATCCATCCATTCTTTTTTCCCAAGTTGGGGGCATTTAGGCAGATACTGTAGTTCACTTGTAGACATGAATAGCTGAGTCTGAATCCTGCCTCACCTAGTCTCTTTCATCCTCAGGTTCCTAATCGTTTTTGTTGTTCAATTTTGTCTGACTCTTTGTGACTCCATTTGGGGTTATCTTGGCAAAGATACCAGAGTGGTTTGCCATTTCCTTCTCCAGCTCATTTTACAAATTAAGAAAATGAGTTGAACAGGGTTAAGTGACTTTGTCCAGGTTAACACAGCTATTAAATGTTTAAGGTCAAATTTGAACTCGGGTCTTCATGATTCTAGATTTGGCAGTCTATTCATTGAGCCACTTAACTGTTCCTCTTCCTCTTTAAAATGGGGATAATAATATTACCTGTGTCATAGTGTTGTTGTAAGTCTTAAATGAATATTTGTTTATATTCATTTATGTGTATTTATATTTTATATACATATATATCCTTGAAAATCTTAAAGTGCTACATACGTGCTAGCTATTATATTTATTACTATTATGGAAATACTAACACCAATAATCCTGCTTCACAGGGTTGTTTTGAAAATAAAATAAAACAAAGCATGTAAAGTACTTTACAAACCTGAAAGTATTACATAAGTGTTAGTTATTCTTTTATTGTGATTAAAACTATACTATTTGCCATTCCCAAAATTTTTTTGTCCATTTTGCTTCCATTTTTTCTTGCTGTTGTTTCATGACATTCCTTCTCTCAGTATTGCTTTACCCTCTGCCTTTCTCCTAACTTTACTAAACTCCTACCTATTTCTTCAAGGCCTAGTTTATATGACAGGTTTTTTTTTTTTAATAATAGCTAATATGACATAGCACTTTATACTTTATATGTAATACCTAATTATGTATAACACTTACCATGTGCCTAGTGCTTTACAATTATTATCTCATCTGATTCTCACAGCAACCCTAAAAAGTGGGTCTGTTATTATTCCCATTTTACAGATGAGAAAACTGAGGCAATTAGGATTTGAGTTGCCAAGGGTTACACAACTAGTGTCTGAAGATAAATTAGAACTCATATCTTTTTGACTCTAAGCCCAGACCTTCATCTCCTGCACTACCTAACAGCTATCTAGTCTTTGTGAAGAACTTTCTAATTTCTTGACTAGACTAGAAATAACCTTTGACTACTCACAACTTTTGGAGCACTTATGGTTTGTAAATCCTATATAAGGCTTAGCACTTAAAGTAACAGTTTTTCAATTCTTTACAAGCATTTCACCTAATTCCAACCAATACAATTTATTAAGCACCTACTATGTTCCAGACACTGTGGTAAGTTCTGGGGATAAATTAATTAATTTTAATAAGCAATTAACAAACAGAAAGAAATTAATAAATTAGATCAATTAATAAATTAATAAAAACAAAATCCTTGCCATGAAGGTGTTTACAATCAAATGGGGATACATAGGAAGCAAAAGGAAATAGGAAAGTGGGGAGGAGGAAGGGAGCAGACATCATGAGATATCTTGTTCCATGGATTTGAAAAAAAAAACAGACAAAGCAGTAAATGCAGTGTGGAGTGAGTCCTAACATCCAGTTTCTGCTATATATAAAGTAAGGCATCTGGAGGATTTTGGTAATGTACCCTTCAGCCCTTCAGTCAGAATGGAAAAGAGACTGAGGTAGGTGTTGTTTCTCAAGCTTGGAATTAGCATAGTGATGGGATGAGAAGTGATGAGCTTAACCCACAAGGAGAATCTTAAAAACCAAACAGAGCAGCAGATGCAGAGTGGAGTGACCTAAATGTCTACTAGATAAAAACTCTTGGATGGCAGGCAAATGTATTTATATCCTCCGAGTTAGCAGAGTGTCTGGTACCTATTAGATAAACAATATGCTTTGGTTGGTTGAATTGGTAAAGAAAAATAAAATATTAGAGATAGAGAGTAGATAGAGAAATAAATAGATAGATATTCTGTTAGTCTTTGAATCATCAATCATTAAGCATTTTTAAGGGTCTGCTCTGTGTTGACCACTTTCCCAGGTCTTGGAGATACCTATATGCAGAGAGAGCATACATGCCCAGAAAGAGCAGTGCCTAACCTAATCCATCAAGAATAAAATGTATTCCAACTTGTAAAAACCTATGAAAATTATCTTTGTAACATAATCAAATGTTGAATACTCTTAACGGTCAGTAAATTCATTATGTCTAATTTAAATCTCCATTGTCTGATTGAAATATATTTCTTGCCTCTTCTCTGTTCCAGAACATCAGAGTTATCATAACTTTATGATTCCTGTGTTATTAGTCCTTTTCTGTACTATGGTCTGCTATGAGCCCTTGTTAATCCCCTTAACATTTTTTTTAATTTTGGAGGGATGAATAACCCTTTTATCTTTCCTTGTCATTCTACTTTTCTAACCATTTAATCATCCATTCATCTTTCTAAACTGGAAGTGGTCAAAACTTTTGGTCTCAAGACTCTATACACTTAAAAACTATTGAGGATTCCAAAAAGCTTCTGTTTGTATTGATTGATAGTTACTGTGTTAGAAATGAAAACTGATGAATTTTAAATATTTACTTATCCATTAAAAGCAATAATAATAACAATTTTATTATATGTTGATATAGATGCATTTTTTATTTAAAAAAAACTATTTTGACCCAAAATAGTGAAAAGATTTGTTCCTTTATATACTTTTGCAGAAAAAAATATCTGGCTAAATAGAAGACTGGATTCTAATATCTGCTTTTGCATTTGAATCTTTTTGAAGTATCTGAAGAAAGTGTGGGCTCATAGGTATATGTAATAGAAAAAGAGAGAAGTAATAAGCACATAACATCTTAATATTTTTGTGAAAATAGTTTTTACCTCACAAATGCCTTAAAAAGGTTTTGGGTGCCTCTAGGGTTCCACAGACCACACTTTGAGAACCCCCATTCTAAATAACACTGCCCCTCCTAAAATTCTCCAGGTCCCACTTTACACATCAGTCTAAGAACTGAAAATAATGTTGAATAAATAACTGAATGCTCTCATGGGCAAAATTATAAAGTAGGAGGTTTGGTTTGCTTAAGCACCCAATTTAAAACTGCCTCTTTAAAATATTCTTACCCTTAGTGCAAAATGTGACTGTGGATAAAAAACACTTTTAATGACCTTTTCTTACAGCATTACATGAAGGTGATCATGAAAAACATCCTTCTGGCCATAATAGTAAAATAGTTACTTCAAATAAACACATTAATACAGACAATAGAGCTTTGACAGCAATGTCTGTCTTTGCTTTTTCTTTATTTTCTCCATTTTAAAATTTACTCTGATGGAAAAATAAATTATAATGTAACTTTACTCACCTGAAGTGTGAAAGTTCTTCATGTGAAATCTATTTGTTTTGTTTATTTTTATTAAGCATAATATATTCTATTTTTTCATATTCAGCATATCTCAACAGAAAAATGCTGCTGATTCAAAATAGGTGACACTGGTTAGGTTATGAACTTTTGATGAGACCAAATGGAACTGAGACATGACCAGAAGGGTGAAAATATGGCCACTGCCAGTTAAATAGAGGGAAGTTAGGAAATATTTGATGGAACTTCAAAGAATTCATGAGGAAGCATACTATCCATCTCCAAATAGAGAACTGATGCATTCAGAATACAAATTGAAGCATATTATAGTCTTCCTTCCTTCCTTCCTTCCTTCCTTCCTTCCTTCCTTCCTTCCTTCCTTCCTTCCTTCCTTCCTTCCTTCCTTCCTTTCTTCCTTCCTTTCTACCATTAGAAATTCAACAAAACAATAAATCAAATCCTGATTTATAGCCTTTGCTGATTTCCAAGGCATAAAATTCATATTGTGTAACAGCAAGCACCCTAGCATACCCAGGATAGCTGCTAGCGCGGGTTCCTAAATCTTCTTTTCAAAAGAAAAGCAACTCAAAATGGATTAAAAATCTTGCTTTAATCAAACATGTCATTTACCTAGTTCAGGGGAAAAAGGTCAGCACCCCAAACTTCAGAGAATACAGAGGTTACAAGCAGACAAAAAACACAGAGAAACAGAGCAGCAGACAAGCTTCCAGCTGTCTGACCATTATATCCATACCTAGTCAGTTACCAGAGAGGGAAGCACCAACATCTGGGTTTTCAAAGCCAGGGGAGCAAACATTTGCCCAGAGTATCATCTGGTCAAATCATACAACTCTTCTCAAAGTGAGCCCCAAAGCAAAACCTCACATAAGGGTATATATAGCCTTCTCCTGGATCAGAGAATGTCACAACCCTCTTGACCCACTGCCCAATCACAAAGTAACAAAGTGTGGGCATTCCTGAAAAACAAGCCTCCTGCCACAGGCTCCATGTGACCACATTCAGCCTATTAGGGGGCAAAGTATATTTTCATATCGGGGAAGTTTTTCAGTCACTTAAGCCTATCAAAAGGCCAAGAGGCAGGGAAGATCTTCAGATTCCCATTCCCATAACATATTATGAATTAACTATGGAGTTGGAACTGGCTCATTGACCTTTCTCTTAGAAGTACATTTACAGATTAGATATTATTGCCTAAGCCGAATTCTGATAATCATGTGCTATAGCTACTCTAGTCTCATATCTTTTATTGTGCTAGAAAATGGTGCTATAATTATACTTAACACTATTTAATTACCAAACTGATGGATACTGTCTTTTCAAAAAAATTATCTTCTATGGATCTGAGATGCAGGAATATGGACAAGAAAAATTATTCTGACCATAACTATTGTGTGGGGTATGGGAACCCCAAAAATCCCCTACCCAGAAAAATGAAAAGTCAGAGGTATCTTGAAGAAAAAACAGGAAATTTATTCAGTTCTCAGGAGAAGAGGGTTTCCCTCCTTCCAGTATGAACTAGCAGAATATTACAAAAAGCAGAATAATAATTTATAACCCTAATGCAGTTTCCCTCTCCCCCCCTTCCCTTCTCCCATTGGCTGGGAGGCAGACTCTCAGTCTTGCCACAAAATCTAACCCAATGGTGGATAGCAAAGAAGCCCTCCACTATCTCCTATTGGCTGGGATGCAGGACAGAGAGCCAAGGTATTGTTCATGTCCTTATTTGGTAGACACTAAGGCAAGAGAGGGAAAAAAGGTCACAAGCAAGGGTGGAGGGGGAAAACCTCTGAAGGGTGCCTAATGCTGATGTGGCAGAAGGAAAGATGGGGGGAAGGGTGAAACAGAAATTCTGGCTTGCCCCCAGAAAACTAATGGGCTGAGAAGTTTCCATCTTTCTCATTCACTACTGTAAAGAAGAGGAGGCAAGAAGGTGGTTGTAAATAGGAAAAGGAGAGATGATTGTAAGAGATGGTTGTTGCTGTAGGTATAGAATATTGTACCTTGAGCTGGGAAGACCTGAGCTTGAATATTGTCTTAGATATTTACTAATTGTATGAATGACAATGGGGCAATTTACTTAACCTTTCAGTCTCGATTTCCATATCTTTAAAATAGCATCTACCTCACTGGGTTGTTATGGGGATGAAATGAGTACATGTACAAAGCATGTACAGTGCTTTGTAAACTATAAAGCACTATGTAAATGATAGTAATTCAAATTCAATTCAATAAATATTTATTAGTTTTCTGCTATGTGTCAGGCACTATGCTAAGTACTAGGGATGCAAAAAAGAGGCAAAAGTCAGTCCTACCCTCAAGGAATATACAATCTAATAGGGGAGAAAACAAGCAAGCAATTATATATGAGAGAAATTGCACACAGGAAAAATAGAAAATAATTGAAAGAAGGAAAGTGTTGGGATTAAGAAGGGTTCTAGAAGGTAGGATTTTAGTTGGGACTTAAAGGAAGCTAGGAATTAGTTGAAACAGAGGAGGGATTTCAGAAATGAGAAGAGCCAGAGCAAATATCCAGAGAGGTGATAAGGAGCAGTCCTAGGTATTTCCTTTGTCCCTGTTAGACACCTTGGGATATCAGGTGATGAGTTGGAGGGAAGTCCCTCCTTCAGAATACCAAAAATATGTTAGGAGAGAGCCAGATACCTTAGTAGCTTAAACATAAACTACACTATCATGGCAGAGTGCAAAGACCTTTGGATTTAGCTTCACAGAACCTTGCTTCAGATTCAGTCTCTGCTCCTTACTATGTATATAACTATGAGCAAGTAACTTAAAACCTCTGAAGCCTCACTTTCTTCATCTATGAAATGAAAAAACTGAATTAGGTGACATCTAAGGGCCATTTCACTTTTAAATTTATTATTCTATATCCCAACTAAAACAATTTGCTAAAAGTGGGGTCTCAGCAATAACTTTTTAAAATAGTATAACATTAATAAGTGAACTTTAGCATATCATTAAAAAGATAATTAGTAAAATTTAAGTGTTAGTTGAGGCCTCTGATCCATCTTTCTAAGTTCTTCTGCAAAATTATAGAATGAGCCCTTTAACATGTTGGAAAGGTTTTTGTGTCCTAGACAATTGTATGGTTGTATATGTGTGTGTTTATGCACATTTTCTTTGTATTACATCACACAGTTCTGGCACTTAGCTTAAAGGCTAGTGAGGAAAATAGGCCTGTTTCTTGATGGTGTGATAAAGCAAGACAAAATTAATTATTATCTGAGATCTTGTAGATTTCTGCAGGTTAATTATTCCAATTAGCCTGAACCAGGGAGCAAATTAGAGGGCAATTAAAAGGAGCAGCCCTGATTCCATTGAGAGTCGAATCATACCACTATTAATATTAACAGTAAGAAACAACTGTTGAACTCAAGAGTCTGGCACACTGTACCTGATCCCTCTCCCTAAAGGGCTCCCTTGCTCTGGAAAATGCAAATATGGTAGGTGATGGGCTCAATTCTGGGGGAATCTGGTCTCTCATGAGAGCAGTTAAGATCACTTTTGTCACACTCCTCATTTCATAAAAGCCTTACTCTGGCACACCAGGGACAAATTATTTCAAGCTTAGGTGGTTGGTTTATATCTAGGTCTCCCCAAATCAGAGGAAGAAAAGGTATTGAGTGGTCAATGTCAATTATGTATGACACAGGTTTTTCTTTTGCAGATGCAAAAGAAAGGCTAATGGACACAATATACCCCAAGCATGCACTAAAAGAATATAACAAGATTCAATAACCTAATCTAATCCATTAAACTCTATTAGGAATTTGATCCTCAGAAGAATATAAAATAGTTTGCTAGATTGCTGATTAGGCATTTTACATTTTACTCCTCATTTGTATTTCCCTAACAGCTCTCTATTTATGTGTCCTATTACCATGAACCCAGTCTTTTGGTGGTTATCTTCTCCAAAAACACTAAAAATGGCCTTGGACTACTAGTCAGCACAAACGCAAAAGACCTAGAACTTCCAACCATATTGAGCTAGCATCATTGCCTCCAAACTTACAGGCTATCACATAAACTTGAAATGTTTGGAAATACCAGATCCTTTTAATCAGAGCCGATGTATACCTTAGATTTAAAGCCATTCAATGAGAAAGAAAAGAAGATATTGTGCAAAGGTTGAGAAAGAAATCATGGGCCAGTTTAGGAAGCAAAGGCATGGAGGTGAGGATGAGTAAAAAAAACAATGTCAAGAATACAACAGCTCAAATTATACCATGCAGAAATTGAGGTTGCTCAAGAAAAAAAGGTAAGACCAATTCTGTGTATGTATTGGACAATTTTAACAGGTGACATTGAAAAGGCTGAAGTTGTTTCTCTTTTCCCTTTCAACGAATATAATCTGTTATCTAGAAAGAAATATGAAGGGTTAAAAAGAAGACAAAACAAAACAAACATACAACGATTAAAAAAAGATGAGGAAATTAACAAGATATCTTCATCACTTCCTAGTCACCAGTCTAAGAATACTATAGGACTTTGAAGATGGAATTGCTAAATTGTTCTTTTAAGTGATCTCTTTTAAATTGTAATGAGTAAGAGAGACACCTTCAATGAAGACAATCATCCTGTATTTTCCAAAAAGGGGAAAAGGGAGACTGAATGTTTGACTTTTATTTCTAGCAAAATTAAAGGAAATAATCTTAAAATAGTGGGAGTTGAACATTTAGATAGGGAAGCTAAGATCAGTAATAACTAGACCAATAAGGCAAAAAAACTTCCATAGATATATTATGCTTGGATTTTAGCTAAGCATTTCCCAAAGTCTCTTATGCTATGATTGTGGACAGGATGGAGAGATATGGTCCAGATGTTATAACAGTTCAGTGGTTTTAGGCCTGTTTGAATGATCAAATCCAAAAAGGAGTGATTAACGATTCTATGTCAGGGTGGGAGGAGTGCTTTATTGGAAAGGCCTAGAGATTTATTTTCGGCTCTGTGCTGTTCAACATCCTTTACTAATGTCTCAGATTAAGCCATAAGTAGATGTACTTATCACATATACAGATATCAGGAAGTTGGGGAACAACTAACATACTGAATGATAAGAGTTTATATTGAAAAGAGATTGGCTATTTAGAATCATAGTCCAAATCTAATAAAATGAAATCAATTAGGGATATAAAGTCTAAACTTATATTTTAAAAAAGTCAACTTGACAAAAGAATAGAGGAGGTATGCTTAGAAAACAATTCACAGGGGGAAAAAAAAGATCCAGGGTCTTGGTCGACCACAAGCTCAACAAGTCAACAATATTATATGACAATCAATAAAGCTCTGACAGTCTTAGACCACATTGAGATAGTGTTAAAAAAAATTATGTGATAGTCTACAATTGTCAAGCCATATTTGGAAGACTGTGTATAGTTCTTTATACCACATATTGGGATAGAGAGTGATGAGTGGGAGCATGTGCAGAGGACAATTAGAATAATGAAGGTAATAGAGACCATGCCATATGAATATGAATTAAAGGAGCAGGACATATTTAGCTCAATGCATCATATACATAGAATAGTATATGATAGTTATCTTTAAAGATGTAATGGGATACTTAAAAGGGATATTATCTTTGATCTATTATTATTATCTTTGTTCTAGCTTTTTGCACATAAGGAACTCCTCTAATCTCACTTCACTGACTGGGAGGAGTTCTAGACGATTGGACATGAAAAATAATAAAGGATAGACTCTTGTTAGATAGACAGTGCTCTTCTTCAGGGTGTATTACCATAGGCTATGAAATGACTTGATTCTTTTTCTTCTCCTGAAGCTTCTCTTCCTTGGACTTACAGACCATGGCACAGCAAGCTGGGGGTAGAATTAGGGAATTTTCTTGATAAGAAAACATGAAATTCATTTTGTGGTTGCATCTTTCCAAAATGTTTCTATTCCATAAAATGAGGAGAATTACTATAAATTAGACTGAAAAAAGTTTCTTTAGAAAGCTTCATGCATAATGCTGCACAATTATGTAATGCTACTATTTACATAGGCATTGGGGATGAGAACATAGACATAAAACTCTGTAGCTATTTTCTCAATTCCTCATCCAATTGGCAATCACACATCCAATTGAATAATTCAATTATTCTTATGTCTTTACTTTTTTTTAACCAGACCTGTGATTTTATTAATTACTATAGGAAGGAAGGAAACAAGTATTTATGGAGCACCTACTTTGTGCCAGAAACAATGCTAAATGTCTTTACAAATATCCCATTTCACCCTCAAAACAACTTTGAGAGGTTGAACTATTCTATTATTCAAAATAGAAACATAGGAAACAGAAAAAAAATAGTCTAAAGAAGATAATTAAATCAGGTTTTCAGTAAATGACAAAAAAAGGAACAGTGAGTTAAAAGCATGGCAATGGTACTCATAGGATCTGGAGATAGATCTTGGTTTTACCATAAAGTAGATGTGTGGTATCAGGCAGCTAGGTGGTACAGTGGATAGAGTATTGAGCTTGTAATCAAGAGGACTCTTCTTCATGAGTGTAAATCTGGCCTCAGACACTTATTAGCTGTGTGACCCTGGGCAAGTCACTTAATCCAAATTGCCTCAGTTTCTCATCTGTAAAAGAGCTGGAGAAGGAATTGGCAAATCACTCCAATATCTGCCAAAACAAACAAACAAACAAACCAATCCAAAAGGGGTCACAGAGTCAAACATGAATGAAATGACTCAATAATAACAACAAAAGATGTTTCCCAAAGTACTTTAACATATTTAACTTCAGTTTTGTAAATTATAAAATTACAACTAGCATTTATATAGTCCTTACTTTGTACCAGACATTGTGCTAAGCACTTGACAATTAACATCTCATTTGCTCTTAACTCTGTTACCTTACCCATATGATAACTTAACTCACAGGGCTGTTGTGAAGATCAAATTACATAATGAATCTAAGAGCTCTTTGTAACCATAAATATAATTTTTTCCCACTAACATTGTACTACTTGGATGATCATGACGAAGTTGTTTAATATCTTTCAGTTACAGTGTTCTCATCTGTAAAAAGGAACAATAATTTTATTTAACTCTTAGGTTGAGGAGGATCAAGTGAGATAGCATATGTAAGTTGTTTTTCAAACTTTAAAGCATTATATAAACTCAAAGGGATATTTTTAATACTCTTTTTTTTTTAAATGACTTGTCCAACATTATAGAGCCAAGTAAAAGTCTGAACTAGGACTTGAAACAAAGACAAAAAAGCAATTAAATCCAAATCAACAAATAATTATTATGAAACTTCAAAATTCAAAAGGATATTATTATTACTCTTTTAAAAATTATTTTTGATGGGTGGCTAGGTGGCAATCAAAAAATCCCAAATCATTTTTAGTATTGTGTATATATAATATAGCAAACTGGGTAGTTTTTTTTTAATTTTTTTTTACTTTTCTATTAGTCTAATAACTTGTCAACAAGGTAACCACATTTAAAATGACTTCTATTAGTCCACATTCATAAAGTGCTTTCAACTTTACAAAATTCTTTCTGTACAATGACCCCAAGAGGTTGATAGTTCAAGTATGATTACTTTCATTTATAGATGATGAAATTATGTCTCAGAGAAGTTAGGGGGTGTAATGCATAGAGTGTTGGACACTGGAATGGGTCAGAAAGCACTGAGCACAAATTTTCCCACTGACATATACTAGCTGGGTGATTCTGAGGAAGTTGATCAATATCTCTCATTCTCAGTTACCTCATCTGTAAAATGGGATAATAATTTTACCTAACCCCCAGCATTGGGAGGATTAAGTGAGATAGCATATATAAATTGTTTTGCAAAATTTTAAATATTTTACAAATTCAAAGGGATATTTTCATTACTCTTTAAGTAAAAGTCTGAGCCAGGATTTGAAAAAAAGAAGAAATAACAATCCAATCCAAATCAACAAATAATTATTATGAAACTTTTATACATAAGGCACTGTTCTAAGAAGTAGGAGAATACAAAAAGAAAATAGAAAAAAAATAGTACTTATCCTTGAATAGCCTGCATTCTTTTTCTGAAAGAGTTCCCTAACCATTGCACACACTGCCTCTCTTATTGCTTTAATAAATTTCATTAGTATCTCCATGTATACCTTAATATGGAGTCCTTGTGCTTGTAATTCATTATAATTTTCAGCTAGATGTGATGAAGAAGATTCTAATTATTCCGAAAAATCCTATATAAAAAGAAAATGAATTAATTCACATTAATTACAACATTGTAAGTATTATTAGAAGATAATTTGGCAAGTTGTAGAATCAAACAACTGTTGACAGGATGTTACAATAACCAAAGATCTTTAGATATAGTCTAGAATAGGTACTTGTCAGTCTCAAATGTTTTAGTTGAATCCTACATAGTGATAAGAGTATGAACTAGATAACTTTTGCAGATCTGGATGAGCCAGGAGATCTCAGGATTCAATAACTTGCTCAGGCATTTTTTCATGCAAACAGATGAACAAAAGTTCACCCTATGTCCTGGCCAAACCTCCTTTCCTGAGAGATATTGGATGAATAGGAGACTTATTCAACATGTACTTGACCATTCACAAAAAAGCAAAAATACCCGTCTGTGATTTTCATTACCACTCTGCAGAGTCTGCCGCCATTGGCTTTGGCTGAAGGATCATGTTTCCCTTTAATATTTCCAAACTACTTTTACTTTCTCAATCTGTTTCACCTTAGTGCTCCCACTAGCTAAATAGTATATGTCAGTTTGGTTGGGTCTATCCAAAAAAATAGCCTCTCTGGGATCACAACCCTTGGGCCTCCATCAAGTCTGCCTTGTCATGGTGTAGACATATGAAAGAAAAAAAAGCATGTTAGTAAGAAGGAAAGAAATCAGTCCAAGCTCTAATAGGTCTTATGATTCATCCTTTGATGACTTGGTGGAGGCCTTTCTGGACAGAGGTAATTGGGTCATCTGGCTTCTTTGGGGGATGATAAACACACCAATAAACATGCCTCCTGGCCCTCTGTCCCTCCAAACCAAAGTTACAAATAATGTGAGTCAGAACTTCCCACCCAACACCACTATGGCAGAAGCTTCCTAGCTCAAATGTTTCTTTGACATTAACTTGTGCCACCCAACTTCAATTCTGCTCCAGCTACTTTTCTTTTGGAAACTTTGCGGTGTGTTTTTTTAACTTTTACATACATATATGTGCATACACACATGCACAAAATCACACATATATATGAGATTTGTTTTTTAAAGGAGGGAAAGGCACACAGCCAAATAAACTACATTAAGCATTGCATTCCATTTTAGGTGTTGACAGTATATAATAAATCCAGGCCCTACCTAACATTTATAGGAATGTTATAAAATGAGTGAAATGGCATGAGCTGGTTGCCAGGCCAACCAGACAAACACAATAAACAGGCAGCAGTGACAGGAGTAAATTACACCATATTCTCCAGTCTGAAATATATCACTTTACATTAGCCTTTGACTACTTTGAAAGCCCTTTGTTTCATACTTTTAAAAAATGTTCTTTTACAACAATGATTACTATTAAAACTTTTCAGAGGAGGAAATCTCTTTTATTTTGGTTTTCCTTCCCAATTTTCTATACCACAAGAGAGGAATCAGTCTTCTTTTTTTTTTTTTAACCTGACTTGAAGGTAGATGAAAAAAAAATGAACCTTGGAGTAAGATTAAAAAGGAGAAGGAAAATAAAGACAAAACTTGCCATAGGGTAACATATTTGGTGTTCCTTGTGCACACCACACTATCTCCTACCTACAGGCCTTTATGCAAATTGTCCCTCATGTTTAGAATGCCCTTCCTCAACTCTGCTTCTACCTCTGGGAATGCTGAGCTCCCTTCAAGATTCAGAGCAAGTATCACAACCTCTACCAGTCTTTTTCTGACTTCCCAAGTGGTTAGTTTGCCACTCCTATATCCTTTCAGAATGACTACAATTCTATGCACTTTGCATTTTCTTATTTGTTTATACAATGTGTCCCCATTTTCCTTCCCTGAAAGGTAATCTACTTCAGGAAAGGAATACTTTTCTGTTTCCTTTCCTTTCCTTTTCCCTTTCTCTTCCTTTCCTTTCCTTTTCCCCTCCCCTCCCCTCTTCTCCTCTCCTCTCCTCTCCTCTCCTCTTCTTTTCTTTTCTTTTCTTTTCTTTTCTTTTCTTTTCTTTTCTTTTCTTTCCTTTCCTTTCCTTTCCTTTTTATTTTTGTATTAGAAGATCTAGAACTTAGCTCAGCACCTTGTATGTAGTAGGACTTTAATATATGTTTCTCAGATGAATGAATGCATCACAAAGATTATAAATAGTAACACCAGCCAGTTAGTCAGTATACAGTGTTACTGTGATAACTTGAAATACCCCAATCTGTTATTGTAGGGTCTTTTTATTTTTTAACAGTCTGCTTTTTGGAATATCCTCTATATTCATATTCAAGGTGCTCCAAAATCTTTAATGAAATGAGATAAGCTGGGGAGGCCAGGTAGCACAGTGAGTAAGAGCACCAGCTCCAGAGTCAGGATGACCTGGGATTGAATCCAGGCTCATACACTTAGCACCCACCCAGAAACACCTGGCCGTGTAATCTTGAGCAAGTTACTTAACCCCAATTGCTTAAAAAAAGGATTAAAAAAAGAAATGAAATAAGCTTTGGGAATCATTATTTGAGGACTATATTTTATATTTCAAAAGATGGGCAATTTAATCAGTGTTGATACTCATTTCACCAAGGCAGCTTCCAACTTTTCCATATCTTCATGGAAATAGTCTTCATAAGATGTAATGGTTAAAAAAAAATCCTCCTTCTTCTGAAAATCTTCAAAGGCTGGTCTGAAAAATTTGGGACTTTACTGTTCTGGTCTTCCAATAGGTAGACCTTCCAGTCCCATAATGGATTTTTTTTTTTAATTGGAGGGATCTGCAAGAATTTGTGTTCTTCATTCTGGTTTAGCTTTTAGAAACAAAGGATCACCTCTTCATGTCTCATGGAGAGCTTCAGAAGAGATTCAGTAAGATAGTCCTAACAACATTAAATGTTAGAGCTCAAAAAAGATGTTTTTTTTAGTTCAATCTCATTTAACAGATGGGAAAAAATGAGACCAAAAGAGAAGTGATTGCTAAATAATTAACCATAATGAAGTTTTCCTCACAGCTATTTCTAATACATAGAAACTTTTACCCTTGCCCTCATAATGTGCTAATAATGAACTATTAACAATTGGTTTCTACCCACATTAGTCCCAGATATAACTTTGACCAGAATATGAACTTCCTATGAAACCTCGAAACTAGTGACTAAACTTACTCTGCTTGTCCCCAGAAGGCAGAATTTGGGCAATGGGGAAAAGTTAGTGAGGTAGATTTAGGTTTGAAGTAAGGGAAAACTTCCTAGTAATTATTTGGAAGTATCTATCTCAGGCTGTCTCAGGACATTATTTTCCATATTCTGCAATGAGGTCTTCCTCAACCAAAGACCACTTTTTGGCTATTTTTAAAAGGAGACTTTTATTCAGTTACAGGTTGTCCTAGATGGCCTTTGATGTTCCTCCCAACTCTGGGATTTTGTGATTTTTATGTCTAACTCCCAGAGGCATAACTAGGGTGGGGCAAAATGGGATTTTTTACTGAGTGGTAAAAATCATTAGAACTCTGTTCATTTCAAATATTTGAAACTAAAATGATAATAATAATACAATAAAACATCAAATCATAATCACACTAAGTACAACATCAAGTGTATATAACTGTAGCCATAAGAAGTGTTATAAACTGGGTCATTAGTTGTAGTTAATATATGACTAAAAGATCACTTAGCCTCCGTGAAATCATTTGTGGCTGAATATTTCACATAATATAAGTATTGACTTCCTTCTTTGCAATCTTGAGTATAGACCACTCATGTTTTCAGATGTTAGCTTGCAAAATTTGCAACCATGGAGGAAATTTCACAGATCTCTATTGGGGAGAAGCTACTCTTGTCCTGCTGATGTGTCTGTCATTTACATATGGCTCTATGTTAAATATTCTAAAAGAAACCTGCTCTTCTTTGACACAAAAGGAGAGGATATTAGGAACCATACCTAAGTGGCAAGCCTTGTCTTCCTTGTGAAATAAAATTAATTTCTTTGAATATATTTAGGTGAGCAGATGATTTGGAAAGGTTGAACATGGTATTTTAGAAAAAGACTTTAGGTTACATTAAAAAGCTAAATTCCATGTGCTTATTGAAGTTATATCTTTAAATCTACAATTTGCCTCCCACCTACCTTTCTAGTTTTATTTCATATCACATACTCTCCATTATAGTTAAAACTAGTTTGTCAGTGGTTCCTCATGCATGACATCCCACCCCCCACCTCTGTGCCTTTGCACATGTATAGAATGCAGTCACTTCTAACTTCTGCCTTTTACAACCAATCACTCCTATAAAAGCACATCCCAGGTACCATCTGCTACATGAAGCATGTAATCCTCCAAATTATTTATTCTCTCCCTCTTGAAATTTATTTATATTATTGTGTATATATTTTCTATTTCCTTATTTGTATATCCCACCCCCCTTTCCACTGTGTCCATTAGACTGTAAGTTCCTTGAGGGCAGAAACATTTTTTTTCCTTTTTGTTAATTATTTAGCATTCACTTCCCCTACTCCATCCATCCCTGGTCTCATTTTATTCATCAGCTAAGGAGGCTGCTACATGGCTCAGTAGATAGAGCACTCATCCTGGAATCAAGAAGAATTGCATTCAAATCTAGTCTCAGATATTTACTAGCTATGTAAGCCTGGGCAAGTAATTTAACTTCTGTTTTCCTTAATCTACTGGAAAAGGAAATGGCAAACCATTCCGGTATCTTTGCCAAGAAAACCCATAGAGAGTCATGAAGAGTTGGAGTAAGGAACATTTAAGGCCAAATCAAGCCTCAGACACTTGCAAGTTGTGTGGCCCTAGGCAAGCCACTCAACCTTTGTTTGCCTCAGTTTCCTCATCTGAAAATGAAAATAATAATAGTACTTATCTTCTAGGATTTTTGTGAGGATCAAATGAAATAATAGTTGCAAAGCACTTAGCACAGTACCTGAAACATAGTAAGCACTATAGAAATATTACTTATAATATAATTACTAGTCATTTCATGTCTTCTAGGAGTTGGTATTCTAAATCATCTTAATGGCACTTTGTTTAATAATTTTCTTCTTCCACATTCAAACTTTATGGCTGGTACACATTCAGGTATGCTTGGTAACATATAATTATTTTTAATATATCTTCCTTCTTGTGCTCATTCTTTTGCACCATACTTCCAGATATTGCACCATACTAATAGATAATAAATCAAATACAAGATAATATATTTGGCTGAATCATATGAGTTTTCTAGTTTTCTTTCTTCAGAGGACAAAATCTTGCTCCCAACATTGTATAGTAATACATTTCTAATGTCATTTTCTGTAACCTACCATGAAAAAAAACAAACAGTAATAAGATCTAGACCCTCTCTGAATATTTGACATATAAATAACTTCTGTAAAAGCAGTCTCCCTGGCATTATCAGAACATGTACAACATGATCTGCCTATTTCTAGCCTTCATAGAAGAAGCAAACTTTCTTTAGAAAAAGTACCTTGACATGTAATAGAGGAGCAGTGTTCCCTAATTCAGAACAAGAACCTGATATCTGACTCTTTACTCAGTCTCTTTACTGAATGAAGAACACAAGTGTTTTGATTGGTTGTGCACCCAGAACTGATAATGTTTACAATAGACAACAATGCTTAGTACTATTCCTGGAGCAGAGTTGGCCTTTTTTCCTTCTCTATTGGTGAGCAGGGAAAGATGAACTGCTGTGGATTTCCTCCAGTTGAAGGAGGAGCTTCAGACTCTATCACACTCAAAGCTGCCAGTAGAACTGTGCCCATCCAACACCTCAGTGTTACTGAGAGAAGTAGTAGCAATAGCGGGTTTTCTACTGTCAGCTGTCTACTTTCCTAATGGGTCAATATATGGTCCATATATATGAACCACATATGTGAAGTTCTGTTGTGTGTGTGTGCTTTTGTTTTTGTTTTTCTTATTCTTATTTTTAGATAAAGGAGCATTGGACTAGGCTACAACTTTATGAGCTTCACAAGATTGAGTGAGTCAACCAAGAGGGGCCTTTGAGCTGTCTTTTGGTGGATAAGACATGAGGAAAGCGTCCAACATGATCTTCGTGATCCATCTTACAAGTAGATCAAAGATAGCTGATATGGAAGAACAGCACCTTATCCATTAGCTCTGCTTAATTTGCAACCAAAAGTGGTATGAAAAGTATCTTTTAGAAAATTATTCAACTTTGAGTCAATTCTTCACAGAAAATGAAGTACTTTATGGGAGAATGTACACCTAGGTGCTGGAGGAAAATGTTCATTTTTCTTTCTTTTGCTTTGTCACTTCAGCAAATATACATATTTTTTAATGAAAGACAATTGACAATAATTGGTTAAATGATATTTAGTTGCTAGATATTAATGCTGGGGAGAACACAATGGAATGGGCACACAAAGCAATAGCATTAGGGAAAAAAATGCCACCAATCTCCAAAGAGTAGCCCTAAAATTCACTGGGCGAGATCTGACCTTGCTCTAGGAGAACCAATTTATTATCAAGAATGAGATGAAAATTCTAGTCTAGAAATGTTATACTTAAATCTTTCAGAAATCAATCCCATAACTTCTTGAGGAAATAAACATTTCTCTATGGCATTAGGTTTTGAGTCCAAAACTGTTCAGAATATATTCTACTCATCTCTTTGAGATCACTACTCAGCTAGTACTATTTAGTAAGCATCTACTATCTATCTATCTATCTATCTATCTATCTATCTATCTATCTATCTATCTATCTATCTATCTGTCTGTCTGTCTGTCTGTCTGTCTGTCTGTCTGTCTGTCTACCTAACTATCTAAATACATACATGCATATCTATCAAAATACATATATACCTAGTCATATATGCACACATACACACAGATGAAATAGTGATGTATAGAGCTAGATATTCATAGAGATATATAACAAGAGAGGACTTAGCTTCCTTTGATGGGTTCATGTCATCAAATATAGATTAACTCTATGCTAAGGTACTTAATGAATTAACAGATTGATTGCTGAGTGGCTTTGAAACATCAAGAAATCTGTAATCTACAGACTAATGACCATGATATATTTTGGGAGTAAGATTCAAGAAAAAAAATTATTAAAGGGCTGCTTAGTGAATAATGTGATCACTATGAGTACAATTCTTTGATCAGCTTAATGAAAATATATTATCCAATTATTTTACCAGAATTGGGAGAGTAATTGGATTCTCTAAATGTTTAATTCTGATGGTACCTAGAGAAAGATATTTCAAAAGACATGCAATGAAATGTCCTGTAAAATGAAAGAAAGCAGATTTTAATCTTAGCTAACCTAGTAGTTTTTTGTTATATGTCATTATTTTTTTCCAAACTTGAAAAACATCAGGAAATATAGTATTTATAAATCAAAAGAGGAACCAAGACAGAAAATTGAAAATGAAACTATGAATCTATACTAGGTCAACACTTTTTACCCCTTTAAAAAAGCATATAATTATTTAATTTCGGTGCTGTCCTAATTGTCTACATCTCTCTGAATTTCTTGTGGTCACTTCTGTGTGTTGTATAAATGTTTCTAACAATTTTCCTTCCCCCCATGCTTCTCTCTCTCTCTCTCTCTCTCTCTCTCTCTCTCTCTCTCTCTCTCTCTCTCTCTCTCTCTCTCTCTCTCTCTCTCTCTGTCTCTGTCTCTCTCTCTGTCTCTCTGTCTCTCTGTCTCTCTGTCTCTCTCTGTCATTATATATATGTATTTTTATGATATATGTGTGCATGTATTTATGTGTATATGCATAGATATGTACAAACATACATAAATAGTTCAGTTGTTATCAGTCATGTCTTACTCTTTGTGACCCAATTTAGGGTTTTCTTGGCAAAGATATTGGAGTGATTTGCCATACATTTCCTTCTCTGGTTCATTTTACAGATGAGAAAACTGAGGCAAATAAACTTAAGTGACTTGCCCAGGGTCACACAGCTAGTAAGTTGCTGAGGTTAGATTTTAATTTAGGAAGAGGAGATGAGTCTTCTTGACTCCAGAACTGGCACTCTACCCATTTTGCCACCTAGCTGCCCTCTTTGTGTGTGTGTGCAAATACATACAGACATTCACATATATGCATATACATGTACACACATATACATATACACATATCATTATTTATAACAAATGACCATAGTCAAAGAGAAGAAATCTAGCTATTGGTGTTGTACAAAAAAAAATCAGTTATTAATATGAAAGTCTTGTTCATCAGCTTTTTTCTGTCAGACAGTGGGTAGCATGTTTCATCATTAATCATTTTAAATCATTGTTGGCCATTTTATTGGTCAGAGTTCTCAAATATTTCAAAGTTGTATTTTATTACAATATTGTAATCATTCTATACAATTGTTCTCCTGGTTCTATTATCTTCACTCTGCTCTGATTCTTTCTCTACCATCATCTCTTATGACTCAAAAATATTTCATTACATGCATATACCATAATTAGTTCACTTACTGATGAGCTAATTTTTAATTCTTTGCTACAACAAAAAATACAGCTTTAATATATTTAAACATATGGGTCCACTCCATCTTTCTTTTAACTCTTTGGTATATATGCTTTGTATCTTTAGTTTATCTTTTAGTTAACTTATTAGTAGTTATATATTTAGATTGAAGAATATGTTTAGTGACATTTTGAACTTTCTAACTGTTTTCTACAACGACTAGGTCAATTGAAAACTCCACTAATAATGCCTCTTCTCTCATAGCCTTTCCAACTATCCCCAATTTGGTTTCTCTTTCCTTGATTTATTTTGATTTTTTGGTCACCTTTGACAGTCTGGTGGATTGGAAGTATAATTTCAGAGTTGTTTTAACTTTAGTTTCCAATAATATTTTATAATTAATTTAGAGGATTTTAAACATAATTTTATTGTTTATTAAAGACAAAAGTCTCAAATTTGAACTGGGGTGTTTCTGGAAGTTTTTGTTGGCATTGCCTATCATGACAACATATGTAGTGCAAAGTGTGCATGTTGTGTGTTTAGAAGCCAAGGCTTCAGTGAAGTTGATCAAGGCAACATGGGCAAATGCTGTCAGGAACACAGATTTATTATGCATTTGATTTTGAATTAAGATTTGGTCGTGAGATTGCAACCCATAGTGGAAGAAATGCTGTATATTATACAATATTTCCTTCTATTAAATATTATGGATTGTCTTAGTATATGGAAAGCCAATTTGACTAAGTTAAAGTATAAAGCAAGGAGTGGATTATAACCTAAATAAAAATTGCTTTGGTATTAAATCTTTGTGCACTATTCATAAGCTTTTTTTGAGTTCCTGGATTATTTAGAATATGTGTCGTCAAACTTGCTAAAACAAAACTCCCCGTGAAGCCCAAATCAGATTAGGATGAAACTGGGAAATATTCAATTTCATAGATAGAATACAATATTGCATAGATAATGGTAATTTATGGTTTTCTAAGTCAATATATGGCCTGCAGGAATCCATTTCTTTTTGAGTTTGATACCATTTCTCTAGAGTTACTTTTTTTTCTGGGGAATTTTTCTATTTGCTTTACTGTTTCTCATTTTTAGCACCCTACAACAAACTATACTCATGATGTTATTTGTATATGCCCCATAGAAGGGTGAGTTAAGCCCCAGAGTCACTTGCCATGTGTAGCTGCCTTCAACTCTCTCTTGATTATTCCAGTTTATAGGTTTGTGGATTAACTTTCTTACTAAGTAACATATTGTTGCCCTGTGAACTCCATGGTGAACCCTATTAAAAGAGAGCTTGTCCTACAATCAAGAGCAAAGGAGGGACTTAAAATGTCAGCATATGCATCGTCAAGGTTGACAAAGTGCAGGGTTTTGTTTTGTTTTTACAAGAGAACTGCTACCAGTTTGATGAGTAATTAGACCAATTGAGGTCCAGATGGCAATCATCTTTAAAGGATCCATTTATAGAATCTAATGTTTCTGTGCAGAACTATTTTCCTAGAAAGATTAAATAGTAAGTATGACCTACATTGAGTCTGAGACACTATGTTGTCCTACCAGGTCTCTAGGCAAGACTTAATCCCTGTCACACTGCACATATGTTGCTTGAATTCTAGAAAAAGACACATCAAAATATTTACAAAAGACACCTTAAATTTCTTTTATTAAGTTCAATTAAAATAATATTATATATTATTATTCAGGGCTCATAGATACTTCAGAATAAAATTCCACAGTCAGATATTGTATAGCACATGTTTTCTATAATCTCTCTCTCTCTCTCTCTCTCTCTCTCTCTCTCTCTCTCTCTCTCTGTGTGTGTGTGTGTGTTTTAGAAATATATATGTATATATTTTCTTTTCTTGACTTCCAATCATAAATCCCATATCTTACAATACAAACCACAACCTTAAAAGGGATAGAATCAGGATTAAAGTTAAAATAGGGTTAGTAACATAATATATGGATGCTAAAGGTAGACATATTTTGTGATCCTAAAAGATAAACTTCCTAATAATTACCTTGGTATGGAAATACAATGAGTTATTCAGAAAGACATCCCTAAATGTCATAAAGCAGAGGTTAGATGACATATTTGAGTATATTTTGTTATATTAAGTGCTTCTCTATAATAATATATAAGAAGCTAGTATAGAAAGGCAATTATACTGAAGTAAGGAAAAATTGTAGATACTAAAAACCAGTAAAGACAGGGAAGGGAAGGGAAGGGGAAAAAACATCCTCATTCAGAGATTGTTCATCTCTACTTTAGGAGGGAAAGAGGAAGAAAAAAAAGGGAAGGGGCATCTGGGTGGTGCAGTGAATAGAGCACTAGCCCTGGAGTCAGGAGGATCTGAGTTCAAATCCGGCCACAGACTCTTAACACAAAAACTAGCCACGTGACCTTGGGCAAGTCGCTTAACCCCAATTGCCCTCCAAAAGGTAAAAAGGAAAAAAAGGAAAAATAAAAAAGGGGAAAAATTTTACATGAATAACTTTATTATATATTTAAAATGAATAGCAAGTGGTACATAATAGATTTGCAGTTTCATGTGCAATTATCTTTTTATTATACTATATTATGGAAAAGCATGTTTTATTCAATAAATTTAAAATAATATACATTTTAAAAGGATGTCAAATATCACCTTTCCCTCTCCTTCCCTTATGGGCATGGTTCTATTTGAGATAAAAGAAAAGTGGTTAAGATTTTGTTCTTACCTGAAAGTCACCTATAATCAACCTGAAAAGAGTAGACATTTACAGGAAGAAAAACTTGATGATATAAATTCAAGTACCAAGTACTTAATGATTCATATAGTTAAGAAACTCTTTAGGAATTCAGAGAAGAGAAGAGTCATGATAAGTTGGGGGAAGTCAAGGAATATTCCACAGAAAAGAAAATCTAGAATCTCATGAGAAAAGAGGAATGGAAAATAGCACTAGATGAAATTACTAAATAGAACTGAAAAGAGAAACACTCATGAACTGTGAATTCAGGATTTAACAAGAAGATATCTGGATGCTGTATCAGCAAGCACCCCAGTGTCCCCAGGGTGTCTGCCAACACAGGTTCTTAGATCTGCTTTGTTAAGGGAAAGCAACTCAAAATGGCTTAACAAGCTTACTTTAATCAGTCAAATATGTATCATTTACCTAGTTCAGGGGAAAAAGGTCAGCACACCGAACTTCAGAGTATACAGACGGAATTATCAAGACAGAGAAACAGATCAAGTAGACAGGTTTCCAAACTGTCCAAACATTACATCCATACCAAATCAACATCTGGGTTTTTCAAAGCCGGGGGGCTCTCAACAACGGCTTCCCATAGTCTCATCTGATCAAATCACAGAACACTTCTCAAAGTGAGCCCCAAAACAAAGCCTCAGATCAGGGTTTATATAGCCTGCTCCTGGCTCAGAGAATGTAACAACCTTCTGGACCCACTGGCCAATCAAAAAGTATCTACTGAAAAACAAGCCTCCCACCCCAGGTTCCAGGTGCACTTTAGCCTAGGGGCAGGGAAGATCTTTAAATTTGCATTCCCATTACAGATGCCTATGAATTTTCTGTTTTAGGGTAATGCTATGTTGCCTGAAACCTGTGCAAACACAGGTCTGAGGCAGGTGGGACTATTTTAGGTGATGATGCCAAATGCTACAAACTCATGTTTAAATGATCATGAATGGTAATACTGATAGACTGAGTTTAGCACAGAGATCCTGAAGCCAGGGACTTCTACAATGACCTAGTAAGACTACCCAAGGCTTCAATAGTTGAGGTGATTATGCAAGGAGATAGAGTGTAATGGCAAGCAAAATAGGAGTTTTTGCTATTTTTCTGGATTGAGTTTTAGCTAAACAAGAACCTTGCCATTAATTGTATCAAAAGCCTTGATTGGAAACAATATACACTGTATTGCCTTTCATAGGCCTACAGCAGTTTGGAGATCTCCCCTACCTCTTAATACACCAAATGTAATCACCTGGAAGCCCATGGTGGGAGGAGCTTGCAAAATGGGTAGAACAGAAAGGAGCAGAGAAAAGCATCAGCAGAGCTGGGTGTGGACAGAACTGAAAGTTTGTGAGGTCCGAGCTCTGTCCATTGTTCTGTGTTGATTTTTCAGACAGAGGCCGGGATGGCAGTGATGGTAATGTGTGTAAATATTGTTGTAGCCTTTTAAAGCTTTGAAACAGAAACAGTGAAGAGTGTGGAGTGGAGCAGTCCCTGTGAGGAAGCTATGGAACAGGAGTGGAGAGCTGTCTACATGAGAATCCAAGCAAGACTTGGGAATGGTCAGCCCGTGGAGAAAGAACCATGGGATTTGAAAGCCAGCCTAGAGTCAAGATGAAAGAGGATTTTACCTTGCATACTCTGTATTGACTGATGAGATTTGTAACTTACTTGGAAGTCAGCCTCTAGTCAAAATGAAAGATTACTTTACTTGGATACTCTGTATTGACTGATAACGTAACTTGACCTAGGGTTGGATGGTGTTTGTATTTCTTGCTACCCCTTAAAGATATACTGAATGATATGTTTTGTTTAAGACTATGTGGCCACCTTAGTAATAAATTGTTATGTCATGTTGTTGTGATTATTATGCCTTAGTTTCTTGAGTGTTATGCTTTAGTTTATTGCTGAATAAATAGAGAGTTCATTATACTATGAGATTCAATTCTTAAAATTATTCACAACAGCAATCCTCAGGAGAGTTGCTTGTGATTGCCTTTACGTAGGCTCAGTTCATAGGGACTGTACCACTCCAAATATAGTCCAGAGTATACATTGGGACACTTGAGATATAGGCAAAGGATGTGATCCCTGCCCATATGATAGAATAATAAATTTAGAGCTAACAAAATCTGATAGGAAATTTAATACAATGCCTCATTTTTAGACAAGGAAGGTTCTGGGAAGTTAAAGTAACTTCTCTAAAACAGAGGTAGTAATTATTAAAGGTGAAATTTTGACTGAGGTCCTATGATTCCAGAGCCATTGCTTTTACCTAGCTCCCCATCTCAAACCAGGGCTTCAGAAGAAGGTGAGAAGGCCCAGGAACTACACATCCCATCAAGAACTACAATAGGAAAATGGTAACAGTCTTTGTACAGGGATAGACTACAGGGATAGTCTTGACATTTCATGAGTTTTGGAGGTGAAAGACTTTCTCAGGCACAAAGTCTCATTCCAGGAACTGAAACTAAAGATGAGGGAACACAAGAGAATTCCTAATACAGTGAATAACTTCTAAGGATTCAGAGAGCATTATAACATTAATGCAATATTCACAGCACAAACCATCAGGATAAATATACCTGCATAGTGCTTGATCACAGACTCTCCATGTAGAAGACAAAAGGAAAACATTTATTTCTACACCAGAAAACTGAATCCCACAACCAGTGAGCCAATTGAATCACAGTAGCAAAGAAGTTAATAAGCCACAACATCCCAGACAGTCACACAGTCCTTTACCCTTCCCACAAACCAACACAAAACCAATATTTACTCACAAGTCTATCTGTCTCCCTCAGAAGTGTCTTCTCTTCCCAATAGTCTAACTTGCTCTGACTCCCAGCTTCCTGTGGGCTCTGCTCCACCTTTCAGCAAACTCCTTCCACCACAGGCTCCATGTGATAACATTCAGTCTATTAGGGGGCAGAGTATATTATCAAAGCGGGGAAGGTCTTCAAATTCCCTTAGACTTATTAAGGGGCAGAGGAGATCTTCAAATCCCAATTACCATTTCAAGCATAAAGAGAAAACAGAGGAGAAAAAGTAACTCTGAAATAAATACAAGTAGAATCGGGGAGGGGGGGTGAAATGAAGGTATTGGACATGAGGATTTCCTAAAATATAGAATGAAACTAGCAAAATTCAACAATTCAATGAACCTTCAGGAATTATTTGTTGATATTCAGTCATGTCTGTCTCTATTTAAACCCACTCGGGGATTTTTGGCAGATACTAGAGTGGTTTGCTCTTTGTTTCTCCAGTTAACTTTATAGATAAAGAATTGTTACAAACAGGGTTAAGTAATTTGCCCAAGGTCACACAATTAGTAAGTGTCTGAGGTTGGATTTGAACTGACAGAGATGAGTCTTCCTAACTACAAAGTCCCGTACTCTATCCTCTGTGCCACCTAGGTGCCCTTATACAAGCACATGATACCCTAAAATATAAAATGAAACAAACATAAATCAATGATTCAATGAGACTATGGAAACTCTTAGAACAAATCAAAAGGCTCAAATTTATTAGAAAATATCATGGGTCATTATGCAATGTGAATAAGGTAAAAGACAAATAGTATATTCAAATAAAATATTCTAAATGCACAATATTCATAATGAATATTGATATAGAATAATTTTACAAACAGATTCAGTAACAACTTTCAGCTACTTTTCCAATCTGCTTGGAGGTTGCTACTAAAACCTTATCAGCACACAAAGGCATTTGCATGTCTTCTGATTAGGTCTTCTGCATTTTACCTTAGCTATGCCCTATCCAAACACTTTCAGTCCATGTCTGCTGGTCAAATCTCCTGGTCTGGGCCAATCTTCTTGCTAGTTTACAATTTTTTTCAAAAGTTCTGGAATAATTAACACCATTACTCTGTGCTCTGATAGGATCCAGGGTTTCATGGAATCCTGAGGTTTCTAAGCTTTGACATGTTCTTCTAGGAATAGACACTGGTTCACGTAAGATCAATAAAGAAAGAAAACAAAAGCAGAAAAGGCATATAAAACCCACATGACATTTTGTCACATATCCATGAATGTAGCATCATTATGATACTAGAATGGAGAAAGGTCAGCTTTTCCTCACTCCTCAACTGAAAATTTTCTAAGTTACATGATGTTAACTGGGTATTGAATAGAATGGAACACAGCTGGAAACTGTCTCTTCTTGTAACTCAAAGAGCAACCTTTCCCTTCCTTACCCACCATGCTATTGTTCCATGACAATAAGGGAGGACCAAATGACAAAACAGAATTTTTTGTATCATTGTTAAAAGTCTATATTTTTTTTCATTTTGGGGTCAGCATATAACTGGAAAAAAAAATAGCCTACCCTACTGTTAGCTCTAATAGAACCAGGAAGAGCAACTCTGAGCATAGTTCATAGAATGACCCTTGTTAAACTTCACTCTAAGAAATTGCATCTGGAAGGCAAATTTTTCAAGCTGTCAACAACTCCAAATGTCAATTAGTTTGTAAAACAAACTCTGTGATATGATGGATGCATGTAATGTCATTTACAGCATGTTTTCAATAGAAATGCCAGAAATAGCTATGGTGATGAAACTCATCTTCAAATTACTTTTTTATTTTAAATCCACTAGCCCTCCCCCCCAATATCCAAGAATAAGAAATTAACTAGAAGATGAAAAGTCAACGCTGAACACTGGATCAATCTTTTCTCCTTTATTAGGTTGATCATCATTATGCCCTCTCATTTGGAGTTAGTTACTTTCCCCCCCCCAAAAAAAATATCTTGATTGCCTACATCAAGCAAATGTATGTTCCTAAAAATACAGCATATCAAAATTTTATATTTCTGGCAATGTGAACTTAAATGGGCATATACAGAAATAAGATTCATCTAAAGAGGAAAGAAACTTACTGACAACTCTCCACTTGAGCTGATATTCAGGGAACTACATTTTACTAAAAGGTAAAATAAACAATGAAATAATATCAAAAATTTTTATAGCAAGTTTCTCTGACAAAGGCCTCATTTTCCTCAAATATATATTGATTATGGACCTGAGTCAAATTTACAAAAATAAGAGTCATTCCCCAATTAATAAATGATTAAAGGTTACAAGCAGGAAACTTTCAGAAGAAATGAAATCAAATTAATCTAAAGTTATATAAAAATGCTCTAAATTGCTATTGATTGGAGAATGGCAAATTAAAATAATTCTTAGATCCCATATCATACTTATAAGTAATGACAAATAATGAAGGAATGAGGGGAAAATAAGTACACTAATGAATTGTTGTTGTTGTTTCTTGTCCTTCATTCTTGAAGAGGACCATGAGATCCAGGAGATAATGCCATGACATGCAAGTGGATAGATAGGATTTAAGTGAGGAAGGGCTTTGCAGATTCACCAGCCTCACTTTCTCCTGCAGAGTCCTCTGGGGTCAGTGACAAGCTATAGATCAGGACCAGTGGAGATGGCCCTGTGTAAGCACAAGCAAAGTGGGATTTTTGTTGTTTTCTTTTTGGAGTTCAGTTTCCCAGGTTCAGGCTAAATTATAAACACCTGAAGGATTGATCTTCTTTGAACCCTAACAATTCACAGCTGTGTTGTTAAATAGGTTTTTGTGCCTACTGACCCTGAGCCAATCATGCTCTGAGTCTTTGTTATATATTCTGAGAAGTTGGCATTTTGCTTTGGGGTTTCATTCATAAGAAGATCTTTTGATTTTCTGATCAAGACTGAGTAGCTATATGTTCAGAACCCCCGACTCCTCAAATGTTGTCTGTGTTCCCTCAATCCAGTGACATATGTAAAGTGTATAGCAATATTGCTTTACTCAGACAGTTTGACCCCTGTCTGTTAGTCTTTGTGCGAATTTATTTGCTTGTATTTTCTACTTATATGTCTTTCTTGGATATTCACTTCTTCATTAAAGTAAGATCGCTAACTCCTTTAGAGCAGTCATTCCTTTAAAAGTAGATCAAATAACCTGTGCTAGCTAGTCATGCTGGGTGTGCTAGGGTGCTTGCTAATACACCCTAGATACAGCAGGAGACCTTGGGACTTTTTCAACTAAGGTCTTTAACAGGTCTCAATATGACAGAGGAGGTTGGTGGAGTAGTGAATTGGTCCAACCATTCTGGAGAACAATTTGGAACTGAGCCCAAAAGACTATAAAATGGTGCATATTCTTTGATCCAGCAGTACCACTACCACATCTATATTGCAAAGACAACAAAAAAAAGGAAAAGAATCTATATATACAAAAATATTAATATTAGCTCTTCTGTGGTGGCCAAAAATTAGAAATAGAAGTAATGCTCATCTATTGATGAATAGATAAACAAGTTATGCCAAAACAACTGTCAAATTACATTGTGTGAAGCCTGTGTGGTCAAAAGGAAATGAAAATATCATGCTTGCCCTCAAATCTCTTATGATCTCCTAAGGAGACATGGCATTTAAATTTATGTTATCATTAGCTATTGGCCCAATGAATAGCATTTTGTTGCTAACTAAAATGCTGTGTGCCAGCTGTCATATTTCTGAACCTGTTCTGACCCAATTCCATTTAACTCTTTCTTTCAGGAACTAAAGAACCCAATTTTCTGGTTACATTTGTATTTCACCTTTAGGCCTCCTCATATACTGGCTCCCAGAAAGGAGTGCTATTTACTTACTGCACATTTGTTTTAACCATCATATTAATGTTAGCATGAATTAGGCCCCAGAGAGGTAATATCATCTCTAAAAAACTATCTTGAAGACAGAAAGCTGAAAAATCAGAGGTGGAAAAGGAATCAAGGTGCACAGCCAATATTTCCAAGTTCATATTTCTTGCTCAAATTCACAGCCCCTGATCCAAAGAAGCATCTATTAGGCTTCGAAGAGAATGTGTGAAGGATGGTGATGATTGAATAGAGATGTCTGCCAGGAGATTCTGGAACCGAGCCTATGACATCTTGATAAATGTTTTAGCAAGGCTCTTTCTTTACCTTTACCTGCTCTTCATGAGAAGGCCACAGAAAGTTGCAAACCTCTTACAGAGCCCCAGCTCAGAAGCGGGTGCTTTGGCTCAGTGCTCAGCTTGTGACCTCCTAAGTATGCTACACTTCAGTAAAGCTCTCTGAAGACTATGGAAATGACCACAGGAATGATTGATCAATGTCCTAACTGTATTGGGGATAGCCTGAATAGACTAGGATTCAATTTAATTTATTTAAATTGAATTCAGCAAACTTTTAATGAGCATCTGCCCTGAACAAGGTATTCCTTTAAGTGCTTAGGATATAGAGAAATGGAAAAAGTTCTGGTCCTTATTCTACTGTGGATAAGGATGGGGACTGGGGAAGGAACAATGACAACAGGGACACAGAAAAGTAAATACAAAATAATGGGAGGGAGTGAAGCACTCACAACTGAGGCTAGAAAGTTGTTAAGGAGGAAGTGTCATCAGAGCTGAATATCAAAAAGAACTAGGGATTCCAAGAGGAAAAAATAAAGTTGAAGGCCGTATCAGGTATGAAAAAGAGGATTTGTTCTGTGAAATTTGGATTTAGTCAAAGAGCACACTTGAGCACCTAAAGGGCCACATGTGACTTCAAGGTCACAGGTTCCCCACCCCTGCCATAAAATGTTGGCCTTCGATTCAGAAAGACTTGGGTTCAAATCCATCCTCATATACATACTACCTGTGTGATCTTGGACAAGTCAATAAATTTGATTTGGCCTCAGTTTTGTTATTTGTAAAAGGGGGATAGTAATAGCACCTAACTTCCAAGGTTGTTATGAGGATAAAATGAAATATTATTTGCAAAGCTCTTCACAAATTTTAAAACACTATATAATTGCTATCATTATTGTCATTGGTGTTATTAACATGGGTAAATATAATTGTTCTTTTTTACCAGCTTCTTCTCTGACCTATATTAATAATAATAATAATAGTAATAATATACTGAATGTAATTAAATTAGATTGACATTTTTATTCAGACTAGAGTCTTCTCTGTAATTTACTCACAGAATTTATACACTATAAGATAAATATATGTCTATGGAGGCACTTAATATTTTTATTTAATTGTATCTGACCCTTCATGATGCTGTGGACCATGGGATTTTCTTGGCAGAGATACTGGAGTGTTTTTTGCCATTTCCTTCTTCTCCAATGGACTGAGGCAAACAAAGTTTAAGTGACTTGCCTAGGGACACACAGCTAGTGACATCTGAGGCTGGATTTAAACTGTAGTCTTCCTGATTCCAGGTCCAGCACTATATCCCCTGAGCCATCCAGCTGCCTGCGGAGACATTAAAGATAGATAGATAGATAGATAGATAGATAGATAGATAGATAGATAGATAGATAGATAGATAGATAGATAGATAGTTCAGGGAGGTACTGGTAGAAGAAGTCTGATTTCTTGGTCTTTTGCAATATATTCTTTGTTCTGGTATTCAACTCTGTTGGACTTTATTTAATACCCACTTTAACCCTTGTTTCCTTTTGTACATGGGAAGCTGCATGCAAAGAAATAGCATTCTCCTGGCAAAAGAGAATTCTTTGGTATCCTAAGATATTATTTCCTTGTGATTACAGGAAGATTCTGAGTGCACAGTTCATTTGAGAGTCAGAGGAACTCTAGAATTTTTAAAATGTTCACCATGAGGAAAAATTGTTATAAAGTCAAGAAGTATTTTTCTAAAATAGGTGAGATGCTGATTCATTAATGTGTTGCTGAGAACTACATATGCGAGACACCTTTCATGGAACCTTCAATTCTCGTTTGCCAAACAGAGGTGGGCTCAACTGTAACAACCACTTCATTTTGGGAGGCCTGGTTTTATCCCCCCACCCTCAGTATCCTTCTGTCTAGCTGTAAAAAGACAATTTAGAAGCAATCAGCACTGCCTTCAATACAATTCTGTCATCAGCCACAGAGTAGAAATCAAGACTAAATATTCTGAAATTTGCCGAGTGTCAACATTATTACAAGAGTTATCACCACATCTGGAAGGCTATTTAGTATATTCCCAGATAGGTAATTTCATGGAAGTGGACAAGGCTGTGGAAGGATTACCATGCAAGAAACTAACCTTAATAATAATATCATAAAAATGCTTTATATAGCCCCTTTTCATCCAGTGACGTGTCTATTTCAGTTCCAGACCATTCTGCTGATTGCTCATGTTTTGGTGACTTTTTGGTAGCTTACGCAAGTAGCTCACAGTCTCAAGGCAACATCAGAGGTACAAACCTGGACTGTATCTGTGGTACTAGTAGACCTATGACATAGCTTCATTGTGATCCCAGAGTGTCATTACCAAAATAGAGCTTGTGGAGAGAGTGCTCCTGCCCAAACATGTTTCATGTGCCAGAGGATGTTGAAATCCTGCCCTGTCGGTACACACTTTATTTACCATGATAGCTTTGCCTTCATGAGTTGGGGCTTATTTTGTTTGGGTTGTGCTGGCCAAGGTCATCATTGCATCAATTTTGAACCCACAAATTACTATTAGTTAGGAGACTTGTTAGTCTCTATTCAGAGGAAAAGCTGAGTGGAATCTCTGCCTTACTTAGGACGTGGCAGAGCTGACTTAGTCAGAGTTTCTTGGAGTCAGACTGGAAAGAAGTAAGCTACCAAAGATGAGTCACTGCTCAGTGAAAACCTTCTCTGTAACATACTCACAGAATTTATACATTACTAAGAGAAATTACATGTGTCCGTAGAGAAACTAACTATAATTAAATATATATGTAGCTATATGTCTATATATAGATATTTATCTATATATGATCTCTGTGTGTATATGTGTATTTTTCCCCAAGGAGTTATTGGCACCAAAAGCCTGAGTTCTTGGTATTTGGCAAATATAGCCTTGGTTCTGGCATTTAGTTCTATTGAGCTTTACTTAGTGCACAGTATAACCCTAGGTACCTCTTGTACCCAGGGAACTATGCACAAAGGAGTAACATTTTGCTGGCAAAGTTCAATACTTTGGTATGTTAGGTTATTATCTCTCTATGTTAGTAAGAAGATTCTGAGTAAACAATTTAATTAGGAGTCAGAGGAACCCTAAAATGAAGGCAGGTAGAGGGCCTGGGAAAGACAGGGATGAACCAGTTAGAAGGCAGAGGGGACAAAGCTAACTTTCCCTGAGATAAAAATGACCTGAGTTAAAAATATTATCAAGAATAGCATTATGAAATTAATAAATATGAGTATTAAATTAATGTCAAATTATAACATTTTGTTTTTAATTAATAAATCACCAAAGGTAAATCTATATAACTGAACTTCCCCATCAAAAGAAATTATTCAGAGAGAAGTATTCAAATTTGTCTTCTCTACTTTTTCCTGATCAGGAAAAAAAAAACAGCTTTTAATTTCAAAGTCTTCCTTAAACTTATATTTATAAATCATATTTATTATTTTGGTTTAATTAGTTTTGAATTCATGACTACATAAAGTGTTGAGTAGTTCATGTTTGTAAATGAAGAAATTCACACAAAAAAGAGGAGGAATCGTGACTGATGTGATAGAAAATCGAAAAGGAGACAGGTTTGGACTGAAGAGTAGAAAGGGTTTTTTTCTCTACCCCAACCCTCTCCCCTCACCATTTGTAACTGAGGAGACATAAGTGAGACTAATATTTTTGATGACTACAACATTTTATTACAATATTTTACTCTGCCAATGGAGTAACAACTCCACCTGCACCTAATGACCTTCCCTCAAAATAACTTTAAAAAGTGTCATTAGGGAAGTCTGGATAAGTAGGGAAGTGCATTACACAAGTTTATACTTCCCACAATTTTCTTTCATAAGTCCTATCTGATCTTCAATCAATCAATAAACAACTAAATGCTGGGGATATAAGGAGCTTACAATCTTACCGAGGAGATGATATGCAAATAAATAAACAAAATAAGCTGCATATAGGATAATTCACAAACAACAGAGGGAAGGCACTGGAATTAAGAGGAAATAGAGAAAGCTTCCTATAGGTGGTAAGATTTTAGTTGAGACTTAAAAAACTGCCAAGGAGGTCAGTACTTGGAATGAAGGAGGGACAGTATGCCAGGCATGAGGAAAAGTCTGAGAAAATGCCTACAGTCAAGAAGTGAAGTATCTTATTCATGAACTAGTCAGGTGAATGCAACTGAATCAAAGACAATATTTTTGGGAGTAAGGTGTAAGAAGCCTAGAAAGATTAGAGGGGACTAGGTAATATAGGCAGAGTATTTTGTAGTTGATCCTAGAGTTTATTGGGAGCCACAGCAGTGAGTGATTATTGAGTAGGGGAGTGACATGATCAAATTTTCTTTTTGGAAAATCGCTTTAGTGGCTGAATTAAGAATAGATTGGAGTCAGGGAAACCTGTCATCAGGTATTGCAATAACTCAGGTTTGAGGAGATAAATTCCTGTGCAAGAGTGTGACATTTATTGAGGGATATTGCAAAGATGAAATCAGTAGAGTTTGGCAACACCTTGGATATTGGAATGAGAGATTGTGAGGAATCCAGGATGACTCCTAATGTTCAAGCCTGAGGGATTAAGAGGACTTGTCCTTTGTAGTAAGAGAGAAGCATTAGCAGGAATGATAATGAGTTTTGGTTTTGGACATATTGAGTTAAAATATGCACAGGACATCCATTTTGAGACATTTGAAAAGAGATTGGACTGAAGATTAGACTTGAAGGCCTCAAGTATGGAAATACTGGTTGAAAGGGGGAATTAGGAAATATGATGGCTCTATTCACACAAATGTGAGAGCTGTTCAAGAAGGACTAAATAATTTTCTACTGAAATAAATATCTCCAATTATAGATCTAGCTATACCAGAATCACAGATGTAGAGTTAGTAGAGAGCTGCAGTATACTTTATCAGATCTTCTCATGTTACAAATGAGAGTGCAGAATGAGGGCAGCAACTATTCTCTTTCTAACAATGAGATAGGAGGCACCAGATTGTTATTATATTTACCTCCCAAATTATATTTAGCTCCATGGAATCTCAAGTAATATTTTCTTTAAACTATCTAGGAAAAGTCTAACTTTAAGGATATTTTGAAACGAGTTTGATTAATCTGATTTCACTATCTTAGGCAAGGAATGCAAACAATTTCTGAAAGTGTCAGTCTGTGTAAATTAATCCCATGTTTCTTTCATTACCTTAGTCTACTCATCACCTCATTTTAATTTGAGTACATAGTAGTAATGCTGCAAAAAAATTTCATGCATCCTGACCAGATATTTTGTTTTGGAATCAAGATTTGTTAAGATTATATCTTCAGCTAGGATTTTTTTTTTGGTTGTTTGCCCATTCTGTAAATAACCACTTGTAAAAATGTTTAATATATGCAAAGTACCAAGGGGCATAAAAAGAAAAGTAAGATATAGTTCTTCAATTCATGATTCTATAAGATCCTTTGATGCCTTCTAGTGGATACAAGCATTTACTAGGGTTGAAAATATAAGAAGGTAATAGGATTTGAAGGAAACTAGGTGGCATAGTGAAAAAAGTTCTGGGTCTGGAGTCAGGAAGACTTATCTTCCTGATGCAGCCTTAGACACTTACTGTGTGACCCTGGATAAGTCATTTAGCACTTGTTGTCTCAGTTCCCGCCCTCCTCCCCCCCCCCCCCCGCAAAATTATCTGGAGAAGGAAATGGCAAAACACTCTAGTACCTTTGCCAAGAAAATAAAGTCACAAAGAGTCAGATGTGAATGAAATAACTGAAAAGTAGGATTTGAACCTGAAACCAAGAATATTTAAGGTGATCCATTTCCTCTTTTTTCCCCACTTCTTCATTCAACAATAAATATTTCCTAATAATCAAACATGTTCTAAGCACTATAGCATGTTATAGCAAAATAGGACGATTTACAACTCTACATTCAAAGAACTGATAATAAAAAAGGGAAGATAAGACATTTACACCATTTCTTTCTGTTATACAGCCTTGTAACTTTGATTCTTCACTCTCATCAACCCTGCCTCCCCTACTCTATTTTCAATTATTTGCCAAGGCTTGGCAATTTTATCTCTAAGCAACTGTCATATCTGACCACTTCTCTCTACTCACATATATGCCCATCATCCTAATTCAGACCATGATGACTTCCTCCTTAATCTGTTTATAGGCTTATAATTGAAGGCTCCCTTTCCCCAATCCATATTCCACAGTTTACAAAATGATATTCTAGAAGTATAGATTTGAGCAGGCCAGTGCCCTGTCCAAGAATCATTCCTGGGCCAGCTAGATGGCACAGTGAATAGAGCACCGGCCCTGGAGTCAGGAGGGCCTGAGAACAAATTTGGCCTTCTGACACTTGATCACACTTAGTAGCCATGTGACCTTGGGCAAGTCACTTAACCCAAATTGCCCTGCCTTCCCCCTCCAAAAAGCAAAAAGCAAAAAAAAAAAAAAATCATTCCCAAATATGCTTAATGCAAACTCTCTTTGTCATTTGAAGTTCTTCATAGCTTGTCTTGACCTTTTTTCCAGCCTGTTTCATGTCACTTGCCCTCATCAATGCTGTATTCCATCCAAACTGGCCAAATTACTATTCTCTGTCTCCATGGATTTTCATTGGTATTTGTCCCTTATTAAGTTAATGTAGGTGTGTGAATCTCCCAAAATTTTCTACCCTTTCCACATTCATTTCTCAGAATCTTTACCTCCTTTCAATATTAGAGTCCCATTTGCTTTTCAAGATCTTCCCTGAAGGAATTTAAGTAAGGTATAATATGAAAGATGCTATAAGAGGTAAGATATTGGATGTAAAATTATGGAAGTTCTATTAAGAGGGAGGTCACTACAGACTCAAATGTTGAAAAAAAAGTTTCAAGGAAGAGACAGAGTTTGAGTTTCATACAGAAGGTTTGAGAGGATTTTCAGTCAATTCAAAATTAAGTATTTATTCACAAATCAAAAATCGTCAACACTACACCATTGGAAAGAAAATAAAATCTCCCAGAACTGCTGAAAACATGGGAGGGGGAGGTAAGCATCTTAAATTAAAAGAATTATAAATCATTTTTGAGAAACAAGCAAACAAACCATGTCCAAAATTTATTGTGGTTAAATGTAACAACTTAATGACAGAAATTGGACTTTGGCAGTTGTAGAAAGTATGAATCAGAGATGGTAGAGCCTTGAAGAAGGAATACCAATTAGCAAACTATTACAATAGTTCAGAAGGAACAATGATGTCCTGACTTAGGGTTGAGGGTGGATGAGTAGAGAGTAGGTAGTAGATATAAAAGATGCTTTTGAAAAAATATGATAGTTCTCAACATCTGCTTATATATGAGTTATTAAGGTGTGTTAGAAGGAAAAGTTGTTTCTAAACTTGTGAATTTTGGTGACTGAAAGAATGATAGTACACCAAAGAAATAGGGAAGTTTAAAAAGATCGTTATAGGCAGAGGTGAAGAGGCACGTATTCTTCATGAAAGGAAGGGCACAAAGAAAGGCAGAGGCAGAAAAAAAATGGGTACAAGTTACAGGATGCTTTTCAGGATTAGAATAATAAGCTCATTTGGTTAATTAATGTATGCAGGCCTTAGGCTGAATCTGAAACACAATTCAGTGTTTGCTCAGATATACTAGGTAAGTAAAAGATCAAACTGGAGTTTTGTATAAAAGTTTATAACTATAAGAAGTCCTAGGCTTAATAATAATAAATAATAGTCAAATCCTTAGTATTAGATGAAATCATTAAGATGTCAAAAGAAGCATTTGCTTGTGCATGATGGTTAGCTTCATCCAGAGACTTGGAAAGAATCAATGGGAGTTAGGGATGAGTCTATTAATGGATGAATCCTCCCCCTTTCCAGCATTCTCTAAGATCTGAAGACATTTTAGACTTTAAATGAGGGCAAGCTACATATGTTGTGAATGACCTCTGGGTTTCCTGCCCCTCCCCCAATGGATCTCTGCCCTGACCCAGTCAGCTAACCTTCACAGAGGTGGGCCGGCTTCTGGATCAGGGAGACTTGGCGCCATTGGGAATTTCGAGGTGTGTGCTGACCAATCACTGTTCTTGAACTCAGCACATTTCTGCTTGCATAATTCCTAACCATTGGCCTCATGGTATTCCTGTAAAAGCCGGCACATTGTTGGTTCAGACACACTGTTTGATTTGGGCCTGACCCCACACAGTCCTGAGGAAAAATATTATCCACTTCAAAATTTTACTTTTGGGGGTCTCTTGTCTCTCTCCTTTTGGCACAACACAAAAGGAGTATTGGAAACTGACCTTGAAGAAGTCTTCTGGGTAAAAGCTAGCTTTTATTCACTGAAGCAATGCTTGGATGTTTTCCCATTTATAAAAAGAAACAAATCAACAAAAAACCCTAAGGTAAAGCAAAGACATCTCCTCACCTATCATTTCACATGGTTCAAAAATGATAGCCATGAAAGTTAGGAAAATTAAGTTGAAGGAATACATGTTAACATTATTTTCAGACAAAAGGATGTTCTTTTTGTTAACATTCTTTTGTTTTTAATTTCAGTTCCAAATTCTCTCCCTTTCCCCCACTCACTGAGAATACAGGCACGATGCTATCAATTATGCCTGTGAAATCATGTAAAGTATATTTCCATATTACCATATCACCAAAAAAAGAAAGAAAAAAGAAAGAAAATTGGACTTCAATTTACACTCAGAGTTCATCAGTTCTCTTTCTGAAAATAGATAACATTTTTTTTCCATCATGAGTATTTATTAATCAGAGGAACCATGTCTTTCATAGTACATCATCATTACAACATTGCTGTTTCTGAAAACAGTGATCTCCTGGTTCTTCTCACTTCATTTTGCACCAGTTTGTGTAGATTCTATGTCTTTTTTTTTTCTTTTGAAACCAACCCTGTCATAATTTCCTCTATTAATTAATTAATTTCTTATATTATTCCATCACAATCACATGCCCAACTTTTTCAGTTATTCCTAAACTTTTCTTTTTGGAGAAAAACAGCAAATACTTTATTCAGTTGAAAATTTCCAACATTAAAACCAGAAATTTTATACTTTGGATTGATTCTGGGTACAAAAGAAAAACAATATGACCAGGGGTGTGGAGACACATTTGCTGAGCCTGTCTTGGTTACAAAAGTCTTCACAGGCACAACTGTGCTGCATAATACTAGGGACCTTAATACCGTGGACTTTAATAAATACTGTTTAACCTTTAACTCTAAATTCTCTTAATTTCCATTTTTTAACCACTACAAAAAAATCTGTTAAAATTATTTTTTGTATATATATATATCTTTTTTTCTTTTTCTTTGATCTCTTCAGGGGTAGAGACGTAGTAGTGGTATTTCTAGGTCACAAAGTATACAAAACTTTATTTTGGGGAGAGTTTGCAATTGTTCTCCAGATTGATTAGACCAGTTTACTTCTCCACCAAGGACTTATTAGTGTACCTATGTTTTCTCATCATCTCCAGCATTTATCATTTCTGATAGATGTGAGGTGGTACCGAAGAGTTGTTTTCATTTGCATTTCTCTAATCAATAGTGATTTAGAGCAATGTTATATGTTAATTTCTTTGCTTTCTTCTTCTGAAAATTACCTGTTTATATTCTTTGATCACTTATAAACTGGATAATGGCTCTTATTTTTTTTTCATAAATTTGAGTAAACTTCTTATATATCTGAGAAATAAGACATTTAACAGAGAAACATGCTGTACTTTTTTCATTTTTCGAATGCTTTATTAACTTATTTTTTTTTTCATTTTTCAAATGCTTTATTAAATTCTGATTTACATCATTCATTTCCAGCAGATTTTGAGTTACAAATTTTCTCCCCGTTTTTCCCCTACCCACCACCCCAAAATAGCAGTCCCAAAGGATATTCTCTCTCTCTCTCTGTCTTTTTGGAGGGGAAAGGCAGGGCAATTGGGTTTAAGTGACTTGCCCAATATGTCACATGGCTAGTAAGTGTTAAGTGTCTGAGTTCAAATTTGAACTCTAGTTCTACTGACTCCAGGATGGGTGGCGCCACCTAGCTGCCCTGTCTTTTTGATCCATTTATGACAGAGAGAGAGAGAGAGAGAGAGAGAGAGAGAGAGAGAGAGAGAGAGAGAGAGAGAGAGAGAGAGAGTCAATAAGTCAATAAACATTTAGAGAGAGAGAGTCAATAAACATTTATTAAATCCCTCTTATGTGTCAGGCACTTCACTAAGCACTGGATACACACACACACACACACAGAGAAAGACAATCCCTGCCCTCAGAGATCCTACAATCTATTTTGTTGCTATTGCTGTTACTCAGTATTTTGGTAGTGACCAACTCTCTGTGATCCCATTTGGGAGTTTTCTAAGCAAAGATACTGGAGTTGTTTACCATTACCTTATCCAGATGAGAGAATGGAGGCAAACAAGGTCCAGTGACTTGTCCAGAGTTACATGATTAGTAAGTGTTGGAGGCCATGTTTTTCCTTAAGAAGAGTGGTCTTCCTTACTTCACGCCTAGCACTCTATCCATTGCACCACCTAGCTGTCCTATAATCTAATAGGGGAAGAAAAAACACAAAAGAAGTAGAAAAGTGCAGGGGAGAAACAAAAGGTACCTGATGAGGGAGAATAGAGGAGTAGTCAGTCAAAAAACTTTTGCAATAATGCAACCATGTGAGAAATGAGGAGATGTCCAAACCCAATCTCTCATTAAATGGATCTTTGGAGCTGATAACCTCAGCCTCTAATCAGAAAGGCAAAGTGTCATAATGAGGCAGAGTGGCAGTGCTGAAGAGATCTTATAGAATGATGAGATTATCCCAATGATGAGCTTGCCAGGGTATGATGAAGAAGTGAATCAGGGAATTCCTTCAGTAATGCAGCCAGGTGAGAAATAACGATATGACTGAGTTGAGGTCTCTCCTTAAATGGATATTTGGAATTCCTAATACTCCTAACAAAGTACCAAAATATCTAGTGCTGGAGTACATAGCAGTGTTGCTGCTGGTTCAAAGGGTATCCTTTGATACCAGAAATCCTAGAACCTCAAAGTAGATTTAATTTGAATTTCTCTTACTCTTAGTGATTTGGAAGATGCTTTCATATGACTTGGATTTCTTATTTTGAAAACTGCATGTTCATATCTTTTGACCATTTGCCTTTTGGGGTAATGGCTCTTCTTATATGATTGCATCAATTCCATGTGTACCACAGATATCAGGATTTAATCAGATACATTTTCTGAAATGAATCTTTCCCCAATAAGTATTTTTATTTTAATTATAAATGTATTATTTTTGAAAGCCTATAAATTTTTTCATCTAAAATATCCATTTTATATTCCATAATCATCTCTATTTTCCTTCCCTTATTGTCTCTGTCTCATAAAAAGACATACTGTATACATTATCAAATATAAGCTCTCTATCCTTCAGTCTGGAGAGAGCTGGGTGACCAATTGTTTTGATTTAAATCATCATCATCAACATCTGTATATCACTATGTACAGGGAACTTTAAATAAAATATCATTTGAGTCTCAAAACAACTCAAAATTAGGAGGTAAGTGTTATTGTTATCCCCATTTTACAAATGAAAAAAACTGAGGCAAACAGAGGTTAAATGACTTGCTTTTCATCACACAGGTAGCAAGTGTTTAAGGGTCTAGTTGAACTCATGTCTTCTTGACTTAAGGGAGTATACTCCATCTACTTTGCAACCTAGTTAACTGCAGTCAATAGATAAAGGAAGTATTGATAAAAGACATTTAAAAAAAATCTACTGTCTCCTAGAGCAGCCACAGTGAGAAAGAAATTCTCAGAATTAGTTTCTGGAAAAATAATTGTTCAACAACATTAAGGAAAATTCAACTCACCAGAATGATATCAGTGACTATCTGTGGACAGCAATATGGTAATAAATCTATTAATATCTTGCCAGATGGTAGTAGAGATGAAGAACTTGCAGGATGGTTGAAATCCCATTTAATTCATCACCATTAAACAAATGGGAAACAGGAAGATCCAAGACAAATATCTTATAACCTATAAACAATCTATACAATATAAGAAGTGGAAAGTGTACCAAATGTTCATATCCCTTTGCTTGCCTGAATATTTAAGAGTACAAAGGTAGTATAGAAAATTCTATTTCAGGGGTTGTAACTATGATTGACAAAGGATTTATCTATAACCTAACTCCCAGATTAGCGCACACTACTGTGGATTAAACCAGTGCTAGTACATCCATAACTGGTTTGGAAAAAAATTATCCATGCAGTCTGTTAGTAAAAGATTAGTAAAAAATAAAAAATAAAAAAAACTTCATATTTACTTCATTATGTGTAGACATGAACTATCTGGAAAGAAAGATTAAATAAGTGACTGTTCTAGATAAGTGTCTAAAACTCAACAGATGTTTTCAGCCTCTTTACTAGCTTACAGGATCACTGTAGGTGATTCTGATAGTAAAATGAGCAGTAAAGGTAGTATTATTCATTTGCTTAGATTGTCATAACTCACTCAGAGCAATGTCAATTAATTCATGTACCTGAAAGCAAACAGAACTAACTGCATGAAGAGGAAAGAGACATTGGAAAACAAGGTCCCATTAGAGAAAAAGATCTAGGAAGACATGAGACTGCTATTGGCAAACCTGCCCTCAGGGAAGGGTATAGAGAAGGACTGTTCTGCAAAGGGAATCACTTGTGGTACAGCCAGAAATGGATCATTTTATAACTTAATAGTTTAACCATTGATTCTTTTCATTCTAATGTCATTTATTCCTCCTTGCTGGAAGTACTCAAATGCTATGGTTATCTTCTAAATTTTGGTGTTCTATTATGTGACCATCATAATTATAGTTCTTGATTGGTCTACAAGGACATCAAAAGGTCATATTCAGAAGAAAGCAATCAGAAGTTTTTACTCACACAAATAGATCCTTCCTCAATTGAGAAAAAGATAAAAGAATTGAAGTAAAATCATGCTACTTGAACAACATTAAAATCTGGGTTGATGAAAGCAAAAGAAGAAAAGAAGGAAGGAAGAAAGAAAGAAAGAAAGAAAGAAAGAAAGAAAGAAAGAAAGAAAGAAAGA
>NW_027187380.1:18892084-18894942 GCF_028583685.1 Petaurus breviceps papuanus | reverse complement strand
AGAAAGAAAGAAAGAAAGAAAGAAAGAAAGAAAGAAAGAAAGAAAGAAAGAAAGAAAGAAAGAAAGAAAGAAAGAAAGAAGAATAAACAAACAAACAAAGGAGAGGGACTCCAGATCAGCAGCAGCTGTGGCCGTTTCCAGATTTATCCACACATAGATGCAAAGGACAAAATGAGAGGTCAGTGCAGTCTGGACTTTGGGAAAAGTAAGTCGGAATGTGTGGCTTTTACCCCTGGGGCGAGAAGCCATTGAGAGGCCTGCACAACCAGCCAGTGCCACGTGGCAGCTTCAGCTCCTGGCCTACAGAGTGCAGGAAGACCAAGCACCAGTCTGAGGGTTAATCATTCTTGCTTTAACCTGCTTGGATCTGGATTGCAGTCTAGGGTGGAGGTCCTGGGGTGTATGTCCAGCTTGCCAGAGGAGACCTCAGAGAGGGCACTCACCTAATACCTCCAGCAACTGAGAAAACCCCAACGTTTGGGACGAAAGCTCCCCTGTCTGGTGGCAGAGTCCTACGGTGGCAAAAATCCCAAAAGTCAAGTAATTGAGTGGCAAAATGAGCAGGCAAAGGAAACAAAGCAGACAGAAGATTCCAACATTACATTCCTATTTTGGGGACAAAAAGGAGCAAAGCATGGAACAGGAGGGAACCAGTGAAGTCAGAACTCCTGAACCAAAGGCTTCAAAGGAATATACAAGCTGTTATAGGCCATAGAGGACCTTAAGAAGCAGATAAGAGAAGTGGAGGAAAAATTGAGAAGAGAAATGAGAACAATACAAGAAAATTATGAAATGAGAGTCAACAGCCTGACTGAGGAAAATAATATGTTAAAAAACAGACTGACCCAAATGGCTAAGGAGGCTCAGAAAGTCAATGAGGAGAAGAATGCCTTAAAAAGTTGAATTTGCCAGATGGAAAAAGAATTTCAAAAGTTCAATGAGGAGAATCATTACTTCAGAATTAGAATGGAGCAAATGGAAGCTCATGATTTTATGAGAAATCAAGATGCTGTGAAACAGATCCAAACAAATGAAAGAATAGAAAGCAAGGTGAAATATCTCATGGGAAAAAACCACTGGCCTGGAAAATAGATCCAGGAGAGATAATTTAAAAATTGTTGGACTACCTGAAAGCCATGAACAAAGTAAGAACCTAGAAAGCATCCTTCAGGAAGTTCTCAAAGAAAACTGCCCTGATGTTTTAGTGCCAGAGGGCAAAATAGTCGTTGAAAGAATCCACCGATCACCTCCTGAAAAAGATCCCAAAAAGAAAACTCCTAGGAATATTATAGCCAGGTTCCAGAATCCCCAGATTAAGGAGAGAATATTGCAAGCAGCCAGGAAGAAACAATTTGAATATTGTGTGAACACAATCAGAATAACCCAGTATCTGGCAGCTTCTACAGTGAGGGATCGAAGGGCTTGGAATAAGATATTCCAGAGGGCAAAGGAGCTAGGATTAAAACAAGAGTCACCTACCCAGTAAAACTGAGCATCATGTTTCAGGGGAAAATATGGTTATTCAGTGGAATAGAGGATTTTCAAGCATTCTTGCTGAAAAAAACAGAGTTGAACAGAAAATTTGACATTTATATACAAGAAGCATGAGAAGGTAAACAGGGAACAGAAATCATAAGGAACTTATCAAGGTTAAACTATTAACATTCCTACATGGAAAAAAAATTGGAACTTATGAAACTTTTCTGAGTAGTTGAACAGATTAGAAATATACACATATGTCTATATATGAAGGTATATGGGCATATGAATACATATGTGCATGTGTGTGTATATATTTACAGTTATACATAGATAGAGGGCACAGGACCAATTTAATAGGAAGGGATGATACTTAAAAGGTGAAATTAAGAGGTGAGAGGAATATAATGAGAGGAGATGGGGGGAGACAGTTTGGGGTAAACTATCTCATACAGAAGAGGCAAAGGAAAATGGTTACAATGGAGGGGAAGAACAGGAAGGCAAAAGTGAATGGGTCAACCTTATTCCCATTGAATCTGGCTTGAGGAGGGAGTGAAATGCACGCTAAATAGGGTATCTCACCCTCCAGGAGAGTGGGGGGGAAGGGGATGAGAGCGGGGATGATGGAAGGGAGGGCAGGCTGGGGGCAGGGAAGTTGGAAACACTCACTTTTGAAAAGGGACAGGATCAAAGTAGAGAATAGAACAAGTGGGAGGTGGGATAGGAGAGAGGGTAATATAGTAAGTCTTTTACAATATATCTACTATGTTATAGTTTTGCTTTAACCACACATGTACAACCTATACTGAACTTCTTACCTTCCCAGTAAGGGAGGGTGACAAGGAAGGAAGGGAATGAATCTGGAACTGAAAGTTTTAAAATGAAATATTCAATTATGTGTGTGTGTGCATGTGTGTATGTATATATATATATATGTATATATATATATATGTGTGTGTGTGTGTGTGTGTGTGTGTGTATACTATTATTAATAGCATCTTACATGTAATTGGGAAATGAGATGTATAGTCACTGAGGCATAGAGGTCCACTGGAAAATTGGAAAGGGGTATGGGAGAGGATGAGGGAGAGAGCAGATTGGAGGAGGGGATATCCTGTGGGACTGCTATTTTGGGGCGATGGGTAAGGGAAGAACGGGGAGAAAATTTGTAACTCAAAATCTGGCAGAAATGAATGATGTAAATCAGAAGAAGAAAGAAAGGAAGAAAGGAAGAAAGGAAGAAAGAAAGAAAGAAAGAAAGAAAGAAAGAAAGAAAGAAAGAAAGAAAGAAAGAAAGAAAGAAAGAAAGAAAGAAAGAAAGAAAGAAAGAAAGAAAGAAAGAAAGAAAGAAAGAAAGAAAGAAAGAAGGAAGGAAGGAA
>NW_027187380.1:18755086-18891281 GCF_028583685.1 Petaurus breviceps papuanus | reverse complement strand
AAGAAAGAAAGAAAGAAAGAAAGAAAGAAAGAAAGAAAGAAAGAAAGAAAGAAAGAAAGAAACCACAACAAAATTCTTTTTTTTTCCCCAACACATAGGAGTTCATTTTTTTTGTTTGTTTGTTTAGCTTGGCTTTTTGTTGGATAGTGAGTACATGCTGAATGAACCACAAGTTGAGTTTAAAAGCCCTCTGAGCCAAGGAAAGTAAATGTAGACAGCAAAAACCAATATTCATCCTTAGCCAAGACAAGAGATAATATTGAGAGAGTACTTCACTTATCAAGTAGAATTCTTGTCTCAGAAGCAGATGCCCTAGGGAGAAGTAAGTAATATGCCATTTCTCTACATAAATAAATTAGAAACACTTTTTACTGAGGTTGATGAATTGGACCTGCATTAAAATTAAGACAAAATGTTAACTAGGTACATATGTCCCTATACATTTTGGATCATGAAATGGATGAATCAGCAGACACTTGAATGCCAGTTTGCAGCAGCTGTATATTTATTGATGTAGTTTAATTATATACCACTTTAAGCATCATCAAATATAAATTATATTTTTAGACTAGTCATCAATATACTGATTTCAATGAAAAGTTTTTAATGGGACGATGTTAAATGTATGATAGGTTATCGCTTCAAGAAATATAAGAATTTAGCTATTGTTGTTGGCCTTTTTCCCAATACTTTATGGAAAGTCTCCCGAGATATTTATAAGAAATTAAGCCATGTTTTCCCCTTTCTCTCCACATGTATGTTTAGCTTCCACTACCACCCACTCAATTAGATAGAAAATTTATTCAACAAAGAAAGGAGGAGTTAGCATGGAGGCTCTTTCATGTAAAATTCTTGATTATTTTATTTTGAAAAGAATAATGAAATGGTGTATATTTATGAGAAAAGACAATGTAATTGATTTAGGCTAGTGCAGATATACTGGAATTAAAAAAATTTATTTGCTGCTTTGGAGGAAATTTGAGTGTTGAGAGGCCATGAATGTATGAAATTATATATTTTTTCCTAAATTCTTTCCTACCAACTAGGTGCTCCCCCACACACTGAGCAGGCAAGCAATATGGTGCCCATTACAAACATTAACTCATACAAAACATATTTTCATATTAGCCATGTTACCAAAAAGAGTAAGAAAATAAAGTGTAAAATAATATGTTTCAATCTGCACTCAGAGGTCATTAATCCTCTCTCTGTATTTGTGTTGTATTTTTCATAACCAGTCATTTAGAATTTTTATGGAGTATTGTATTTATTACAATAGCTAAGTCAGAATTGATCATCCTTACAGTATTTTTGTCACTATGTGCAATGTTCCTCTGCCTCTGCTCTGTCTTCTTTGCATCAATTCACATAAGTGTTCACTGTTTTTTTTTTCTGAAACCATTCCCCTTGTCATTTCTTATAATACATAGCATTTGATTACAATCTTACACCACAATTTATTCCATATTCCCTTAATTGGAAATTTACTTTATTATTACTTAATTGGGAATTCCCTTAATTTATTCCATAATTCCCCTAATTAAAACTAATCAATTTCAAATTCTTTGCTACTATAAAAAGACCTTCTATAAACATTTGTGTATACATGTCCTTTTCCTTTTATTCCTCTTTTTCTCTTTCTTTTTGGCAATAAAAATACAGTAGTGGTATTGTTTTATCAAAGGGTATGCACAGTTTCTTTGCCTTTTGAGCATAGTTGCAATTTGTTCTCCAGAATGACTGGACCACTCCATAACTCCAACAACAAACAGTACATTAATGTACCTATTTATCAACATCTTCAGCATTTGCTGTTTTCCTTTTCTGTCATGTTAGTCAATCTTAAAGCACGTGAGGTGGTACCTCAGAGTTCGTTTAAGTTGAATTTCTCTAATTATTAGTGATTTAGAGCATTTTACATAATTCATGATATTTTGAGTTCTTCTTCTGAAAACTACCTGTTCATATTTTTAAACATGTACCAATTGATAAATGGCTCTCCCCCCCCATAAATTTGGCTCAGTTCTCTATATATTTCAGAAAGCAGACCTTCATAAGAGACACTGATCATACTTTCCCTCAATTCCTTGCTTTCCTTCTAATTTTGGATACATTGATCTCTCTTATTCAAAACAAAACAAAACATTTTTTTTATTTTATGTAATAAAATTATATATTTATTTTCCTGTTATATCTCTCTGCCTTTTATTTGGTGATAAATTCTTCCTTTACCCATAGATATGACAGATACATTTTACATTATGCCCTAATTGGCTCACAATTGTGCTCTTTATGTCAAAATCATATACCCATTTAGATTTTATATTGGTGTATGGTGTAAGATTTTGGTCTTTGCCAACTTTCTGCCAGACTGTTTTCCAGTTTTCCCAGTAATTTTTGTTGAAGACTGAGTTCTTGCCCTCAAAACTTGGATATTTAGATTTATCAAACACAAGATTACTATGATTATTTACTTCTGTATATTGTATACTTAACTTATTCTACTCTTCAAGCACTCTATTTCTTAGGGAATAAGATCTTTCCCATCCATTAATAGGCATTTGAGCCTGAGTCACATGAGCCTGTGCTGTGAGGAGTTTGTCAAACAGGTGGAGCAAGAAGGAGTGGAGCAGGAAGAGTGGGTGAGGCTGAGCTGAGAAAGCACAAGGTGGAACTGAGAAGGACAAGAGGCAGAGACAGACAGAGCAGCTAGTGTGGGTGAGCAAGGGGCATTTTGCCTAAGGGAGTTTGTTTGTGGGGAAGCCTGATGGAGGGAAGACTTGGGGATGGCAGTGCTCCCTGCATTGGTAATGTGTACCAACATCTTTAGTAGCAAGGTGGAACTGGCTTTCTGGTATCAAAATAAATATCTTGGTTGTGTCTTTGAAGTAGAAAATCTGTTATATCTTGTGATTCAAACCTGGAAATATGTCTGCATATTCATAGCAGCTGCTATGGGAATCACATTGGCAATATAATCCAATGCCATGTTGTTTTGATGATGATGATTTTATTAATACAATTTGAAATCGGGTACTGCTAGACCAAATTTCTTTACTTTTGTTTCCCATCAATTCCTTTCTTGATCTTTTGTCCTTCCAGATGATTTTTTTTTCTAAAATTTAATAATAATAAATTTTTGTTAGTTTGATCATTCTGGCACTGAATAAATAAATTAATTCAGGTAGAATTATCACTCTTATTATATTGTCTAGGCTTATCTATGAGCAAATAATATTTTTTTCCAATTGCTTGGATCTGTCTTTGTGTGAAAAGTGCTTTATGATTTTTTTCATATAGTTTTTAGGTGTATCTTGATAGGAGGACTTCCAAATATTTTATATTATCATTAATTATTTTAAATAAAATTTCTCTTTCTATCTCTTCCTTTTGAGTACTTCTGGTAATATACAGACATGCTGAATATATATCTGTATATGTATATATGTATGTATGTCTATGATTATAAATATTAATATATTACAGTCTTCCTAATGCTGTTGATTGTTCAATTAGTTTCCTTGTTGTCTATTCTTGACCCTTCATGTTTTTTTTTCCTTATCTTGCTGCTATAACTTATATTTCTAGCATAATACTGAATGAATAATAATGGTAATTACAGAAATCATCACTTTAACTTCTATCTTATTGGGAAAGTTTTTAGTTTATCCACCTTTCAAATAATGCTTGATCTTGGTTTTAGATAAATAATGTTTATCATTTTAAGCTCTGGTCTTTTCATCAAGAATGGTTGAGAGGCAGACCAGGAAGCCAACAGCACAGGCACTCTGAGAGACGCAGGCTGGGATAGCACATGTGCAGAGGTCTAATCAACTAGGGGGGGCAAGTTGGCCCACAAATCACAAGGGCCACTAGCAGGCCTATCACCAAAGGATGGGGACTGGAAAGAGTAAGGTGAGAATCAAATGCAGGGCCCTTGGCAAGGGCAGCAAATACTCCTTGGACTACCACTCCATAGCTCAGAAATTTTAAAAGCCCCTATTAGGAACTCCAAGGACCAGGATGGCAGAGTGAACCCCAGTTGTTCCAAACCACCACCCCCAACCCTGAAAACATAGTAATTATTGCCCCAGGGCAAAACCTTAAACAGTAAAGTCTTGGGAACCCTAGAGGAAAGGCATGGCTAGGGCCCTGCCTCAAAATGGGGAGAAAGCAGACTGCAAAGACAAAGACTCTGGAGTCCTACTATCCTCAGAGGGAGCAACCAAATGCAGAGGGAGACAATGTTGACTCCACACCCACAGCTGAAACATCAACAGGGATCTGGTCCCAAGCACAGAAAGCTTTCTTAGATGAGCTCAAAAGGAACTTTGAAAACCAAATGAGAGAGATAGAAGACAAAATGAATAATTCTTTTAAAATCAAAATTGCAAAATTAGAAAAACATTATAATGAAGAAAACAGCTCCTTAAAAAGAAAAATGTGTGTGGGCCGCAAGGTGGCACAGTAAGCAAAGTGCTGGTCCCAAAGTCAGGAGAACTTAAGTTCGGTTCTGGTGTTAGACACCACACACACACTCACACACACACACACACACACACACACACACACACACACACACACACACAACTAGCCTTGTAACCTTGGGCAAGTTATTTAATCCCAATTGCCCTCCAAAAGGCAAAGAAAAAGAAAGAAAGAAAGAAAAATGCGTGATACAAAAAGGAGTTCCAAAAACTAACTGAGGAAAATAATTTGCTAAAAAATAGAATCAACAAAATTGAAGCAAATAACTCTATAAGGAACTAAGAATTAGTAAAAAAAAAAAAAAGAAAGAAAGAAAAAAACAACAAGAATGAAAAATTAGAAAAAGTGGTAAAATACCTCAATGGAAAAATAACTGATCTGGGAGACAGATGCAGGAGAGATAATTTGAGAATCATAGGCCTACCAGAAAATCATAATGAAAAAACGAGCCTGGACAACATCCTCCAAGAGCTCATAAAGGAAAGCTTCCCTGAGATACTAGAAACTGAGGGTAAAATAGAAATCAAGAGAATCAACCGGACACCTCCTGAAAGCAATCCCAAACTAAAAAGTACTCAAAATGTTGTGGCCAAACTACATAACTACCAGGAAAAAGAGAAAATATCCCAAGCGGCCAGAAAGAAACATTTCAAATATTGAGGAACCACAGTGAGAACTGCACAGGATTTGGCAGCCTCTATGCTGAAAGATTGGAGGCAGTGGAATACAATTTTTTGCAAGGCAAGAGAGCTCAGGTTACAACCAAGGATCACCTACCCAAACTGCAGCAAAGGCAGTTCTTAGGGGAAGTTTTATATCCCTGAGTGCATATGTGAATAAATTAGAGAAAAGGGAGGTCAATGAATTGGGCATGCAATTGAAAAAGCTAGAAAAAAAGCAAATTGAAAATTCCCAATTAAATGCTAAATTAGAAATACTGAAACCAAAGGAGAGATTAATAAAATTGAAATTAAGAAAACTATTAAATTAATAAATAAAACTAAGAGCTGATTTTATGAAAAAACCAATAAAATTGATAGACCCTTAGTCAATATGATAAAAAAAGAAAGAAGAAAACCAAATTATGACTATCATAAATGAAAAGAGTGAATCAACCACCAATGAATAGGAAATTAAAACAATAATTAGGAATTATTTTGCCCAGTTGTATGGAACTAAATTTGACAATCTTAGTGAAATGGATGAATATTTACAAAAATATAAGTTGCCCAGATTAACTGAAGAGGAAGTAAATTATTTAAACAACCCCATGTCAGAAAAAGAAATTGAATGAGCTATTAGTGAACTCCCTCAGAAAAAATCTCCAGGATGTGATGAATTGTGAATTTTATTAAACATTTAAAGAACAATTGATTCCAATACTCTACAAACTATTTGGGAAAATTAGTGAAGAAGGAGTCCTTCCAAATTCTTTTAATGACAAAGTATTGCACTGTTACCTAAATCAGGAAGAGATAAAACAGAGAAAGGAAATTACAGACCAATTTCCCTCATGAATAGATGCAAAAATTTTAAATAAAACATTAGCTAAAAGACTACAGCAACTTATCACAAGAATAATACACTTTGACGAGATAGGATTTATTCCAGGAATGCAAGAATGGTTTAATATTAGGAAAACCATCAATATAATAAATCATAGCAACAATAAAACTGGCAAAAACCATATGATTATCCAAATAGATGCAGAAAAGGCTTTTGACAAAATACAACATCTATTCCTATTAAAAAACACCAGAAAGTATAGGAATAAATGGAGCCTTCCTTAAAATAATAGATAGCATCTATTTAAAGCCATCAGCAAGTATTACATGTAATGGGGAAAAGCTAGGAGTATTTCCAATAAGATCAGAGGTAAAACAAGGATGTCCACTATCATCCTTCTTATTCAATCTGTTACTAGAAATGTTAGCAGTAGTAGAGAATGAAATCAAAGGAATCAAATTAAGCAAAGAAGAGACCAAGCTATCAGTCTTTGCAGATGATATGATGATATACTTAGAGAATCCTAGAGAATCAAAGAAAAAAACTACTTGAGACAATAAATAAATTTGGCAAAGTTACAGGATAGAAAATAAACCCAAAAAATCCTCAGCATTCTTCTATATTTCTAATGAAATTCAGTAGGAAAAGATAAATAGAAATCCCATTGAAAGTTACTGTAGACATTATAAAATATTTGGAATCTACCTGACAAAACAAACTTGAGACCTGTATGAACACAACTGCAAAATTCTTCTAACACAAATAAAGTCAGATCTGACTAATTGGAAAGACATCAATTGCTTGTGGCTGTGTAGAGCTAATATAATAAAAATGACAATTTTACTTAAATTAAATTATATATTTAGTGCCATACCAATCAATTTACCAAAAAAACTACCTTATAAAGCTGGAAAAAATAGTAACAAAATTCATTTGGAAGAACAAAAGGTCCACAATATCAAGGGAATTGATGAAAAGAAATGGTAAGGAAGGTGGACTAGCTACAGCAGATTTTAATCTGTACTATAAAGCAGCAGTCCTCCAAACTACTTGGTACTGGCTGAGAAATAGAGTAGTGGATCAATGGAATAGATTGGGTACATGAGACTCAGAGGTCAATGACTAGAGTAATCTACTGCTTGATAAACCCAAAGACCCCAGGTTTGGGATAAGAACTCACTATTTGACAAAAACTGCTGGAAAAACTGGAATATAGTATGATAGAAACTAGGCATAGGCCATTATCTAACACCATATACCAACATAAAGTTTAATGGGTGCATGATCTAGGTATAAAGGCTGATACTGTAAGCAATCTGGGAAAGCAAGGAATAGTTTACCTGTCAGATTTGTGGAGAGGGGAAGACTTCATTACCAAACTAGAATTAGAGAGCATTATAAAATGCAAAATGGATAATTTTTTATTACATTAAATTGAAAAGCTTCTGTACAAACAAAGCCAATGTAACAAGGATAAGGAGGGAAGTGGGAAATTGGGAAAGATTTTTTATAAACTATGTCACTGATAAAGGACTCATTTCTAAAATATACAGAGAATTCAGTCAAATCTATAAGAATACAAGTCATTCCCCAATTGATAAATGGTCAAAGGATATGAAAAGGCAGTTTTCAGAGGAAGAAATTAAAGATATTTATAATCATATGAAAAAATGCTCTAAATCACTATTGATTAGAGAAATGCAAATCAAAACAACTCTGAGGCACCACATCTCACCAGTCAGATTGGCTAATATGACAAAACAGGAAAATGACAAATGCTGGAGAGGATGTGGATAAATTGGAACACTACTGCATTGCTGGTGGAGTTGTCAACTGATCCAACCATTCTGGAGAGAATTATGGAATTATGCCTAAAGGGTTATAAATACTTTCATATTCTTTGACCCAGCAATACAACTCCTAGGGTTTTATCCCAAAGAGATCATAAAAGTGGGAGGAAGACCCATATGTACAAAAATGTTTATAGCAGCTCTTTTTGTGGTGGCTAAGAATTGGAAATTAAAGGGGTGCCCATCAATTGGGGAATGGCTGAACAAGTTGTGGTATATGCATGTTATGGAATACTATTGTGCTATAAGAAAGGAGGAGCAGATGGTCTTCATATTTACCTTGAGAGGCTTATACAAACTGATGCTGAGTGAGAAGAGTAGAACCAGGAGAAATTTGTACACAATTACAGATGCAACGTATGTGTGATGACCAACTTTGATAGACTGAGCTCTTCTCAGAAATGCAGTGATATAAGTCAAACCCAAAGGATTCATGATGGAGAGAAATATGAGCATCCAGAGAAAGAACTAGAAAGAATTGAGTTTATATCCAGGTGGAAGCAACATACCTGATCTTTCTCCCTGTCTTGTTTAATTTTATGTCTTCTTTACCATTTTTCCATCCATCTTCTCCTTTAACATGGAAGCTGCTAATTTTTTTGTGATCCTGAGTATGACTCTACAGTATCTGAATGGTTTCTTTTTGATTGCTTATATGCTTATAATATTCTCTCCTTGAAATGGGAGCTCTGGAATTTGACTATAATATACCTGGGAATTTTTTGTTTTGGGATACCTTTGCAAAGGTCATCAGTATATATGTATATATATATATATATATATATATTTCTATTCCATTATCTTGCTCTAAGATATATTGGAAGTTTTCCTTTATAAGATCTTGATACAGATACCTATATATTTTTATTATTATTATTTTCATGGCTTTCAGAGAGTTCAACAATTCTTAAAATATGTCTTTGACCTACTTGATAGTTCAGTTGTTTTTCTTATGAGATATTTCACTATTTCTTCTATTTTTCAGTCTTTTGATTTTTCCTTATTATTTTTGATGTCTCATAGAGTTACCAGCTTGAAAATTATTAGCTTTCTACAATGAGGTTTTGTACCTGCTATAATATTTGATCAGTTTTGCTTCTTAAGGAGTTATTTTTTAATCAGTAAAATTTTGTAACTTTTTTCCAATTTTCCTTTTGTTCTCTTTTGTTTTTCTTTGTTTTTTTGTTTTGTTTTGTTTTGTTTGCTTTTTGGAGGGGGAAGGACAGGGCAATTGGTTTTAAGTGACTTGCCCAAGGTCACATAGCTAGTAAGTGTTAAGTGTCTGAGGATGGATTTGAACTGATTCCAGGGCTGATGCTCTATTCACTGTACCCCAAATTCTGATTTCTAAAGGAGTTCTTTGGTTTTTTACTTCTTTTATTATTTGACCAATTCTGTGTTTTAATGTTTTATTTTCTCTAGTATTTTTTTTTAACCGAGATGTTAATTTTCTTTCCATTATTTTTCTTTCATTACTATCATTTTCTGATTTTTTTTCTCTATGGCCAATTTAATTTTTAAAATAATTTTATCCTTCTTTTAGGTCTTCAAATAATATTTATTCATTTTTAGTGAAATTTGCATTTCTCTTTGAGGCTTTTCTATTTCCTGTTTTTTTTATCATTGTCTTTTGCATTTATGTTTTGTTCTCCTCTTTCATTATAGAAGCTTTTTTGATGTTCAGGTCCTTTTTTTACTTGTTTGATTATTTTTTAAACCCATTTCTTGATTTTGAACTTTATGTTAAAGTTTGACTCTACTCATGGAGCAGGGGAGGAAGAGGTATTCACTATCTCAACCTTCAGGGTTTTTTGCACTGCTATCTTCATAGCTAGTTATGGAATATGCAAGTTTTCATCACTTCCAAGTTTGTGTGATCCATGGGGAGGTATGGCCACTACTCTCCTGGTCTGTGCTCTGATCCTTACCTAAGAAGGACTCCTGCTCTCTTATAACCACAAGCACTAGCATTCATCACTGCCCTAGAATTGAGACCTGAAATTGGGTCGGGGCAATGGAATTCCAAAACAATGTCTATTCTGTGGCCAGTTCTACCATAGAGGTCCTCTGTAATATCATTCTGACCAGTTATTCAATCATCTTACCATCTCTGGATGGTGACGGAACTAAAACTACTGATACTACTGTCTTGGTTGCTTCCAATGCCTACAACTGGTGTTGCTGTTCCATATGCTCCTAGTCAACCCCTAGAGTCATAGATCTCTTCTTCCAACCTCCTAAGTTGTTTTAGCCTGGAAAAATGTATCACTCTGACTTTTTGTTGGCTATGCCATTCCAAAATTTTATTTTGCATGTTGCTTTAAAATTGTTTAGAGTAGTCTGTTGGGAGAGTTTAGCTGACAAACTCACTCTACATTTTCGGCTTGACTTCCAAATCAGATGATTCTGATAAATTATAATCACAGATCTATAGTCTGGGAATCAGTTGATGAAAAACTCTCTCTACATAAAAATATGGATGAATGTGGGCACAGAAAGTGGCATACATTCTTAGATGTATATGCATATGCGCATATGTGTTTACACACAAATGTAGAATATATAAGCATGAATACATACATGCATATGCACATATGTACTACATGGTTATTTACTGATATTAACTATTTATCAAAGAAATTACAATGGGAATAAAACAAAAATAGATGGCCTCCTAGAGGGACTCCAGATCAGCAGCAGATGTGACCATTTCCAGATTTATCAACACATACATGCTAAGGACAAGGTGAGAGGCCAGTGCGTTCTGGACTTTGGGACCAGTAAGTGGGAGTGCATGGCTTTTACCCCCGGGGCGAGAAACTGCTGAGACGCAGGCACAGCCTGCCAGCGCCATGTGGTGGCTTCAGCTCCTGGCCTGCAGAGTGTAGGGGGCCCAAGCACCAGTTTGAGGGGTAATCGCTCTTGCTTTAACCTGCTTGGATCTGGATTGCAGTCTAGGGTGGAGGTCCTGGGGTATGTGTCCAGCTTGCCAGAGGGTGTGGAGACTTCAGACAGGGCACCCATCTAATACCTCCAGCAGCTAAGAAAACCCCAGCATTTGGGACAAAAACTCCCCTGTCTAGTGGCAGAGTCCTACTGTGGCAAAAAGCCCAAAAGTCAAATAATTGAGTGGCAAAACGAGCAGGCAAAGGAAGCAAAGCAGACAGAAGATGCCAAAGTTACACTCCTATTTTGGGGACAAGAAGGAGCAAGGCATGGAACAGGAGGAAAATAGTGAAGTCAGAACTCCTGCACCAAAAGCTTCAAAGGAAAATACAAGCTGGTTACAGGCCATAGAGGACCTTAAGAAGCAGATAAGAGAAGTGGAGGAAAAATTGGGAAGAGAAATGAGAACAATGCAAGAAAATTATGAAATGAGAGTTAACAGCCTGACTGAAGAAAATAATACCTTAAAAAACAGACTGACTCAAATGGCAAAGGAGGCTCAAAAAGGCAATGAGGAGAAGAATGCCTTAAAAAGTCGAATTTGCCAGATGGAAAAAGAATCTCAAAAGCTCAATGAGGAGAATCATTGCTTCAGAATTAGATTGGAGCAAATGGAAGCTAATGACTTTATGAGAAATCAAGATGCTGTTAAACAGATTCAAACAAATGAAAGAATAGAAGGCAATGTGAAATATCTCATGGGAAAAACCACTGACCTGGAAAATAGATCCAGGAGAGATAACTTAAAAATTTTTGGACTACCTGAAAGCCATGAACAAAGTAAGAACCTAGAAAGCATCCCCCAGGATGTCCTCAAAGAAAACTGCCCTGATGTTTTAGTACCAGAGGGCAAAATAGAGGTTGAAAGAATCCACTGATCACCTCCTGAAAAAGATCCCAAAAAGAAAACTCCTAGGAATATTATAGCCAGGTTCCAGAATTCCCAGATTAAGGAGAAATTATTACAAGCAGCTAGAAAGAAATGATTTGAATATTGTGGAAACACAATCAGAATAACCCAGGATCTGGCACCTTCCACACTGAGGGATGGAAGGGCTTGGAATGTGATATTCTGGAGGTCAAAGGAGCTGGAACTAAAACCAAGAGTCACCTACCCAGCAAAACTGAGTATTATGTTTCAGGGGAAAATTTGGTCATTCAGTGGAATAGAGGACTTTCAAGCATTCTTGCTGAAGAAACCAGAGTTGAATAGAAAATTTGACATTCAGATACAAGAAGCAAGAGAAGCATGAGAAGGTAAACAGGGAAAATAAATCATAAGGAACTTTTATCAAAGTTGAACTATTAACATTCCTACATGGAAAAAAAATAATTGTATTTTATGAAACTTTTCTCAGTAGTTGAAGGGATTAGAAATATATATATATATATATATATATATATACATATATATGTATATATATGAGGGTATATGGGCATATGAATACATATTTGAATGTGTGTATATATGTATACAGGTATACATAGATAGAGGGCATAGTACCAATTTAATAGGAAGGGGTGATATTTAAAAGGTGAAATTAAGAGGTGAGAGGAATATAATGAGAGGAGATAGGGAAAGACAGATTGGGGCAAACTATCTCATACAGAATAGGCAAGGGGAAATGGTTACAATGGAGGGGAAGACTAGGAAGGCAAAAGAGAATGGGTCAACCTTATTCCCATTGAATCTGGCTTGAGGAGGGAGCAAAATACACACTAAATAGGGGATCTCACCATCCAGGAGAGTAGGGGGGGAAGGGGATGAGAGGGGGATGATGGAAGGGAGGGCAGGCTGGGGGGGGAGGGAAGTTGGAAGCACCCACTTTTGAAAAGGGACAGGATCAAAGTAGAGAATAGAACAAATGGGAGGTGGGATAGAAGGGATGGAAATATAGTCAGTATTTTACAATATATCTACTATGTTATTGTTTTGCATTAGCCGCACATGTACAACCTATTCTGAACTGCTTCTCTTCCCAGTGGGGGTGGGTGGCAGGGGGGGAAGGGAATGAATCTGGAATTGAAAGTTTTAAAATCAAATATTCAAGTATATATATACTATTATTAGTACCATCTTACATGTAATTAAGAAATAAGTTATACAGGCACTGAGTCATAGAGATCCAATGGAAAGTCAAAATTGGTATGGGAGAAAATATTGGAGAGAGCAGATTGGAGGTGGGGATATCCTGTGGGACTGCTGTTTTGGGGGGATGGGTGGGGGAAAAACGGGGAGAAAATTTGTAACTCAAAACCTGGTGGAAACGAATGATGCAAATCAGAAGTTAATAAAGCATTTAAAAAAAAGGAAAAGAAACAAAAAAAAAATAGATGAATCACAAATCACAACAAAAACCTATTATATGTAAACACACATGTGTATGTGTTTGTAATAATCCCTCCATCTTCTCTCCCCCAATCCAAATTGGCAATATGGATTTGGCACACAAGGTGGTGTCATTAATACTACCAGGGTTTGGGGGATAATTGTGTAGGCATCTGTCCTCTTGACACTATAACACCATATCTCAACCACTGAACTTCCCCCTTATAATCACCCAGTGGATTCACTTCTCAGTAAAGTTATTTATTTAAATGGCATAATTAAAATAATAATTACAAAACTTCCCCCTTCCCTCCTCAAAAATGAAACAAAATAAGAACAAACAAAACAAAACAAAGCAAAAACCTAGGATACACTCTCTCAAATATACCCATGTGAGACACACATGCTGGAAATTAATTTGGTTGAGATAATTCACAACTATAGAATTTCTTGACCTTGTTATACTTTCTATAAAGAGTGTTCAATGGAGTGTTTTATTGATTATAGATGAGTAATTTTGCTGCTTAATTGGGTTGGCTTCTTACAAGACAGTATCTCAGCTATATGAATGAGTCAGTTCCTTTCTTGGCAGAATCAACCAGATTACATGAATGTGAAGCTGGCTATTCATCAGACACAAGTTCAGCTGAGCTGTCTTAAATCTGTTACTATGTCTCTGTATTTTTCCCAGTCAGACCATTTTATCACTGAGCTGCTACTGCCCAGGGTGGACATGGAAGGGCAACCAGCTGCTAGATACCTCATGACGTGCAGAATCTCTGCCAGTTAGCTAAATCTGCTGAAATACCTGGTTTTGCTTTTCAGTGGGATGCTCCATTTTTTTTACTACCTTCAGTCACTGACTAATTTGGGTGTTACTGTGATCTTCTCAATTGCAATATTATAGTGCCTTTTCATCAAGGGCATCAATATTTAACTTAGGTTTTGCAGAAGATGCTTCACTTTGGCTCCTTCAGAGCCTTAGCTTTACTAGTTACTTTCAGGCAAGAAGTAAAACAATTCTATCCTTTCCTGTTCAACCATTCTTTCTGGTTAAGAAAATTACTTCCTTCAGGGAAGGACTCAACCTTTACTCATGGTAACTAGGTCAGTTATAGTTTCAGTTTGGCAATGTGAAGATAATTGGGGAGGCAGGGATAGAAAGCAAGGACAGAGGTATTGAAAATCTCTCTACCCTAGGACAAGTTCATTGTTTCACTGGCATTATACCCTAAGGAGCTTATTTATTCAAAGTTTAGAACCTTTTAAAGGTGTAGAATATTCCCTTTGCCTCTCAAAGTATGTATGTATTTATGTATGTTTATCTGATGTCTATCTATATTTGATAGATGGAGACATATAGATATATCTACATATAGATATCTGTATCAATAGATAACAATTTTAAAGGAAAAATGTTTCTTTTCTCCTTAGTTTCCCATACATACTTATTAACATAAAATGACCATTCAATTAAGTGCCATGAAATGCTCCTATTTTTATATACTGTGGTTCTGAAAACTATGTAAATATGTGTCTACATGATGCTTAAACATCTGGATGCAAAAGGACTATAGTAGATCCAGAAGTTTTACTGCCTTATGCCAAACATAGGGATATATGATAATATCCTAATATCTGACTGAATCATTTATTTTCCATTAAACTACGTTGGTACCATATAGATATAACTTAGAATTAGAATAGAGGGAAGATTGAGTTACATTGACTTAGCTGGAAGGGAAACTTTCTCATTGTCTGCCAGAAAAATGGCTTTATCTGTTTCTATTACTACCACAATTTTTTAGGAGCACTTAATTTAAAACAAAATTGTGGGCTTACTTCCCACCATAATGTTCTGAACTGCTTTAATAAGTCAATGTTCAAAGTATTCTTTATCCCTACCAATTGGGCAAATTTCTTGTTCAAGCTCCATCCAGAACAAAAAGATTTTCATTTGGTGAACACTGATCCCTGATTTGGCACAAGTAAATAGATCAAGATGTGTTCAAACTCAGAGCCCTATAATCTGTAAGCAGTAAGGCTTAACCTGACAAAAGAATGGCTATGATAAAACAACTTATAAATCACACTCACCACTGAAATCAGAGATTTATTTCCTAACTGAGTTGTAATCTAAACTCGGAATCAATACAAGGTATTGTTAATAGACTTTTATCATTATTATCTTGGGCCTACGCTTGTCCTCTTGCTATAGAGTGTGGACAACATCAACACCTAAAGTATGTTATTATTAATCTGTTCCATATTCTAAGTATCTTAAAGACTATATTGTATTTCAGTAAATGTGAACCTTTGACTTTCCAGAAATGCATGTTCTGTTCATGGGCTTTAATCTGTGTTTCAACTCCACTGGTGACATGGCTTACTTGGATAATGGGGTATTGGGAAAACACAGAAAAGAACATGTCACATGAAAGGAGGAGAATAATCACTGAAAGGTTTCTCATATCCTGTGGATGTGTTTCTTTCTACTATGTGTGATTTAATCTCCTGAGAGGAAAAGCATGAGATAAACGCAAAATAATAGTAATATTCAAAGGGACTACTTACATTAGTAACATGCCATTTTTATGCCGACTTAATTAGTGGGTTCCTGTGCTATTTGAAGTATAATCGTAATATTCTGTTGAATATCTTCCTACTTAGCTCATAAAAAGATATTGTGATAGGCTGAAGCTGGGCCAGTTTAAAACAAAACAAAACCAACCTGTTGGAGAAACCTGCAACTTCAGAGAAGTGGAGATAATAAAACTGATGTTTATTGAGGATTTAAAGTTTTGCTAAGAAGTTTACATAGAATATATCACTTGAACTTCAATGTTATCTATATTTTGTAGATGAAGAAACTGAGATTAGAGAGAGAAAGTGGTTTTCCATTACTAAAAAGATGGTATCAGAAGAGAGATTTGAGCATAGGCCCTGACTCTGAGTCCAGTATTTTTTCAATAATATTATTCCTTCATTCTTTCATTCATTCATGAATGCATGCATTTATTATGTAACAAGCATTTGTTAAATACCTACTTCACGTTGTGTACTATTGGAAGAAAGACAAACATTAACTAAAATAATCCTTGAAGGAGCTTAAACTTATTGGGGAACAATATCATAGTCACAGATAAGTGTATACAGAATACATACAAAGCAGATACAAGTTAATTGGGAGGAGCCCCTAACTACTAGGAGAATCAAGAAAGGTTTTATGTAGAAGGCAACACTTTAACTGAACCTGGAATGGAGTTAGTGATTCTAGTAAGTAGAGGTAAAGATACGTTTGTCTTAAATCAAAGAGGGGATTTTAGAACCCAAACCCACAATTTTACAAAAGAAAAAATGAGGCCTACCATGAGAAAACTTTATGTGTTCTAAAAGAAACTATTTCATAGGTAATATTCCTGTTATAGCAATTCAAGCCAAGTGAATAAGGATCAGGTAAGTATGAAAATGAATATAGTACTATGCCAGAGATAGAGATAGAAGTATTCAGTGCATCTGCATCTAACCCAACTCACAAAGCCCATTGGTGTGAGATTCCCTTTATTGGTAGAGAGCAATGGTTTGTGTTTCTGTGAAGGGTGGGACAGAGTAAGCAAGAAAGGAGAGAAGAGAGCACTTTAGTTTTCTCCATTTTCGGATCCATTGACAGCCTCTTTGGGCTTGGAACTTGTTTCATGTATTTCTGGCTTTCAACTTTGAGACATAAGATGGACAAGATCAAGGCCTCATTGAATTGCTGGAGGAAAAGAAGCTAGGAAAATCCAATATGAGAGGAACTGGCAGTTTCTGTCATATCTTTATCTCCAGCTTGCTGTGATAGACATTTTAGGGAACTTCTCCTCAGGTGAGGTCTAGGATTTTATTTATCTTGGTTGAAATAAGTTTACTCTCTCCCAATGGGAGCACTACACTGTTTGGTATATTTTCCCTTATGTATACTTTCTCAGATTCCTGGGAGAAGAGATAACTTAATAAATGTTAAACTATGATTTTTAATATTCTTTTATTAAATCAAAATGTGACTTTTATTGCCTGAGAGACTTAAATTATTTCATGTGCTGAAAGTGGTGTGATACATCTAGAATGGCTCATTCCACATATTCCACATTTTAATCTAATTTTGAAATGAAAGGTTAAGTTTCTAAAATGACTACATACTATTTATGAAGTTCAGAAGAAGGAGATAATACTTCAAGGACTATAAGGAAGATCTTAGGGAATTTAGAAATGCTACAAATCATCTCAAATTTCATGAAGCATTGAAATACAACATACGAGACAATTTTACTTTTTTTTATATTTGATTACTCCTTGAAAGCTGGGACTATTTTTCATTTTGTAGTTGTATTTCCATTACCTATAGAGTTCATTGCACATAATAGGTACTTGATAAATGTTTGTTTTATTGGATTGAATGGAGTTAAATCAAGATTTCATAAGACATTTCTTAAATACTATACCCAGAGCATCCCACTACTATATACCAAGCACACACACACACACACACACACACACACACATATAGGGGGGAGGGTGTGTGTATGTGTATATGTGTGTGTGTGTATAAATACATATATAGATATGTGTGCATATCTTCCTTTACAGGTTTAACCCCCTGTCTAACCAACACACACACACACACACACACACACACACACACACACACACACACATACTTGCAAAGCTGTCTCCCATAGAGATGACTGCTACCTGAGGATAAAAATAATATATGGATCTGAAATTCTACGATTGTTACCCATGAACCTCAATTTGCATGTTTAATTTTAATGCCCAAACATTAGGTAAAAACAAAAGAATTAGATACCTTAATGTAGAAGGAGGCAAATTACTAAGATGTAGTGTGATGAAATCTGTGACTGAACAATGGATCTGGATGGCTATACTTTATTCAAAAGAAATAGGGTAGATAATAAAAGGCAATAGAAAATATTGTCCATTAAGAATACATGCAGGGAGAGAAGATCACCAGCAGCTATGGCAGTTTCCAGAATTATCAACCCATAAATGCCAAAGACAAAGTGAAAGGTCAGTATAGACTTTGGGAACAGGGAGTCCAGGAGTGCACTCCGGCCTCTGCCTGTAGAGGGAGAAGCAGCTGAGGCGTAGCAGAAACAACAGTGTAGCTGCTTCAGAGCTTCTGGCCAGTACATTGTAGGGGGACCAAACAACCATCCTGAGGAATAATCAGTCTTCCTTTAACTTGCTTGGATCTGGATTGCTGTCTTGGGTGGAGGTCCTGAGGTGCATGATCAGTGAGCCAGAGTGTGTGGAGGCTTCAGGGAGGGCAGCCAAGCTCCAGCAGTTGTAAAAACCCCAGAGATTTGGGACAAAGCTTTTCTCTCTGGAAGCAGAGTTCTACTGTGGAAAAAAGCTCAAAAGTCAAGTAATTGAGTGGCAACATGACCGAGCAAAGGAAGCAAAGCAAGCACAGCAATCCAACTTTGGATTCCATTTTGGGGGACAGAAAGGATCAAAGCATGGAATGGCAACAAGAAAAAAAATAAGAACTCCTGCACCCAAAACTTCCAAGAAAAATATGAACTGGGTTACAGGCCATAGGAGGACTTTAAGAAGGATTTTGAAAACCAAACAAGAGAAGTGGAGGAAAAATTGGAAACAGAAATGAGAACAATGCAAGAAAATCATGAAAAGAGAGTCAACAACTTGATTGAAGGAAATAACAACTTAAAAAATAGACTAACTCAATGGCATAAGAGGCTCAAAAAGACAAATAGGAGAAGAATGCCTTAAAAAGCCGAATTTACCAGAAGGGAAAAAAGAATCTCAAAAGTTCACAGAAGAGAATTATTCCTTCAGAATTACATTGGAGCAAATGGAAGCTAGTGACTTTATGAGAAATCAAGATGCTATTAAACAGATCCACACAAATGAAACAAATATAAGGCAATGTGAAATATCTCATTGGAAAAACCACTGGTCTGGAAAATAGATCCAGGAGAGATAATTTAAAAATTATTGGACTACTTAAAAGCCATGAACAACAACAACAAAAAAAAACCTTAGAAATCATCCTTCAAGAAATTCTCAAGGAAAATTGTCCTGATGTTTTAGAACCAGAGGGCAAAATAGAGGTTGAAAGAATCCACTGATCACCTCTTGAAAAAGATTCCAAAATGAAAACTCTGAAAATATTATAGTCAGGTTCTGGAGTTCCCATATCAAGGAGAAAATATTACAAGCAGCCAAGAAGAAACAATTTCAATATTATGGAAACACAATCAGGATAACACAGGATCAGGCAGCTTCTACACTGAGGTATCAAAGGGCTTGGAATATGATATTCCAGAGGTCAAAGGAGCTGAAATTAAATCCAAGAATCACCTACCCAGCAAAACTGAGTACAATTTTTCAGAGGAAAATATGGATATTCAATGAAATAAAGGATTTTCAAGCATTCATGATGAAAAAAACAGAGTTGAATAGAAAATATGACATTCAGATACAAGAAGCAAGAGATGCATGAGAAGGTAAACAGGGAAAAGAAATCATAAGGAACTCATCAAAGTTGAACTATTTACATTCCTACATAGTAAAACAATAATTGTAAGTTATGAAACTTTTCTCAGTATGAGAATAGTTGAAGGGAATATAAATGTGTGTATGTATGTATGTATGTATGAATATGTGTGTATATGTATAATACATATATGTCTATATAGGAGGGCATATTGGTGTGTGAATATATATGTGAGTGTCTGTATGTGTGTACAGGTATATAAATAGACAGAGGGTACAGGACCAATTGAATTGGAAGGGATGATACTTAAAAGGTGAAATTGAGAGGTGAGAGAGGAATATAATGAGAGTAGAGGGGGAAAGACAGAATAGAGCAAATTATCTCATATAGAAGAGGTAAGGGAAAACTGTTACAATGGAGGGAAAGAACAAGAAGACACAAAGGAATGGGTCAACCGCACTCTCATTGAATTTGGCTTAGGGAGGGAATGACATTCACACTAAATAGGGTATCTCACATTACAGGAGAGTAGGGGAGAAGGGGATGAGTGAGGGGATAATGTTTGGGGGTAGGTTGGGGGACAGGGAAGTAAGAAGCACCCACTTTTGAAAAGGGACAGGATCAAAGTAGAGAATAGAACAAGTCGGGGGAGGGATAGGATGGAGGGAAATATAGTCAGTCTTTCACAATATCTCCATTATGGAAATGTTTTGTGTTGCTACATATGTACAACCTATATTGAATTGCCTATCTTACCAATAAGTGTGAGCAATGAGGGAGGAAGGCAAAGAAACTGGAATTAAAAGTTTTAAAATGAAATGTTTAAAATATATATAAAATATATATTTTTACATGCAGCTGGGAAATAATATATACAGGCACTGGGGTATGGAGATCCATCTTGCTCTACCAGAAAATCAGAGGAAACTGGGGGAGGACATAGGAGAGATCAGATTGGGGTGGCTGTATTCAGTGGGATAGCTGGTTTGGGGTGGTGGGTAGGGGAAAGATGGGGAGAAAATTTGTAAGTCAAAATCTTGTGGGAATGAATGTTGTAAACTAAAAATAAACATAAAGTTTTTAAAAATTAAGTCATCTGACACCAAATAAAATACATCTTTAGGCCCTAAAAGAAATTATAAATATGACTACTTAGCCATAGTCAATGATATGTTTTCACATCTGGAAAATGGGAGAGATGCTACATAATTGGAAAAGGGTTTATGGCATCCTGATTTTCAAAAAAAAAAGGGAGAGACTAGTCTGTAAGCTCTAAAGACCTACAAGTTTAACCTAAACTCTTGAAAGAATTCTAAATAGATTATTAAATATGTGTAGGTGTGTATGTATGTGATGATCAACAAAAAAAAAAGCAATGATTACAAGTAGCCAGCATGACTTCACCAAAGACAATTTATGTTATACAAATCTAATTTCCTTTTTTTGACAAGATTATTAGGTGAGGACACTGCTATGGCTATATTTTAACTAGATTTTTAGCAAAGTGTTTCATAAAGTATCTCACAATATTGTTGTATAGGAGATAGGGAGGCAGAAAGAAGACAATAATATAATCAGATTCTTCAGAACAGTTTTTGTTTCTGAACTAAAGATATTTGTTAATTTAATTAACCTCCAGGGGAGTAGTGTATGGAGACATGGTTGGTTCTGGGCTTTGTAACATCTTTGTCACAAAGATAGAAGGGATAGCTAACACACTGATGTGTGTTTGTGGGAATGCCTAAAGGATGGTGTGACTCCCTGCTTTGTTATGGTTTATTAACTTCTTTGTTGCTATGGTGGATTTGACTTTCTCATATTGGGACTGGGTTTTCTAGTATCTGAATAAATGTTTTGTTTCTGTATCACATATGGAAAATCTATTATATTTTGTTATTCAGAACTGTGCCAGCATATTCGTAGTCACTGTCAATACTGTGAATATTGTATTGGTGCTACACATGGGTTTCAGGAATTCCTAGCTGAAGAAGTTCCTAGAATATAAAAGAGTATAACATTAAAACCTGCAATTAAACCTTGGTTTAGTTGTCTAGAACCCAGACATCAAGTGACTTGTCTGTGGTGACATAATCATACCAGGGAATAATTATTAAGTGCCTACTGTGTGCTAGGCACTATGCTAAGCTCTGGAGACACAAAGAAAGTCAGATGATAGTAACTACCTTCAATTTAATGATGGAGACAAGAAACAAATAATATGTACAGTCAAGTTATATCATTAAAGGAAAGAAGTCATTAGAATTAAGAGGTATTGGAAAAAGTTTCCTGTAGAAGATGCAATTTAATTAGAGGAAATAATGGAATATAAGAGGTAGAGAAAAGTTGGGAGAGCATACCATGCAAGGGGGAGAGCCAAAGAAAATCACCTAAGCAGAGAGATGGAAAGTCTTGTTTGATGAATCAAATGTCATGGGATCAAATAGCACATGCATTTTGTAGGAGTTGGGTATAGAGTATAACATGTAAGAAGACTGGAAATGTGGGAGGGATTAGTTATGAGGGTATAGTGTCAATGCAATATTCATAGTGCCCATGATCACTATAAATATACCTGCATGGTGCTCAATTGCAAAATATAACAGACTCTCCACATAGAAGAAAGAAGCAAAATATTTATTCAGACACCAGAAATCCAAAACACAGAACCAGTAAGATGATTCCATCATAGTAGCAAAGAATTTAATAAGACACAACAGGATAGAGAGTCACAGCATCCTTTAGTCTTCCCACAAACCAACACAAGACCAATATTTACTCATAAGCCTATCTGTTTCCTTGGGAACTGTGCTGCCCTCCCAAATGTCTAGCCTACTTCTGACTCCCAGCTTCCTGTGAGCTCTGTTCCAAGCTTTAGCAAACTACTCCTACCATAGGCTCCATGTGATTACATTCAGCCTATTAGGGGGCAGAGTATACTTTCAAAGCAGGGGAGATCTTCAAATTCCTTTAGGCTTATTAAGGGACAGGGAAGATCTTCGAATTCCCATTACCATCATAGAGGGATTATCAAAAGCTTTTCCAGTTCTCTTCCCTCAAGACCTTGGCTCTGAAGTGGTCTACTTTTCAGACTAGAGATTGGGGGACAGCAGACCTGAAACAGTAGTTTCAGTAGTTCAAAATCAGGAATGGAATTTATTGAAAAGCTAATTTGTCACAAATATTAAAGAAAGAGAAGTTTACAGAACCACAAAACAATGTATCAATGAGGATAAAACATTGGTCCAGGTAGACCTTTTCCCTTTCAACGTTTACATCCAATTAACCAATAACACCCACTTGGAAAGATTCATTTACCCCAGGGAGTAGAAATTCTACCAAGCCTGATAAGCACCAATTTCTCATAGGCTGGATTTTTATGCCTCACGCAAGCAAGAAGTCATGCCAATGATTCAAACCGTAATTTCCCTTGTTCAATCAAATCTTGAACATATCCTTTACAGGGATAAAGAAACAAGCCCCTCTTTATGAAAAGCAGTCCTTGCTCCCGCCACAGCCCTTTCCTTGATTGAAAGTTCCCAAACATTTTCCTGGGGAACTTCTATCTCCTAAATGGTCTTTAGATTGTTATTATACCATTCTGAATTTAGAGATGCAAGAAGCCTATAATAAGTAGTACTAGAGGAGGAACTTACTGCAAAGAAAGATAAGACAAAAACAAAATCAAAAAATATAAAAGTATCTCAAAAACATAGAATAATAATAATAAAATATAAAATAATAAAACAAAAAATAATAAGGGAGTGATATCAGGGTCAATTCAAAGTGGGTTTTATAATGCAAAGAAATGATGTTGAAGAACATCACCAGTACATAAGGGCAGCAGCACAGTGGATGATGTCTCTAAGAACCACTGATTCAATTTATGGTCGAGAGCATATATAACAATATAGTGGTCATAAGCTTCCTGTGTTCATTGTCTCCCATGATGAGTTAGTACTGAAACTCATGACACACCATCGCCTATTTAGTGTTCTTTGGCCCAGCAGTCAGACTCTACCCAATATTTTAAAAGTATTTTCCAGTCATTAAAATCCTTGTTCTCCCAATCTTCCAGGAGTAAAGGATACCTACTAATGCCTTGGGGGGGGGGAGAAAGGGAGGGAGGTAAGAGAATTACATGTACAAAATTTTTGGATACCTCTAAGGCTGGGCCAAATTTATACAGAGAATTGAATAAGGAGAGGCTAGAGCAGGCCAACAAACACTACATCTAAAAGTAGTCTATGCTCATTGGAAAAATCTTCCTAGAAGTTAAATCAAAGGAACTGCCAGGCCAGAAAGTTTTCCCTCTTTCTGGGGAGAAGTCCATATGTTAAAGGCACACCTTGTAGAAGAGACACTGAACTGAATATTGTCTGTGATTTTGTGCACTCTGCAGAGGTTATTATACTACTTATTCTCCTGAAAATTGTTCGGCTATCGGAGTCAACTCTTGGTACCCGTAGCTTTGCCCACTCTACTGAAGCCTATGTCATTGCTCATCTTACCATGGCTTGAATTGTTGATAGCATACACTACCAACATATGCTGGGCTATAAAGCATCACTAGGTTGTTTCAGATTATACAAGGAATCATCTATTTTATTCTCCAAAACTTAACTCCATATCCCTGCCCCTGCCCCTGCCCCCCCCCAAAAATCTGCAAACAAAGCCTACAAGAAAAAATGCAAATTGAACAAAAGACCTACAAGATTTCATAGAATAGCTAAAGAAGATTAGAAAGAGCAAGAAATGTTTTAAAAATCAAATCAGAGAAATGCAAGAAAATTGTGATAAGAGGAACAAACAACAGTTTGGTAAAAGGTGTGTACCAAAATCCTGAAGAAAATAATTCTCTGAAAATTAGAATTAGACAAGTGGAAGCTAATGACTTCATCAGACTTCCAATAATAATAAAAATAAAAGCAAAGTCAAAAGAATAAAAATAATAAAAGAAAAATGGAAAATCTCATCAGTAAAAAAAGACTGACCTATCAAATAGATAAAAGAAAATTAACTTAAGAATTACTATATTATACTACCTGAAAGCCATGATCAAAAACAGAGCCTAGATATTATACTTCAATAAATTATGGTGGAAAACTGCCCAGATATTTTAGAACCACAGAGCAAAATATAAATTGAAAGAATGTACCAATCACCTCCAAAAGAAGATCCCACAAGGAAAACTCCCAGGAGTATTATAGCCAAATTCTAGGGTTCAGTCATTAAGGAGAAAATCCTGCAAGTAGCCAGAAAGCAACCCTTCAAATATCATCAGCCACAATAAAAATCACATAAGATTAAACAGCTTCCATGTCAAAGAAGCAGATGACTTGGAACATGATATTCTAGAAGTTAAAGGAGCTAGACCTACAACCAAGAATTGCTTATCCAGAAAAACTGCCTATAATAGTATAAAGGAATAAGTAGATATTTAATGAAATAGAAGACTTTCAGGAATTCCTGATATAAATAGATCAGAGCTGAAAAGGGGGAAAAAATGACATTCCAACACAGGACTTTACAGAGCCATAAAAGCCACTCATTAGAATGTGAATATATTTCTTCCTGAACAGGCAATGCTCTTAGTTTAAAAAAAAAAGGAATCTAATGCTGAAGTGATAATAAAGAAAGGGGATCAATAGTTGCAAACAAATATGGATAAAAGACATCATGGATGTAGAATTAGGAACAAGTTAAACTAAGAAGGATTAAGAAGTAACCTTTTATTAGTAATTATGTCTGAATTCCCTGTTTTATAATTGAACTCATCTGTACCTATTACTTTAAGTGTGGCTTCTTGAAAGAGTCAACTTGTTGATGAGCAAACATTTTATGATTATGAGACGTTCATTGAAATCTGTCATCCTTTTTTTTTGTAGATCTGCCTGAGAATGAGAATTATCATCAAACATTTACTAAGTTCTTAGCATAGGTAAGACATTGTAATAAACATTGTGGATACAAAGATAAATGGATTATCCTAGTGCCCAAGGAGCTCACATTCTAAGGCAGGAGATAATAGGCATAAAAATAAGTTTAAATAAGATAGAGAATCCATGAAGGTAATCTAGGGGAGTGGAAGAGGAAACCAGAAAAGGCCTCTTGAATAAGGAGCTATTGAGCTGAGGCTTGAAGGAAGAAATTAGAGGTGGTAAGTAAGAGCATTCTAGGCATGGAAGATAGCCAGTTAAAAGTCATGGATTCAGGAGATGGAATATCATATAAGAGGAACATCGGAAATTCCAGTATCACTATATCATAGAGGACATTGAGAAGAGTAAAGCATAAGAAGATTGGAAAGGTAGAAATGGTTTCAGGTTGTAAAGGGCTCCAACAGCCAAAGGATTTCATATTTAATGTTAAAGGTAATTAATAACCACTGGATATTATGGAGTAGGGGAGTTATAGTAGTCTAATGAATCATAAAAAGGGTGAATAAGCATACAATACTGCTTGTGTTGTGGATAGGGCTTATTTTTGCCTTTACAGTCATTATAATGGTTGCATCTGATTAGAAAAATGTATTGACTCCCATAGGTATAATTTTGTCAAATCTGAGCGGCATCTATAGAATGGTCTTTTAATGCTTCCCATGGCAGAGGAGTCATATCAGTCCCCCAAGGCCCAGTGAAAGTCCAGAGATGGTCTCCTAGACTCCTTGAAGAGAAACCAGATTACACACACACACACACACACACACACATGTGTATATATGTATGTGTATGTATGTATATATACATACACGCCCCAGTGCGCCTATATATACATGAATATATGCATATACATGCATGCATACATGCTCACACACTTATACATGTATATATATATATATATATACACACACACACACACATCCCAGTATATGTATATACATATCCATACACACACACACACACACACAGACTATTATGACTTTCTTCTCCAGGAAACTTAGTAAAGGGCTATATCATTATGGTGAAAGATTGAATCTACCTAGTAATCACATCTCATCAATATCTTCTGCCCCTCTGGTTGGACCCTTTGATGGTAGGGCAGGGCCACGGGCTATAGAGTCTCTATATAAAGAGGGGGCTCAGTATAGTTTCTCTTCCCATTTCCTACCAGTTAAATGTTTTTGGACTTCTTTGGAACTTTCGATCATGCCTCATGCCAAGGCTTCTTTCTTCTTTCCCTTCTTTCCCAGTTCTCTTCTTCCCCACTTTTCAGCTTCCTTTTGTATGCTATCTTCCCCTATTATATAGTAAGCTACTTTCATTTATACATAAATATATAACATAGTATCTGGCACAGTGGGTACTTAACAAATGTTTATTAACTGACTTCTTCAACTACAAGAGTTGTCCTTACAAACTAATGACCAAAGATTTTGTCCTTCCTTTTGACAATTCTTCCTGGTACTGAGGCCCCTTGCTGAGATACTTCATTCTAACTTATATCCAATGTCCAATGCATTTCCCCAATATTCTCCTCTACAGACTAGTCCATAACCAGGGAAAAGCCATTTGTCTAGTAATCACCAAGGAGCTCTAGAGTTCAACTTTCTTTATTAAAAACAACAACAAATTTTTTTTTATCTTTCTGATGGACAAATGAGTGTGTAGTAAAAAAAAGTACAGACATATTTTATGCCTAAGGTGTAAATTCATTCATCCTATTTACTGCCTGCTCACCTGCTTTCCTGGACTTTTCATATGCAAATAAGCTACTTCAAGCCTCAAATCTTTTACAAAGAGCAAGAGTTACTTACTACCTAAAGTTTTACTTTCTTTTTAAGGTGCAACATTATTCACTCTAATCTGAAAGGTGCTCACCCTTTATAAAGTGCAAATGCACTCTGAATGGGAGCCTTATGTCTTATTGTTTCTGTTACTTGCCCACTATTTTTTGCCCACAAATTTTGCCCACAAATTTGCCAGTGTGAAAGGGATATACCCTTACCCATATATACACACAAATGCATACACACCCACCCACAAACACACACACACACACACACACACGCACACTGCAGACTCTACAGACAATTTACAAGTCTCAAACATTTTATTTTTGTTGAGCTCTCCTAGCATAGATGTTCTTAATGGAGGACCCTGTTTGTGGAACATCGTTAATCAGGCTGCAATAGACATGGAGGTGGGTGGTTGCTGATAGTTTTGGCACACTGGAGATGGTTTTGGATGCCTGCCAAGTTGTGTGTAAAATTATGAAATGTTTCAAACAATACAGTCTTTACAATGTTATAAAATACTCGGGTGGTTAGAACAGATTGCAGACTGGCTTGTGGCCAATAAAACCTCAAGATTCCAGTCAGCTGTAACCTGGAGCTTAATGTTGTCTGGGGTGTTCAAGGTCATCTCTCCCCGATCTCCTGTGGGCCAAACCTGGTCTTTGTGAAACTGCCTCAATGAGATACTCTTTTCTAGTAGTTCCCACTTAAAAGTTCTCTGAGTCAATGTATCCCTTTCATCAGTTTGAGGGTTTCCTCTCAAAAACCTGTTCAAAAGTGCCCCCGCTCTTAGAAGAAAACAAATAGGTTAATATAGAAATTAAAAGTCATTCAGTACCTTTCAGCATTCCCTGTCAACAATGGGAACCTACCCCCTGACTGATTTAGATGAAGGGAATTGATGGAAAACAAAACAAGTCCCCACCCCAATCCTACCAACCAAAAAAAAAAAAAAAAACCCTCAGCAATTATTTTATCCCCAGGGTTGTAAGAGACCTAAGAGAAAAGAAATAAGAAATACCTGAAAACCATTTAAATTAAAAAGGGAGAAGAAAAACCACATTTTTCTGAAATGACTCTCTGAGAGGCAGTGTAACTATAAGGAAAGAACAAAGGATAGGGAATTAATTGTATGAATCATATTCTCATCCTGGACTTAACTCTAGATTGCATGGTATTCCATAAAGTGTATAAGATTCATTAGACTTACAACTGGGAGGGGTCTTAGAAATCTTCTATCTAATCTGAGGTCCTCATTTTATATAGGAGGAACCTGAGGCCCACAGAGATTAACTAATGTCTAAAGGGCAAACAGATAGTATTAAATGGGATTTGAAACCAGGTCCTCATACTCTAGAATCAATGTTGTTGTTTTTTTGTTTTGTTTTCCATATCCATTTTTGTAAGATTTTGAGCTCCAAATCTTTCTCTCTCCATCCCTTCTTTCCCTTTTCTTCAAGACAGTAAGCTATCTGATACAGGTTATACATGTACGATTGTGCTAAACATATTTCCAAGCAATGTTTTTAAAATTACATATTCTTTTCAATATCTCTGTCCCAATTCATTTAGAGTATATTGAGCTCTTATGAAAAAGTGGATTCAAATTGGAAGTATAATATTTTTGGTGAATAACTAACTAGTCACTCAGTGAAGATTTTGTTATGTGTTTCAACTAAAAAGCCTCAGTCTTTAGAAGGGAATATGATATGGCAGAGAGTGTTGATTTTGGAATTAGAAGACCTGGGTTTAAATTGCAGCTATGTTACTTGATACTTGCATAACCTTTAATAAAATAAAGGTTGTTCCTCAGTTTCCTCATTTGTAAAATGAAAAGAGCTAGATTATTGGTGTCAAACTCAAATAGAAATGGGGACTACCAATCCATACTTATGAATCCCTATGGGTTGCATTTTTATGTAGTTTAAAATGTAATGTTACTTATGATTTATTGAATTTTATTTATTTTGTTAAATATTTGGGGAGTGTTATAGACTCAGAACTCCTCTACAAACATGTTTGACACCTCTTCTACATGACCTTAAATAAATTCTTTAATTTATTTAATTAAATTCTAAATCTATGGCCAATTTTAGATTATGGTGTATTAGAAAGAGAACTTGCTTAGGAGTCAAGATATTTGAATTCTACGTTCATTTTGCTACTGAAAACAAGTGAGATGTAGGTCAAGTCACTTTAAAATTTCCATTTCCCATCACATACCAAAAATTCATAAGTAAAAAAAAAAATGTACTAGAAGATACACAAGATCTTCTAGAAGATGCATGTCCTAGAATAATTCTAAAAGCCCTAAGAGTTCAGATATTCTATAGTACATAATTTTAAATGCCTGAGGAGACAATTCTTCAAATGTTCTTCTCCTTTCTAGTTTAGACCTCCATCTGCAGAACAGGTATGAGAGGGAAAGGAGGTTAGGGTAGCAAGGGTATGCATGTATATAGAATCTTTTTTCTCCTCCAACTCACTCAAACTTGTCTCCTTTTTTCTTCCTTTCCTCCAGATTAAGAGAAACCATACAGAAATGCATATGTTCTCTTTTTGGTCCTCCCAGTGGACCAGGAGTAGAGACAGGGGCAGGAAGAATGTAATAAATAAACTAGGGAGACTGGAAGTAGTCAACAATTTTTTTGGTGGGGTGGGGAGGCTGAGGTGGGCAGACTAAGAAACTAGTCCAGATATTTTAACAGGTCAATGGCTGAGTAAAACTCTGTTGTTGTTGTTTCCCTAAACACCATCTACTGCCCTGTTCCTTACTCTTTCATACAACTCTACCCATCTGTAGCAGCAAGCACCCCAGCGTCCCCAGGGTTGCTGCCACCACAGGATCTTAGGTCTGCTTTGTTAAAGGAAAGCAACTCAAAATGGGTTAACAAGCTTACTTTGATCAGTCAAATATGTATTGTTCACCTAGTTCAGGGGAAAAAGGTCAGCACCCCTAACTTCAGAATATACAGACAGAATTATCAAGACAGAGAAACAGATAAAACAGACAGTTTCCAAACTGTCCAACCATTACATCCATATCAAATCAACATCTGGGTTTCAACATCTGGGTTTTTCAAAGCCGAGGGGGGCTCTCAACAATGGCTTCCCAGAATCCAGATCAAATCACAGAACACTTCTCAAAGTGAGCCCCAAAACAAAGCTACACACCAGGGCTTATATAGCCTTCTCCTGGCTCAGAGAGTGTAACAATGTTATTGACCCACTGGCCAATCAAGAAGTATCTACTGAAAAACAAGCCTCTCACCCCAGGCTCCAGGTGCACTTTAGCCTAGGGGCAGGGAAGATCTTCAAAATTTACATTCCCGTTACACCATCATCTTCATCATTGTCATCATCATCATCATCATGGAAATGTAGTGCATGGGAATGAAAATAATATCACATTTCACATCATAATTCCACAAATTATGAAACCTTCAAAGGGAGCTTTGCATTTACAGAATCAAGTAATCACTAATAAATATTTAGTGAATGTCTTCTACAATCAGGAACTCTGGTAGATGTTGGAGATACAAGGAGCTATATTTTGCCTTTCTTTGTATATTAGGTGATTTAAAATGCTTATTGATTTACTACTCACAAAGAAGAATGGAAAAGGCAGCAACTATACGTATACATATAAGTGTATGTACACATACATATATACATATCTACATATACATATGTTTACACACATATAAATATCTAAATGTGCAGATATACATACATATAAACATATGTAATTATACTATATATGTTGCATATATTTTATATACACAGTACACACACATACGGCTTATATATAAAATATATAAAGTATAAATATTCTATTTATGTGGAGGAAAGATGGCCATTATCTTGGGGTTAGAAATCTGAATGATGAAGCAATTTCAATTTGAAAATCGTATTTCTTTTTTTTTTCTTCAATATGCATTCAAACTCTTCAATTCTTTCTCTGAATTTGGATAGCCCTATCCTCATGTGTCTTCTGGAGTTCTCTTATAACTTTGCATTGCTGAGAGGAGCCCAGTCTACCAAAGTTAGTCAGCACACGTACATTGTGTCTGTCATTGTGTACAAAGTTCTCCTGGTTCTGCTTTCCTCACTCAGCATCAGTTTATATAAATCTCTCCAGGTTATTATGAAGTCCATCTGCTCCTCATTTCTTATAGCACAATAGCATTCAATTACATTCATATACCACAAATTGTTTAGCCATTCCTTAATTGATGGGCATCCCCTTGATTTACAATTCTTTTTTTTTCCAAATGCTTTATTAACTTCTGATTTACATCATTCATTTCTGCCAGATTTTGAGTTACAAATTTTCTCCCTGTTTTTCCCCCACACACCCCCTAAAATAGCAGTCCTACAGGATATCCCCTCCTCCACTCTGCTATCTCCATTATTTTCTCCCATAGCCCTTTCAACTTTTCCAGTGGATTTCTATGCCCCAGTCCTTGTATATCTTATTTCCCAATTACATATAAAATAGTATTGATAATAGTACACACACACACACACACACACACACACACACACTTACATACTTGAATATTTGATTTTAAAACATTGAATTCCAGATTCATTCCCTTCCTCCCTTGTCACCCATCCTTACTGGGAATATAAGCAGTTCATTATAGGATGTACATGTGTGGCTAATGCAAAACAATAACATAGTAGATATATTGTAAAAGACTGACTATTTCCCTAACTCCTATTCCACCTCCCACTTCCTCTATTCTCTACTTTAATCCTGTCCCTTTTCAAAAGTGGGTACTTCCAAATTCCCTCCCCCCAAGTCTGCCCTCCCTTCCCTCCTCCCCCCTCCCCTCCCCCCCCCCCCCACTACTCTCCTGTAGGGTAAGATACCCTATTTAGTATGTATTTCATTCCCTCCTCAAGCCAAATTCAATGGGAATAAGATTGACCCATTCCCTTTTGCCTTCCTACTCTTCCCCTCCATTGTAACAATTTTCCCTTGCCTCTTCTGTATGAGATAGTTTAGCCCATTCTGTCTCTCCCCATCTCCCCTCATCATATTCCTCTCTCACCTCTTAATTTCACCTTTTAAGTATCATCCTTTCCTGTTAAATTGGTCCTGTGCCCTCTATCTATGTATACCTGTAAACATATATACACACATTCACATATGTATTCATATGACCATATACACTCATATATAGACATATATATATATATTTTTTTATATGTATAAACCCTTCAAATACTGAGAAAAGTTTCATAAGTTAAAATTATTGTTTTCCATGTAGGAATGTTAATAGTTTCGCTTTGATAAGTTCCTTGTGATTTGTTTTCCCTGTTTACCTTTTCACGCTTCTCTTGCTTCTTGTATATGAATGTCAAATTTTCTGTTCAACTCTGGATTTTTCAGCAAGAATACTTGAAAGTTCTCTATTCCACTGAACGACCATATTTTTCCCTGAAACATGATACTCAGTTTTGCTGGGTAGGTGATTCTTGGTTTTAATCCCAGCTCCTTGGACCTCCGGAATATTATATTAGAAGACCTTTGATCCCTCAGTGTAGAAGCTGCCAGATCCTGTGATTGTGTTTCCACAATATTCAAACTGTTTCTTCCTGGCTGCTTGTAATATTCTCTCCTCAATCCGGGAATTCCGAAACCTGGCTATAATATTCCTAGGAGTTTTCTTTTTTGGATCTTTTTCAGGATGTGATCGGTGGATTATTTCCACCTCTATTTTGCCCTCTGATTCTAAAACATCAGGGCAGTTTTCTTTGAGAACTTCCTGGAGGATGATTTCTAGGTTCTTACTTTAATCATAACTTTCAGGTAATCCAATAATTTTAAATTATCTCTCCTGGATCTATTTTCCATGTCAGTGGATTTTCCCATGAGATATTTCACATTGCCTTCTATTCTTTCATTTGTTTGGATCTGTTTAACAGCATCTTGATTTCTCATAAAGTCATTAGCTTCCATTTGCTCCAGTCTAATTCTGAAGCCATGATTCTCCTCATTGAGCTTTTGAGATTCTTTTTACATCTGGCAAATTTGACTTTTTAAGGCGTTCTTCTCCTCCTTGCCTTTTTCAGCCTCTTTTGCCATTTGAGTCAGTCTGTTTTTTAAAGTATTATTTTCCTCAGTCAGGACATTGACTCTCGTTTCATAATTTTCTTGCATTGTTCTCATTTCTCTTCCCAATTTTTCCTCCACTTCTTTTATCTGCTTCTTAAGGTCTTCTATGGCCTGTAACCAGCTCATATTTTCCTTTGAAGCTTTTGGTGCAGGAGTTCTGACTTCACTGTCCTCCTCCTTTTCCATGCTTTGCTCCTTTTTGTCCCCAAAATAGCAGTGTAATGTTGGAATCTTCTGTCTGCTTTGTTTCCTTTGCCTGGTCATGTTTCCCCTCAGTCACTTGACCCCTGGGCTTTTTGCCGCAATAGGACTCTGCCACCAAACAGGGGAGCTTTTGTCCCAAATGCTGGGGTTTTCTCAGTTGCCAGAGGTATTAGATGGGTACCCTCTCTGAGATCTCCACACGCTCTTGCATACTGGACATACACCCCAGGACCCTCACCCTAGACTGCAATCCAGATCCAAGCATGTTAACGCAAGAGCGATTAACCCTCAGACTGATGCTTGCTCCCCCTACACTCTGCAGGCCAGGAGCTGAAGCTGCCACGTGGCACTGTCTGGCTGTGCCAGCATCTCAGCGGCTTCTTGCCCTGGGGGAAAAAGCCACAAACTCCCACTTACTGGTCCCAAAGTCCAGACTGCACTGACTTCTCACTTTGTCCTTTGCATCTGTGTGTTGATAAATCTGGAAATGGCCATAGCTGCTGCTGATCTGGAGTCCCTCTGGGGGCTGGTCAGGCCCTGAGGCTAAAGCCTCCACCTGGGGCTGGGTTTCAGCTCCCAGCACTGTGCTGGCCAATTCCTGCCAGCGTGCAGGGCTGTCCTCAGCTGGAGGTTAGCTTCTATGTGTCATTTTGTGGGTTCTGCAGATCCAAAGTTTTTTATAGAGTATCCTTTTTACATGGATTGAAATTCATATTTCTTAGATGTCATTTCTTCATTCCCTTCCCAGCAATGTCCATTCTGAAAAATTTATACTTGACAAAACAGTAATAGCAATTACAACAAATAATCATGCATTTGTCTGATGGCATTTACAACTCAATTTCTTCTTCTTCCACAGTCCTTATTCATTTTATTGTGCTTCTTTTTTACATTCACCATGTGTCTCTCCACTTACCATCTATGTGAAACACTGTGTTCTTTGAAAGTTCCATGTTTCTTGACCATTCAAAAACACCAATAGAATATTAACTTTTAAAAGACAGGTCTTGGTTTCAGATTCCTGTGAAGTAGTGATGGGAATTTGAAAATCTTCCCTGCTCCTTAATAGGCCAAAGGGAATTCGAAGATCTTTCCTGCTTTGAAGATCTTCCCTGTCCCCTAATAAGACAAATGTAATCACCTGGAGTCTGTGGTGGTGGGGGTGTGGGGGGGGAGGAGTTTGCTGAACTATTGGAGCAGAGCCCAGAGGAAGCTGGAAATCAGAGCAGTTACACCTGGACAGAGGAGAGGATGAAGGCAGGAGACAGATAGGGATGGTGTGACTCCCTACTATGTTATGGTATATTAACTTACCTTATTTTTTAAATATATAAATAAATATAATAATATATAAATAAATAAAATTAATTAACCTTATTCTTCCCTAACAAGGGAATGGGCTAAATATACAGGGTTATATAAAAACTGGGAACCAAAACTACAAAGGGGGAACCTAGAAATTTAGAAAGATGTTTGCAAGGAATGCCAATAAAATCAAGGAAAGAAATGGAAGGAGTGTGTTTAAGAGGCTAGGTTTTACCAGCAGATTACCATATTATATATAAAAGCAGGAGAAAACTCAGATGGAGTTTTTAAATCAGTTAGCTGATTTGCATGGGAAACTTTCTGTTCCACAGCACTTGGGCTGTCCTTCAGAAGAGCAAGCTGGAGGGTCTCAGGTGGAAGAAAAGGCTGCAGCGTGTTTGGCTGAGAAAATGCAGCAAAAATCTAGCAAAAGAAAGGTGCATGCAGTTTTTCACAGACTGAGCCTGTCATGGTGTGATGACTACTGCCAGGAGAATGTGTGGGAGCGAAATGAAACAAAGTCAGATAAAAAGGCAGACTTTCCCCCACCATACTGATAAGAAAGCAGGAGAACCAGGGAGGTCAAACAGAGTTCAGGGATATAACTGAGGATTTCACTCAGCAGGAGGTTACTGATATATTAAGTCAAATCACCCAAACTTTGGAAGAATCATTAGTTCCTTGGATAGTGAGAATCAGTGATGAAGGGGCTGGAGGAGCATTAGTAGATAGGATAGATTGCTTTAAATTTATAGGCATTAGTCAGAATCCTTTTTATAGCAAAATTTTAAGGATCATAATATACTAGGATCTAAAAATCCAATTAATCTGTTAGCTTTAGCATCAGATAGAGACAAAAAGAAAAAGGCATCCCATTGATTATATGTGACCTAGTGGAGAGAGACCATGGTACTTGCTTAGGGACTGTAAGAGAAAATTAAAGGAAGAGGTAATGAAGCCTGCTGTCATCATGGGACACTCTGAGGCTTATAATGATAGCCCTTTAGTGGTTTCTCATATAAATATCATAGTGAAGACAAATTCTCCTGCTCATAAGCACCTAATTCTGACTCTACTAATTGGGGAGATAGGGCACTTGCTTTTGGAGGTGCTGTATAAGATTTCCCAGTTAACTGACTTGAGACAATGCAGAAAATATAAATTTACTTGAGACAGAAGAGCAAATATCTAGCAGATTCAAAGTCAGAATAAATTAACAAGAAAAGAATTGTTTAATGCTCTATCGAGAGCAGAGGTAGATTTTGGAAGAATACATGGTATTCCAACTAACAAACTATATAAAATCTACCAAGAAAAGGGGTTTAATATTATACACAATAGAGAAGTAAGAACCACCCCCCACAGATCTTCCTGAACCATTTTATCCAAGTTTGTCACACCTTAAGGGGGACTCAGATTATTTTGTATGGTTAGGTGAAATTCTTTTATGTGACTCCACATTTCTTCTAAGAGATTTCATTATATTCTGGAATTTGATAAAAATGAACATATGGTTATCTGAAATCAGGAGCATCTTACCATCTAAGAGAATTCCCTTCTGCTTATAGTCAAAATGAATCTTCTCTTTAATCATAACAAAAGCAATAGCTAATATTCATATAGGGCCTTAAGATTTATCAGGCACTTTACAAATATTATTTCATTTAGTTTTCTGAACAATCCTGGAAGGTTATATGCTATTATTGTCCCCATTTTAAAGATGAGGAAAATGTGGCTGTGAAAGGTTAAATGATTTGCCCAGGGTCATACAGCTGTATCTGAAGCTTGATTTCATCTCAGGTCTTACTGACTCCAAATTCAACAATCTAGCAACTGTTTCAACTAGTAGAACATCATATTTAAAACTTTTCCTATTCCCTCATTATAAATAGTACCTTTGCTGAGGATGCCCTTAGAGAACATGTTGATAATTCTCATTTTTAATGAATAATACTTAGAGAGAAATAGTGATATAGGTCAGCAATTGTTGATATTTTTTTGTTCACTTTTATCCATATTAATAAAGGATTAACTCCCCCCCCAGCCCCGTCTTTGGCAATTCTCCCTGTTCTGTATGCTTTGTGAATAGATCTCTCAACACATTCAAACTGGATCACATGGGGCATAATCTCTTCCCCATATATGCATTTTTCCCTTTTAGTGGCATTTCTATCATCTTTATAAATTAATCTAGGTTTGATATTGTTTCCAAAATATTGGTGCTAATGTAATTAATATTAATAAAAATTATAATATAATATTGACTGTTATTTTAACTTTTCTTCTTTTTATCATTTCATTTTCATGAAATATCATTAGGATGGATTTGCTTAGTAGGATGTTATAAAGCCAAGCATGAACTGCTTTCCAGAGGACTGCTGCTGTGAATATCTTTAAGGTTCTGATCACAAAGTATAGTGAACTCTCTATTTATTCAGCAGTAAACTAAAGCAAAACATTCACAGAAACCAAAATACAGCATTCACAATGTTATAACATAACAACTTATCACTAAATTGACCACATAGTTTAAAAAAATGATATCATTCAGTAAGTCCTTAATTCAATCATCCACTCCTTAAGGGACACAAAGTACAAAGGTCAAAGTTTTCCACCCCTAGGTCATATTGTCTTAATCTCTCAGTCAAAAAGTCTTCTTTCTTCTTGATTGGAGATTAGTTTCCAATCATCCTTAACTCAATCATCCTTAAGAGGTATAAGGTGCAGAGTACAAAGTTCTCCCACCCCTAGGCCACAGTAAACATGATCTTCTCAGTCAGCATTAAGTACCCAAGGAGAGATCTTTTCATCTTGATTCCAAGGCTGGCTCCCAAATTCCATTTTTCCTCTTCCATGGGTCCAACTCCTGCCTGAATCTACCCAATCATCACTGGCATTCATAGGTAGGCAGCTCTTAGGAGGCTCCTCATCCAACTGCTAGTCCAACTCTTTTTCCAGCTCCTCTTCCAGTTGCATATTGAAGCTCACAGTGTCCAGTCCAATTCAAATCCTTTGCAGTTTCTGTTTCTGGGAAGACAAAGCTTAACAGAGCCAAAACAACATTCATGCACATTGCCAGCTCCATCATCAATTTGCTATCTGCCTGTGAATTCAACACAGACCCACAAACAAGGTCTGAGAGGTCAACACAAATCATTAGTAAATTCCCAGGACCTCTGAAACCCTCCTCCAAGACTTCTGTAAACCAACAACAAGAAAATTCTCTTTCAGGGCTTCAGACAGAACAGACAGAGTGCCGGGATACCACAAGTTTTCTCCTTCTCAACTCTGCCACATGTGTTCCCATCTCAGTACTGCTCTCTCACAGATTGTGCTCATATTTTTATCTGGTCATTAGCTCCTACCTGTTCTGTTCACCTCTTACATCCTTCTTGTTCCTGTCTTTGGCAAGTCCCTCCCACTGTGGGTTCCACAAGTTTTGTTTCTAGATAGAATCACAGGCAAAGCCCAACTGAAACTTGAACTGAAATAAGGTACTAAATAATTAAATAGGTGAAAAAAGGTGCTAAGTACTTCTTTGCTTGCCATTACAGATCTCTTGTGAAGCTTTTTAAAAATTCATTTTTTCAACTCTATAGCTTCTCTCTGCTTTATGAGGTTATACTAAACATAATTTTGAATTATTCTTCTCCCTAAGTTTTTATTAATGAATTCATAGTTTCAACCAATGTTACCTCTGATTGCTATATTTTTCTACTTCACAAGTAAGTCAAGTATATAATGACTTAGAAACATTTTAGCACAGTTTTTGTCTTGCTTATAGCAAATTGATTTATAACAGTTGAACTACTATATGAAATTATTACAATCTGCTTCTATATCCTTTCTTCCTTCAATGTTTAGTAAATTATAAGAATTTGGCAAGATTTAATTCTTTCATTGAAAGTCATTTTTTCTCATTTTTATTCTTTCTTCAAGCTAGTACCACTTTAAAAAAAATAAAGTTTTTCTTTGAGTAGCAAATGCTCTGATTAAAGATAGAAAATTGATTCAGAAATAACTTTTCAAATAGCAGTTACTCCTTTCTTATCAACATATGTTCAATTTCATTCTTAATCTAATATGTTGCTTATCATTTCCATTTTCTATCAATACTTTGTTTAAAGAAATTATTCACGGCATGTGGATTTGAAGTTTCTATGGAGTCTTCAAGTCTTTGTCCTATCTAGTTCATTATTCTTGACCCTTATTTTCATATCTGTGTGTATGTATATATGTACATATGCATGCTTGTGTGTAAATGTATTTATATATAAATACATATGTATATATGTAAATGCATGTTTGTATACACTGTTCTCACCTATTCTCACCTTTACATTGAATTCATCAAGATTATCAAAGTGTCTGTTGATATATTTTGGAGAAATTTATTGATTTTATCATAAATTTTCTCTCTCTTAATTCTCTGCAACAGATACTGGTATATGAGCTGTAATTATTATAAGTGGGGCTTTTTGCAAGTATTAATCATGTGCATTGGAATATGAGAAGGCCAAACATTTCCCATGAAATGGTGTTTTTTGTTGCCTTTGGACACAGGATTAAACCAACTTCATGCATCCCTTTGTCTCCTGCAAAAGAATATATGAACTAAGTTTTCATTTAGCTACAATTTCTTTCTTTTGGTTACATTTATAAGGAGAATGTCAAGATTTGTATGAATCACTTCCTTCAGGAGTATGCCCCTTTTTGATCACTAAATAATAGTCTCACAATTAAAACAATAGTAATCAAGTTATTATTTATGGATGGCCTAAAACCTGTATGATCCTGTTCTGCTTTCCACTATATTGTCACTATCACTTTAGACAGTGAAAGGGGACACTCGAGATAGGGAAATTTTGCATTTTTATCTGTATCATGGTTTGTTATGAATAGAGAATTCCCTACCAAATGATCAGCTTACTGGTGCTGAGTTTCTCCTTACAGACTTTGTAGGTTGGTTCTTAAAAAATAGACATATATTACTTGCATCACTATACAAACAGGTGAGTTTGTCCCCTTTGAGTTTTCATGTCATTGGACATTTCAAAAAATCTAACCGAAGAATGTGTTTAAGCATATTTATGAATTCTGTCTATATTTTTGATCCATAGGCTCAATTTTTTTCATTCTTGATTTCAGGCACTTAAAGCACATTTTAGCTTTATTGGTGAATTTTAGATGAAGTAGGGACTGGAAGTGGTGGTGGTGGTGAGGAATATAATTACCCTATCATATTCTGGGACAGCCACCTCTAATGCTCAATTAAATTAAGGCCAGAAGAATGAAAAAAATGTGAAGCATTATATTTTGTCCTTGAATAGATATCATTGTTTATTTTCATATTCTTTCTGTGAATTCCAAGAAATGTAAATATCCCAATAAGTGAAAAGAGGATTGTGTTGGAATTTGAACTTCTATTAATAGATTTCAAAATATGTATTAAATTTTAGACTACTGTCCTATCTGTATTTCTTCCTGTAGAAGTCTACTTTCTTCTATGTATTTTTAATTTCTTCAATATTTTTTTTCTTTCTTTTCTTCTCTATTATTTTTTACAAATTGTTTCCCATTGCTTAAATAAAATTCTCTCCTTGTAACAAGAAACTCTTCTTAAGCAAAACAAATCATTTCATTTGCTGTAACTGAAGATGATCTTTTTTATTTCAGACTTATCACCCCTCTCTAAAGACATAAGAAGCATGGGTAGGATTATAAATTATTTCCCAAAACAATTAAACCAATAAAAATCCCTCTAATAGTGCATTAGTCTGACTCTCTTCTACTAACCCCTCTAACAAGTCACATTTTCCACATTTACTATGTTTGCCAAGCTCATGGATAATCAGAATTATATTAACTTGCATTTCTCTTACTAAAGATTTGGAATACTTTTTCATAATATTAATAGCTAACATTTATTCTTTTGAAAGCTACTTACTTATATCCTTCAATCATTTACCTATTTGGGAATTAATTGTTCTTGTCATATCATAATTATAGTAATCCTCCTCACAGTTTAGATATCAAGCTTTTAATAAATCAGGGAAGCAATGAAACATTTTCTTCATTAAATTATTCAGCTTTCAATTCTAGTTGCTTTGTGGTTGTGTGTGTGTGTGTGTGTGTGTGTGCAAAACTTTTCCATGATATGTGATCAGAATAGTCCATTGTATATTTTATTGTTTTCCTTTTTTAGTAAGCAACTCTTTCTTTGTCCATAGCTATAAAGGTTATAGTTTTTATTCTCTTCCAATTTATTTTTGTTAAGACATTTTCTATTTAGATATTCTATGTATTTTGGAGCTTATTGTGGCAAATGGTATGAGTTGTTGGTATTTAGCTCATTTTCAACAGACTGTTTTCAACTTTTACTTAAAGTTTTTGTTAATCATACAGAAATTCCTTACCCTCTAATTGATATCTTTATTTTAAAATTTGAATATTGCATAATATTATTTTTGTTGCTTCTGAGTCTTGTGAACTTATTCTGTTTCACTGATCATGTTTTTCTACTTTTAACCACCACCATATAATTTTTAATCATTACAGTTTTATATTATAGTCTGAGGGGAAGCTAGATGAAGCAAGGATACAGTTCCAGACCTGGAATCAGGAAGATTCCTCTTAATGAGTTCAAATCTGGCTTCAGATACTAGTTATATGACCCTGGACAAATCACTTAACCCTGTCTGCCTCAATTTCCTCATCTGTAAAAGGACCTGGAGTAGGAAATGGCAAACCATTTTAATATCTTTGCAAAGAACACCCCAAAAGGGACCACAAAGAGTCAAACATGGCTGAAAAATTACTAAACAGCAATAAAATTATAGTCTGTGATTTGATACTGCTAAGTTCTCTTTTTCCCATTTTAAAAATTATTCCCCTTGAGATTAGAGTTCTTTTATTTATTGTGTTCTAGATTTTTAAAGTTGCATTTCTAATTTATCTAGTTTCTTCTCTCTTTTGTTGATTGTGGTGTATAAAGAGATAATTTTCAAACAGGAATGTTTTAAAAAGAAAATTACTATACATCCTCTATCCCTATTACATATTAGATAGTTAAGTGGGATTCTTGGATCATTTCACAAAGAGACCGAATAAATGGATTATCCATGAGATTTAAAAGTTGTAGTAAGATTCCTTCACTGTATTTATTACCAACTGAAACTATGTTGAACTATTACTCTAAATATATTTTGTAGAGGGTGAGTCAGTCCCTAAATAACTGATTTTCCCCTCAACCTAAGTGATGAAATCAACAGGGGATACATAAAATGAGATACTAATTGTCAAATATACTGCAATGGATGTCTAGGCCCGTTTATGCCCTTTGGGAGTGTGAAGAAATTTCCTGATGGAATGAGAGCATCTTGTCATTGACTGTTGGCAAATTGTTCATATACCTAATAAACCTTAAAAGTAAGCTTTTCAATCTTGAGAGAGTCAAAGCAAGAAGCGGCTTTGTGAAATGAGGATTACTCCTGGTAGTTGGGAGTCAAACTGTAGAGAGGAGCAGACACAGGGAGTCACTCATCCAGAAAAGATGTTGAATCCAGGAAAGAAGAATATGAGGATATCACTAAAAAAGAAAGAATCCAAGAATCTATGGATTATGTGGGATGATTTGCCTATATGTATTCCCCATTAGTGTGATTTTAAATTTATTCTCAATCTTTTCACTGAGACTTTATTTATAGTAATGAAGGGTAATGAAGCTTGTTTACTTGTTACAGAAGCTTCACAAATGCCTTTAATTTGAGTTAATTGTGTCTACTAACAGATTATTAAAGGTGAAAACATTAGTGAGGGGCCTGTGTCCTGTAGTTTTTGTACTGTAGATTCAAAGAATACTCTAAAATCTGATGGTAGCCACTTCCTGAGGAACTCAACCTAAATGTCCAAGAGTAAATGCTATTTAAAAAAGGGAAAAGGACCCACTTTTACAAAAATATTTGTAACTTCGTATTGACCAAGAATTGGAAATTGAGGAGATACACATCAATTGGGGAGTGGCTGAACAAGTTGTGGTATATAAATGCAATTGAATACTACTCTTCCATAAGAAATGGTGAGTAAATGGACTTTAGAAAAACCTGGAAAGACTTGCTTGAGGTGATGCTGAGTGAAGTGAGCAGGACCAGAACACTAATAGTAACATTTCGCAATGGCAGACTTTGTTAGAATTAGCTCTTCTGAGCAATGCAGTAATCTAAGACAATTCTAAAAGACTCATAATGGAAAATGTTTTTTCACATCTAGAGAAAGAACTATGGAGTCTCAAAATGCAAATCTAAGTATACTCTTCTCTTTTTTGTTTTTTCCCCTTTTGTTCTGATTCCTCTTTCACAACATAACTAATATGGAAATATGTTTACTATGATCACATGTGTATAGCCCATATCAAATTGTATGCCCTCTTGGGGAAGGTGGACTGGAGGGAGGGAGGAAAATTTAGAACTCAAAATCTTATAAAAATGAATGTTGATAATTAAAAATAAATAATAATAAAATAAAATTTAAAAACTTAAAAATACATTTTTTAAAAAGAGTAAATGTTAGTTGGAAGGGAGTAGCTCTACTGAGAGTGATACATTAGAATTTATTTTTCTGTGTACATGTATCTCATTAGCAGAATAGAAACTGTTTAAGTCAGGGACTTTATTGTCTTTCTCTTTCTATTCCCAGGGACTTGCTTATAGTGAACTCCTAGTAAGTACTTGTTTAGTTGAAATTGACACATTATATATAAAGTATGTGTTGTCTAAACACATATCCACACATATATGTATGTCTATATTAGTAAAGTTATTCTTTCTATTATAATTCTGAACTTATTCACAAATGTTACAGCTACAAGGGACCTTAGATATTTCTTTTGAAAGAAAAGAAAGAAAAATCAAACATATTCCTGAATTTACTAAAGGAAATGGATTTACTCAGATAAAATATGGGACTTTAGGGCAAAAATGAAGTGTCCGTGGCTCAAAACTGCAATTGATACAAAATGCTGGCCAATTGAAATATTAAATTACTTATTTTTGCCTAATTTCCATAAACATAACTTGTCCCTAACTAAAACACAACCCAGAATAGCTTGACATAATACTTTACATGACACAGTCGTTGATAATCCTAACCATCTGAAGGTATGATTTTCAAATGAGCTTTCCCAACCAAAACAAAATACTGAAAGACTTGAGTTTCACTCCCTTCGTATGGTTGTAGACAAGAAGTCTCCAGCTTGATGACTTGTGATGTGTGGCACCAGGCCATCTTTAAGCCTGTTATGAGAAAACACACCCAGTCATATTACCATGAAAGTACAATCATGGAATCATAGAGTTGGAAGGGATCTTGATGGTCTTCTAACTCAACTTTCCTGACAGAATAGGAATCCCTCCTAAAATGTTCTTGACAGATGATCATCTACCCTCTTCCTAAATAATTATAGTGATGAGGAACTTACAGTTTTGTACAATAGTTCTAACTTTTAGAACATTCTGTTTATGAGTCTAAATCATTCTCCCTATAATTTTCTAGCCATTGGTCTTAATTCTATTGCCCACAGCAGGGGTTCTTATTCTGGGGACTGGGGCAAGGGTCTAAGTAATGGGATGGAGAATAATAGTCACATTTTTATTTTCAATAAACACTAATTGAAATATAGCATATCCTTCAATTATGAATAAAGGCAACAAACCACAGTTGTTTTAGATTTCAACAAACCACCAAAGATGCCCATAGCATACAAGCTAACAGCTTTTAGACTAGAGCAGCATATAAACACCCTACTCCCTTTTACTCTTTTTAATATTATTGACAGTAGTTTTCCATAATATTTACAACTTCTTTCAACATGGGATGTAAATGACTAGAAATTTAAACTCAAACCACACAGCAAGTTTTTTTTTTCTGTTTCTTTGTTTTTGTTCCTGTTTTCCTACTAATTTGGAGTTCCACATTCTCTTATAACAATTCTTAGTTCAACCCTCTTCATTTAGAATATTATTCTCATTGGTAGAAAGGTGTCATCTGTTAACATTACATTAACTTTATCAAGGCTTTCCTTAATCATTATCTTAATCTGAATAATTTATGTCTTAGAGGTTGGGATGGAGAATGGATGGGAATGGACCTAAAAAGGCATACTATGCAGCTGAACTGAAGAGTGTTTATTTGGACATTCCCTGGGATATGTGTGCTTCTGCACTGAAAGATTTATACTGTGAAATGATGAAGTAATTCCTTTACTGGACACTGGGCAAAAATAGACACCCAGCTTGGAAATCTAGCTTCTATTGTCATTCCCTGCTTCCTCTCTCCAGAATATGTAACATGAGATTGTCTTTCTAGGTCTCTATACTGGGGAGAGGGGGAGGGAGAGATAAACTAAATTCTCCACCCTAAGGACCTATGGTGGCTGCTCAAAAATGGCAGCCACAGTATGTGCTTATCTAGATGAAGCTAAATCAGAATCTAAAGTTTATGTATTGCTCCTGTGCTTTATATTCCTTCTCTAGACCATAGATGATGAAACAATAGTCTTAAGGTAGAAGTTTTCAGCTTCAGGATCATCTTCATGAGCTGGAGAAGTCAGGTGTTCCTAAGTGCCTCAGATACATTGAAGAAGGTTATCCCTGAAACAAATAACAATGATTCTGGGAAGTTAAGGTGATCATTGAGAGAAAATAAGTCCAAGCTGTGGCATGACTTCTCAGAAGATAGGGATCTTGAGGGAATAATTTGAATATTATAGATAAGAAGCTAAGGTGAAATGCCTATTCCACCATCCCATTATTTCCTATTTTGATGTTTTAAGTATAAGTCTTTCAAAAGAGATAATAGGAGTTATGGGTTATTGTGATATAAATTGTTTTTAATAATGTAGGTTTAAAGGATTTTCCATTTTAAAAGTTTCTTTCTGTATTGGGGAAAATAAATAGCTGTTCTGCACCTACTATATACTGAATTAGTGATTGGCTTTTAAAAGTATTTGTTAAGTGCTTAACTATCTCCCAAACCCTGAGTTGAATGCTGGAGATTAGCATTTAAAAAGTGAAAAAAAAAGTTCCTCCTTTCAGGTAGCTCTGACTTTAATTAGTGGAAAGCAACTCACAATAGGAGTATGGCTACTAAAATGATTTTCCTTCAAGATTCAAGTGGAGGCATAAAGACTGAGGGAGTTTAAAAATGAATTTGGTCATTCTCTTCAGAAGAGACACCCTCCATGAACTCGGTCCATGCATATGACCCCTCATTGAGAGAAGATATTCCCAACATATTGGTTCCAACAATGAATATGATTTTATATTTATTTTTTTGGTTACCTTTGGCATTTTTTCACAACACTTAATTCACTCTACACTTCTTGACACTGCTATATGATTCTATTTTTATTTTTTTTATTTTAGCAGGTTTTTTTATTTCTCCTAATTATATTTTATATTAAAAATAAAAAATATAAATATAAAATTATATTTTATATAAAGATGAGTTTTAGTATTCATTTTTACTAGATTGTGAGTGCCAAATTTTTCTACCTCCCTCCCCTCCCCTTTTCTGAAAATGGTAGGCAGTTTGATATAGCTTATACATGTGCTGTTATGTAAAACATTTCCATATTAGTCACAATTCTAAAAGAAGAAAGAAATTAAAATTTAAAAAAGTTAAAAGAATAAAATAAGCTAAAAATTATGTTTCGATCTGCATTCAGAGTTCATCAATTATATATCTGGAGGTGGATACCATTTTCCTTTATATGTCCTTTGTATTTGCATTGGATCATTGGTTTGCTGAGAAGAGTTGATCATCAAGCACAGTTGATGATCAATCACAGTTGATCATCAAGCAATATTGCTGATACTGCATATGAGGTTTTTCTGATTCTGATCATTTCACTTTTCAGCACTTTCCAGTTTTTCTTAAAATGTGCTGTAATGCCATGCACAAGCAGCTTCCCAGAAGAATGCTACTGTGAACACCTTTTAAGCTTCTGATTACGCAGTATAGTGATCACTCTATTCCTTAACAAATGCAAAATATCCACAGAAAATCAAGGTACAGCATTCACAACATTACAACTTATCACAGAAAATCACAATATAATATTCACAACATAGTCTCAAAGTAAAATAGTCACTCTTAAGTAAACTCAATCAGTCACTTATCAGTAGTCTCAAAGTACTTAGTCAAAGTCTTCCACTCATGGGCCAAAGTCTTGATTAACTCAATCAGTCACTTGTTCATCAATCAATTACTAAGTATCATACATAAAACCCTCTACCCCTTATGTCACTAGTAAACTATAATTCCATAATTACTCAGTACCCAAGGAGAGATCTTTTCATCTTGACTTGGGGCCTGTTCTCAGATTCCCTGGATCCCCTGCCATGGTCCCAGATTCTACCTGGATTCACCAGACTGCCACCTGGGTTCAATGCCAGACAGCTCCCAGTTCCTTGACGAGCTCTCTGGGTGGGTCCTGCTCCACAGTGAAGCCCACAGGGTCTGGTTCATGTCAGATTCTACAACATTTCCACTCCAGGGAATTCAAGGCTCAAACAAGCCACAAAAACAACAAAGTCTCAGCATCCCAGTCATGCTTCTGTAGCCTGGGATCCTGGCTCCTAGGCTCCTGGCTCCTGGCTCCTGGCTCCAGGCTCTGGGGTCTGGGCTCCTGTTCAGAAAAAGTTCCACCACCACAAGTTCTCAGAACTCAGTTCTCCATTCTTCTGTAGCTGCTCTGGCACCAGATCTCAGTCTCAAGGAAATTCTGACTGTGCCTCTCTGGGGCTTTTCTTGTATACACAGCCAATCCCCTCCTATAACATCAGCAACAGGAGACAGGAGTTCATACCTTCTGTTCCCCCAATCAGAGGCTTGATCAGTTACTAAGTGTTAAGTACCTGCTACTTTGGCCAACACAAAAGGATCTTCAAATTCAAATTACATTACTGTTACATGTGCCTATTCATCATTTCTTATTGCACAGTAGCATTCCATTACATTCATATACCACCATTTGTTCAGTCAATCCCCAAGTAATGGGCATTCCCTCAGTTTCTAATATTTTGCCACAACAAAAAGGGCTGCTATAAATATTTTTGCACATGTATAAATATTTTTGCACATTTAGGTCCTTTTCCCTTTTTATGATCTCTTTTGGATACAGACCTATTAGTTGTATTGATGGATCAAAGAATGTGCACAGTTAGGTTGCCCTTTGGCCATAGCTCCAAATTGCTCTCCAGGATGGTTAGATCAGTTCACAATTCCACCAACAATCCATTAGTGTTCCAATTTTTCCACATCTTTTCCTACACTTATTATTTTCCTTTTCTATAATATTAGACAATTTGATAAGTTTGATAAATTTGATGAAACACCACCTCAGTGTTGTTTTAATTTGCATTTCTCTAATCAAAAGTGATTTAGAATACTTCTTCCTGTACCTATAAATAGTATTGATTTCTTCTTGTAAAAACTGCCTGTTCAAATCCCTTGATCATTTATCATTTAGGGAATGACTTGCATTCTTATAAAGTTTACTTAGTTCTCTACATGTTTAAAAAATAAGGCCTTTATCAGAGACACTTTCTGTGAAGATTGTTTCCCAGGTTTCTGCTTTCCTTCCAATCTTAGTTCCATTGGTTTTGTTTGTGCAAAAACTGTTTCAATTTAATATAATGAAAATTACCTATTTTACATTTTGTAATTCTTTACATCTCTTGTTGGGTCATAAATTCATCCCTTCCACATACATGACCTTTAGTAATGGTGTCACTCTTTATTTCTAAGTCATGTACCCATTTTTACCTTTTCTTCATATAGAGCGTGAGATGTTGTGTGTAATATTGTTTCTCAGTTTTCTCAGCAGTTTTTTGGCAAATAGATTATATCCCAGAAGCTAGGGTCTTTGGGTTTATGAAACTCTAGATTACTATGGTCTTTGACTATTGTGTCATGTGTACCTATTTTATTCCACTTATCTATCACTCTGTTTCTTAACCAGTACCAATAATTTTGATGATTAATTCTTTATAATATAGTTTGAGATCTGGTATTGATAGACAACCTTCTTTTGTATTTTTACTTTAGTTTCCTTGATATTCTTGACCTTTTGTTTTTCCCGATGAATTCTGTTGTTATTTTTTCTAGTGCTACCAAATGCTTTGATCGTTGTTTGATAGATACAGCACTTATTAAGTAAAATAATTTAGGTAGAATTGTCTTTTTTATTATATTGACTTGGCCTACCCATGAACAATTTATATTTCCCCAGTTTTGTAGATCTGGCTTCTTTAGTTAAAAAAGTGTTTTGTAATTTTACTAATATAAGTACTGGGTTTGTCTTGGTAAATAAAGTCAGATCTAAAAAATTGGGAGAATATAAATCCCAAATATGTTATATTGTCTACAGGTATTTTAAATGGAATTTCTCTTTCTATTTCTTGCTTTTGGATTTGGTTGGTAATATATAGAAATGCTAATGAGTTGTGTGGGTTTATTTGATCTTCTGCAATTTTGTTAAAGTGTTTCAAGTAGCTTTTTAGTTGATTCTCTATGATTCTCTAAGTATGTGACCATATCATCTGCAAAGTGCTAGTTCTGTTCACTCATTGCCTATTTAAAATTCCTTTTATTTCTTTTTCTACTCTTATTTTTATGGTTAACATTTCTAGTACTATATTAAATAAGAGTAATAATAATGGTCATCCTTGCTTCAACCCTGATCTTATTGGAAAGTCTTCTAGCTTAACCCCATTACAAATAATTCTTCCCAGGGAGGAGCCAAGATGGTGGCATACAAGCAGGAAAACACCCTTTGCTCCACCTATACCACCTCAAATATTTATAAAAAATGACTCTAAACAAATTTTAGGGCTGCAGAACCCACAAAGTGACAGAGAGAAACACACATCCTATTGAAGAAAGCCTGGCAGGCAGAAGGAAGGGTCCATTGCAGCTTGCGGGGAGCCCAGCCCATCCCTGGGTGAGCACAGCTTTAGCCTTAAGGCGGCATGACCAGCCCACCTAGAGTGACATTGGGAGAGTGGATTACCAGCAGCTGTGGTGGCTTTCAGAATTATCAACCCATAAATGCCAAAAACAAAGTGAGAGATCAGTGAACTTTGTGAGCAGGGGATCCAAGAGTGTGGTCTGACCTCTGCCCCTGGAGGGAGAAGTGTCTCAGGCACAGTGGCCACTGCAGAATGGCTACTTCAGAACTTCTGGCCTACAGATTGTAGGGGGACCAAGCAACCATTCCGAGGGGTAATTTCTCTTACTTTAAGATGCTTGGATCTGGATCACTCTCTAGGGAGGAGGTCCTGGGGTATGTGACCAGCTGCCAGAGAATGTGGAAGCTTCAGAAAGGGCACCCAACTAATAGCTCTGGCAGCTGTGAAAACTCCAAAATTTAAAACAAAGCTTTTCTCTCTGGTATCAGAGTTCTACTGTGGCAAAAATCTCAAAAGTCAAAATAATTGAATGGCAACATAGAAAGCAAAGGAAGCAAAGCAATCCAACTTTGGATTCCTTTTGTGGATACAAAAAGGATCAAAGCATGGAATGGCAGGAATACAAAAAAGTCAGAACTGCTGCACCAAAAGCTACCAAGAAAAATATGAATTGCTTACAGGCCATAGGGGAGCTTAAGAAGGATTTTGAAAACAAAATAAGAGAAGTTGAGGAAAAATTGGGAAGAAAAATGAGAATGATGCAAAAAAATCATGAAAAGAGAGTCAACAGCCTGACTGAGGAAAACGCACCTTAAAAAAGAGACTAACTCAAATGGCAAAAGAGGCTCAAAAAGGCAATGAGGAGAAGAATGCCTTAAAAAGCTTAATTTGCCAGATGGAAAAAGAATCTCAAAAGCTCACTGAAGAGAATCATTCCTTCAGAATTACATTGGAGCAAATGGAAGCAAATGACTTTATGAGAAATCAAGATACTATTAAACAGATCCAAACAAATAAAAAATAAAAGACAATGTGAAATATCTCATTGAACAAAACCACTAACCTGGAAAATACATCCAGGAGAGATAATTTAAAAATTATTGGACTACCTAAAAATCATGATAAAAAAAGAACCTAGAAATCTCCTTCAAGAAATTCTCAAGGAAAATTTCCCTGATATTTTAGAGCCAGAAGGCAAAATAGAGGTTAAAGGAATCTACTGATAATCTCTTGAAAAAAGATCCCCAAAAGAAGACTCCTAGGAATATTATAGCCAGGTTCCAGAGTTCCCAGGTCAAGGAGAAAATATTACAAGAAGTCAAGAAACAATTTGAATATTGTGGAAATACAATCAGGATAACACAGGATCTGGCAGCTTCTACCTAAAGGGCTTGGAATATGATATTACAGAAGTCAAAGGAGCTGCGATTAAAACCAAGAATCCCCTACTCAGCAAAACTGAGTATCATGTTTCAGGGGAAAGTATGGTCATTCAATAAAATAGAAGAATTTCAAAGATTCTTAATTAAAAAAAAACAGAGTTGAATAGAAAATTTGACATTCAGATACAAGAAGCAAGAAAATCATGAGAAGGCAAACAGGAAAAAGACATTATAAGGAATTTATCAAAGCGGAACTCTTTACATTCCTACATGGAAAAAACAATAATTGTAACTTATGAAACTTTTCTCAGTATGAGAATAGTTGAAGGGAATATAAATAGGAGGGTATATGGGTGTATGAATACGTATGTGAGTGTGTTTATATTGTGAACAGGTATACATAGAAAGAGGGCACAGGACCAATTGAATAGGAAGGGATGATGTTCAAAAGGTGAAATTGAGAAGTGAGAGAGGAATATAGTGAGAGGAGATGGGGAGAGACAGAATGGGGTAAATTATCCCATATAGAAGAGGCAAGGGAAAACTGTTACAATGGAGGGTAAGAACAGGAAGGCAAAAGGGAATGCATCAACCTTACTGTCATTGAATTTGGCTAAGGGAGGGAATGACATATACACTAAATCGAGTATCTCACCCTACAAGAGAGTAGGGGGGAAGGAGATGAGAGGGGAACGATGGAGGGAAGGGCAAGTTTGGGGGAGGGAAGTTGGAAGCACACACTTTTGAAAAGGGACAGGATCAAAGTAGAGAATAGAACAAGTGGGGGGAGGGACAGGATGGAGGGAAATATAGTCAATCTTTCACAATATATCCACTATGGAAATGTTTTGTGTAGCTATGTATGTACAACCTATATTGAATTGCTTGTCTTCCCAGTAGGAGTGGGTGAACAAGGGAGGAAGGGAAAGAATCTGGAATTCAAAGTTTTAAAATCAAATATATATATTTACATGCAACTGGGAAATAAGATGTAAAGATGTACAGGCCCTGGGGTATGGAGATCCATCTTGCCCTACTGGAAAGTAGGAGAGGGGATGCGGAAGGATATAGGAGAGAGCAGATTGGGGGAGGGGTTATACAGTGGGATTGCTGTTTTGGGGTGGTAAGTGGGGGAAAGATGGGGAGAAAATTTGTAACTCAAAATCTTGTGGAAAGGAATGATGTAAACTAAAAATAAACATAAAATTGAATTAAAAAAAAAAAGAAAATACAGTCAATGCTTGGTGAACTCCACACAGGTTTGTGAGAGATGCATTTGTCAAGGATATAAGAAAGCAAGGCTTTATATTAGAACCACAGTCATATTACAAAAATAATAACCTTCTTTTTGCTCTAAATATAAAGTAGTTTTAATTGCTGTTTCTAGTCAGAGGGTCTAGATAATTGGATGATGGGGCTGTGATTTCCATTATATTCAAAGTTAATTTTCACTTGTAAAGACCTTTTGCTAGCCATTGAAGGTAATAAATGGTGGTGAGATTACCCAAAGGATAGATAGACCCATCACTGCCAACTGATTTAATGAAGGTCTAATTTTTGTATTTAATGGCATTAAAAACAAATTAAACAATAAAATGTTTCACCTGATAAAAATACTTGCTGATGGTTTTAGATAGACACTACTTATGATTTTAATAAACTTTCCCTTTATTCCTATGCTCTTTAGTGTTTTAATAGGAATTCATGCTGTATTTTGTTAAAAGCTATTTCAGCATCTATTGAGAAAATTATGATTTCTGTTGGTTTTATTATTGATATAATCAATTATCTTGCTAGTTTTTCTAATACTGAACCAATCCTATATTCCTGGTATAAATCCGACCTGGTCATACTGAATAATCCTTGAGATATATTACTATAGTCACCTCATTATTATTTTGTTCAAAACTTTTGCATCAATATTCACTAGGTCTATAACTTTCTTTCTCTGTTTTAGCTTTTCTTATATTAGGTATTAGTACCATCTATGTGTCACAAAAGGAGTTTGGTAAGACTCATTCTACATCTATTTAAAAAAAAATAGTTTATATGGTATGGGAATTAATTGTTCTTTGAAAGTTTGGAAGAATTCACTTATGAACATAACTGGTCCTGGGGATTTTTTCTTAGGGAGTACATTAATATCTTGCTTAATTACATTTTCTAGGATGGGTTTTTTTGACATTCTATTTACTGACCTGTTAATTTTGGTAACTTACATTTTCATAAATATTCATTAATTTCTCTCAGATTTCCAGAATTGACATATAATTAGGCAAAATATTTCCTAATGATTGCTTTCATTTCTACACCATTCATGATTATTTCACCCTTTTCATTTTTGATGCTGGATATTTGGTTTTCTTCTTTCTTTTAAATCAAATTGACCAATGCCTTATTTATTTCATTCTCCACCCCTCCCCACCAATAAAACCAGCTCCTAGATTTTTTCATTAGGTCATTACTTTTGTTTTATTTTCTTTCAGTCTTATTTGTCTTTGCTTTTTAGGATTTCCAATTTGGTGCCCAATTGGAGATTTTTAATTTTTTTGTTTTCCATTTTGTTGTTGTTGTTGTTGTTGCTGTTGCTGTTGTTTTTAGTTACTTGCCCAATTCACTGATCTGTCCTTTTCCATTTTGTTGATATAAAACTTAGAGAAATTAAATTTTCCCTAAGTACTGCTTTGGCTGCATCCCATAATTTTCGTATGTTGATTCATTGTTGTCCTTCTCTTTAATGAAATTATTGTTTCTATAATTTGTTTTTTTTTTGCCCCCTTATTCTTTAGGATTAGATTATTTAGTTTCCACTTAATTTTTTATCTCTCTTTCCACTGCCCTTTGTTAAATGTAATTTGACCCAAAAATACATTTAATATTTCTGCCTTTCTACATTTGATTTTGAGGGCTTTATGCCCTGATATATGGTCAATTTTTTGTGTAGTTGCCATTTGATACTGAGAAAAATATATTCCTTTCTGTTCCCATTCAGTACCCTCCCAAAGATATCATATGTAGATTTCCTAATATTCTATTTATCTCTTTAGTTTATTTCTTCTTTATTTTTTTGGTTGGATTTGTCGAGTTCTAAGAGGGGACATTTGACTTTACACACTAGTATAATTTTGCTATCCATTTCTCCCAGTAACTTACTTAATGTCTCTGTTAAGAATTTGAATACTATACCATTTGGTGCTATGCCATTTAGTATTGATATTGCTTCATTATCTATGGAACCTTTTAACAAGATGTAGTTTACTTTCTTAACTCTTTAAATTAGGTCTGTTTTCTTGTTTTTACTTTGTCTGAAATAAGAAATGCTACCCCTGTTGTTGTTTTTTTTCAGCTAAAGTATAATATATTTTTCTCTAGTCCCTTATCATTACTCTGTGTGTCTCTCTCTTCTTCAAGTGTGTTTCTTGTAAGGAACATATTGCAGGATTCTGATTTTTGATCCATTCTGCTATCTGTTTCCATTCACACTCTGTGTATTTCCTTCCATCCCGTTCTTCCTCCTCTTTGTCTTCTGTCTCCTTTTACCATTTCCCTCCTCACCAGTGTTTTGCTTCTGTGTACCACCTCTTCTGATCTACCCTGCCTTCTGTCAGTCCCCTTCCCTTTATTTAATCTCCTCCCCACTTTCTTCCCTGATGAATAAAATAAGTTTATATGGTTAACTGATTGTGTATATGATTGCCTCTTTGAGCCAATCCTGATAAGAGTAAGGTTCAAGTGATGCCCATTGCCCATCTGTCCATCTTCCCCTCCACTATAATAGGTCTTCCATTCCTTTTCATGTGAAATAATTTACCCCATTCTATCTCTCCCTTCCTTTTGCACTCAGGGCACTTCTCTTTCTCATCTCTTATTTCTTATATCATTCCCTCAAATTCTTCTTATGCCCATACCTTCTGTCTATGTATATTCCTTCTAACTGCATTATTAGTGGTACAATTTTTAAGGATTACAAGTATTATCTTCCCATGTAAAGGATGTAAACAGTTCAACTTCATTGAATCCCTTATGTTTTCTTTTCCCTTTTTAGGCTTATTTTGGGTCTTGATATTGTAGATCAAGTTCAATTTTAGTCTTCTCCTTATGAATGCTTGAAATCCTTCTGTTTTATTGACTGATCATTTTCCCCCCTCAAAGTATTATTCTTAATTTTTCTGGGTAGGTGATTCTTGGTTTCAGTCATAGCTCCTCTGTCTTCTGGAATATAACATTCCATGACCTCCAATCCTTTAATATTGATGCTGTTAAGTCCTGGGTAATCCTGATTGTGGCTCCCCACTATTTGATCTTTCTTTTTTTCTTTCTGGCCATGTGCAGTAATTTTTCTCTTGACTGGATAGTTCTGAAAATTGGCTATAATGTTCCTTTGGGTTTATATTTTGGGATCACTTTCCTGAAGTGATGATTGTATTCTTTCAATGTCTATTTTGCCCTCCAGTTCCAGGATATCAGGGCAGTTTTCCTTGATAATTTTTTTTTTTCAAAGAAGATGTCCAGGGCCTCCTTTTGATTATGGCTTTCAGGTAGTTCAATGATTCTGATATATTCTCTCCTGGATCTATTTTCCAGGTCAGTTGTCTATCTCATGAGTCATTTTACATTTTATTCTATTTTTTTCATTATTTTGAATTTTTTAGTGACTCTTGATGTCTTATAAAGTCATTAGCTTTCACTAGCCCAATTCTAACTTTTAAGAAATTGTTTTCCTCAGTTAGCTTTTGTACTTTCTTTTCTATTTGGCTACCTTTACTTTTTTTTAAGCAATTGGGGTTAAGTAACTTGCCCAAGGTTACATGGCCAGTTTTTTTTGTGTGGGTGTTAAGTATCTGAGGATGGAACCAATACTGTGTTCTCCCAACTCCAGGGCTGGTGCTCTTATTCACTGCGCCACCTAGCCTCCCCAACTTTTACTTTTTAATGAGTTATTTTCTTTAGTGGATTTTTGTATCCCCTTTTCCATTTTGCCAATGCAACTTTGAAAGCAGTTTTTTTTTTCACAAGTGACTTTTTTTATAATACTTTTTGCATCACTCTCATTTTCCCCCAATTTTTCTTCTATATCTCTTATATGACTTTTAAACTCCCTTTTGAGCTCTTCCATGAGTTCTTTCTGGACTTGAGAACACTTCACATTTTTCTATGTTTCCACAGGAGTTTTGACATTGTTGAAATCTCTTTTTGTGTCTCGATCTTCCCTGTCACCATAATAACTTTCTATGTTCAAATCCTTTATTTTTGTTTTTTACTCACCTTTTTTTTTTTACCTTTTTCCTTTCTTTTCAATTTGAACTCCACTCCCAGGGTGGAAAGAGCACTGTCTTATGCTTCTTCTGAAAGGGTCTACAGGCTGTTTACCTTGTGCTGTACTGATGGACCCTCATGTCTTGTGTTGAGGGTGTTGGGTAGAGCCATAGCTCATGCTGCTGTAGGCCATAATGTTTTGGCAGCTTATGTGGTGCTGATCTGGGGTCCTAGTGCTGGTGTCTGCCATATGCTGAGCCTGGTGGGTTGTTTCTGAATTTCTCTGGAGACACACTAAAGCATGTGACTGTCCAGCAGCTAACAACTGCCTGTTTGCCCAGAGCTATGCTAAAGCAGGGGTCAGTTCTCAGGGCTGTAGCCTGCCTGTTCACCTGGCTATGCTAAGTATGTGGGGGTGCTTGTGCCTTGGTGTTTGCCTGTTCCATTGCACTAGGGTTTGCTACTGATTCCCTGATATAGGACTTGCTGCTGGCTTACTGGGACACTTTTTGTCCTGGATTGCCCTCCCCTTTTACCCAAGTGAGACAGACTTTTCCTGCCCATTGTTCAAGTTTCTTGAGCTCAAAGACTGTTTCACTCCATCTTTTTTTCCAGTTTTGCTATTCCAGGACTTGTTTTGGGGCATTTTTCATAGTTGTTTGAAGGTGAATATGGGAGAGTTTGCTAATTTACTGCTTACTTCAGCATCTTGACTCCCAAGATGTCTCTATGCAATTTTATATCTATCCTTCATTATGGGATCCCTTTCCCTCTAATTTGAATATGTATATTTAAAGTAGCAACCTGTGCTGTTTTCTTTTATATCAAGATCAATTATGATTGTACATTAGGAAATTCATATTGTTAAGAATATTATCCATTTGGAGTCACATTTTATTTTGGAGTCTGTTCATGGAATTATTATTTCTCTAATTGTTTGCTAAATTCTTGGACGACATCAGATTATGATTAGCATTCCTGTGCTTTCCTACACAAAACTCCAAGATGACATGTTCATTTTCTCCCTAGCCTTACACAGTCAGTGTTCCATTATCTATGATTGTATTGCCAAGGTACTCCTACTACTCACACAAGGCTATCCTTAGGAAAAGCCTAGAGAAGTGCTCAAGAGGGAGAAGAAGATTTGGCTTTTGGAGTTATGAAGGACAAATTTTATGAGGGGAAATTGTTGGCAATTTGAGGGCAAAGACAAATAGAAGTAGAACTAAAAAATATAGTATCTGCAGGACACATTTACTTCTTCATTCCTCACTTAGTGTGCAGATGCATTGAGGCCGTGGTAACAGATCAGATGGACACAGACACATGTATATGGTTCTCATACTCAGAGAAATGAATGCCATGACATCCTTCTTCTCACTGTGCCATCCATTCTGCTACCTAAAGAAATGTAATGGCTATCACATCAATGACATCATAGAGTCATTTAAGTGTTAATGAACTGAGGCAAACTTACCCTTATATACTACTCAGATTTCCCTTCATGTCTATTAATTTTTTTATCAATCATTTTTCTAACTACTCCCTCTCCCTAAAAAAGTCTGTAGATATTTCTAAGTTTCATTCAGTTTCATTCACACTGTCTTCTGGAGGATTTTTGGACCCTGTACATCTAACATATAAGATTCTAAGTTTGAAGGAACCCTGTATTTATTAGACTTTCAAAACTCTGGTGAATAGCTTAGTTCAATGCAGGTCTTGGTGCTTGGCCAAGTAGCTTAAATAGAAGTCATTAAAGTTAACTTGGTACTTTCATTCAGTTATGAAGTTGCCAAGCTAGCTTTCCTGATACTGTACAAACAGTGTATTCCACCCCACAATGTTTCATACTCACTTCATTAACTGAGAGACGACTACTGCATTGGTCTCTGATGTTTTAATATAAATGATACATTATTATATAGATGTTAAAGGAGTTGTAACATTAGAAGTCAGATATTCCCATAACAGTATAAGGGGAAAAATAATTCCCAGAAACAATCTTTCCTGAGGGGGGGGGGATTCTCTATATATAATCTTATGTCTATTTCCCTTTCTCCCTCATGTGTCTGATTCCTATTAATGCTGAGAATGGCTTTTAAGAATAGAACAGGGAAATATATTGTGGTTTCACACATACAGAGATTTTATGGCCACTTATAACTAGGAGATAGAGATACAGGGCAGAAAAGCATTCTCCATTTTGTTTTTTGAGAAAAAAAGACCTTTGCTACATGCATATACCATTTGTTAAAATGGCATACCCAAGAAATGATACTTTGATAAAGAAGCAATAGTAACGCAAAAAGATTAACTAATGCAGGTGTGCTTTTTTTACTGCCATTGATCTTAGATGTAATGCCTGCACGAAGGCCAATCAGAACAAACTTAAGGTGAAATAGTTAAAAGTTTAAGATGGCTCCGATTTGCTGCCACAGATCTGGATGGGTCTATGTGAATCTTAGAACTCAAGGGTACTAGTCTGGTAGTCTTCATTAAGAACATGTATAAAATCTGTGATTACTTTTTTATCATCTTAGGTGCGGTTTTGCCTCAGGATATGGATGTCAGGTAGCCTCAGCCTAGTGGACAGAATTCTGGACTTAGAATTAGCAAGGCCTGAGTTCCAGTTTGATTTCTGATACTTACTCGTTATGTGATCTTGGGCAAGTCCCTCCAATTCTATGTGATTCAGCAACTGCATATAACTTGTCCCCTAAATCACTGAAGAGATGTTATTTGCTTTGATTCAGGAGAATTTCCATTCTAGCTAAGATTTCTTATCCTAAAAAAAAAAAAAATCACAGATCTTTTTTTTTTTCTTCCCTAGATATATATGTATGGACCTAACCATGAGAATTCCCTGGTCTGGGTTTGCATTATACCACTAACATCTACTAGTTGCTTTAACCATGTAGGTAAGCCATTTTAACCTCCATGAACCTGTAACCTCACAACAGGGCAGATACAGAGTAGAAACATTGTTGAATGGACAGAGAGCAAAACGTGGCGGTAGAAAGAACTATTTCTGACACATAGTGGTTATGTGCATAATGGACAAAGCACTACAGTTTGCATTATCTAAGAGTTTTCCACATCAAGAGGTTCCCCTCACCATTAAGATCATACTTCCATTACTAACCACCAAAAAGTCGGGGAAATAATACCTATCATGCTTATTGGTTATAGGCAAAATTTGACAAAGCAATAAACTTGAAACACTTTGGCGAATAGGAAGATCTATCCAATTTCCAAATGATTTTGATGGTTATAAAATTGTTACTTATATGATGGCTTCGTTTTTAATTGGTAAATTGGTCTTCTTGCATATAACAAATGGTTGATGAATTCAATTATTTGAATCCCATAATTGTTTGCATATACTTTTTCTGCCTTATTGTTTCTTTAACCAAGTATTTCACTATGTGTTAGGATCATAGACTTACAGATATTAAATCGATTTTTAAAAGAAAGTTTGACTGTCTTGTTGATATAATCTCACCAAATTATGACCTTGTACTTTGGAATACTTCTGGTTTAGAATACCACATGGTCTCATGAATTAATTAATCAATATAAAGAAAACACAATATGTTAAGATAAGAAATTAATATAAACAAATATAATTAATATCTAAATTAGTATAAACAAAATGATAATGTAACAAGATAACAAAACTTGAAAAGTTTCCATATAACAATGTTTACTTCCCCCTTAAACATACGAACAAGAGAGGGGGGACCCTTATTAGTTGGGAAATGCCTGAAGAAATTATGGCATATGAATTCAATGGAATATTATTGTGCCATAAAATTATTAAAAGATGGATTCAGAAAACTCTGCAAGGACTTGTGTGAACAAATGCAGGCTGAAATGAATAGAACTGGAATATCATGCTCTTAGATTGCAAAACAAGCAAACACACACATACACACACTCTTAAGAAGGCTGGTCAATGAAATTATTAACTATGATGTAATACAGATGAAGATGAAACATGCTTCCAAACTCTTGAAAGAGAGGTGATAGACTAGAGAAAAATAATATGACATTTATTGTTAGACATGGCCAAGATGTGGGTGTCCAATATTTGAATGTACTTTTTGATGAAAATGGTTGTATTTGTTTGCTTTTGGTGGGAGGTAGGGGACTGGGAGAGAAGTAGGTGTGGTAACAATGACACAGGGGAAAAATAGAACGATAAGAGCATCAATGAATCGTTTAAAAACTTCTCAAAAAAAGGGAGAAAGCATTGGAAAAAAAACAGGAGCTGACATAAGGATGCATATACTTTAAAGTGAACATGGTTTCAAGTAATCTACTTTTCTCTATTCTCTGTAATATAGAATACTCCTCTATGTTAGTGGTTGAGAATAGTGTGTTTGTGTATATGTGTACCAAGCAGCTATGATCTATTCTCCTTTCTCCCACACCTCCTCCCATCATGCAGTTTGAAGGAAAGGTCTAAGGAAAATATTTGACAAATTTGCAGACCCACTAAGATTCCCTCAGTGAATATTTAGAATACGTACCAGAGATCCTATTGATCTCACTGAGACTTTATAGTTTATGGGTCACTTGTCTTATCCCAGTCAATCCTGACTCTCATTTTGTTTGGTCACTTCCCATCTGCTTCTCCCTGTCTGTCCTAGGTTTGAATTGCTCCAAGTCTTGGTGCCGAGTGTAGCAGTTGTTCTGGGCTTTTCTCATTTCTCACTTCTCTCAGCACTTCTCAGCTGAAGTGTACATGTTATAACATATTCTACCACTCTAGCTACTCATAATGAAAGCCCAAAGAAAATTCAAATGGGCATCTCCTTTCTTCCTTAATCCAAATCCAGTGAAATTGTAGGCAGGAAGTCTTTTCATATCAAAGGAAACAGAAACCTGAGGACTCTGGGGAATGTATGCTCACTATATATCAACTGTGGTAGTTTACAAAGCATTGCTGATCATTAATTCTAGTCAATTCTGGGAGGCTTTAAAAATGCCCTTTATAGAGGGAACTTTTAGCCCAAGCTCACATAGTGGACCAGGTGAACATCAAACTCTCTATAACATAGTCAAAGAGATAATGGATTTGTTTGAGCAAAGTGAGGAATCCAGAATTATGCTGCTTTTCTTTAAGCACCACCAGGGAATATTCACATAATTCCTTGGGCACTGTGTGAGTAGTATTCTACTCCTTGGGGCTTGATGGGTAAATTTAAAGTCTTAAGAAATGGTGGCAGGTATTCTCCTTCTGGACTACTAATTCTATTTCCTGATTGACATATCACTTCATATGCATTTTTTCTTAAATGTAATATTGGAACTTTCCATAATAATTCTTTAATTTGACATTTTTTGATTGGCATTTTTAAATTTCTCCAGGAGGATATCGATCACTCCTTCACAAGTTGCAATAATAAACAAGAAAACCTAGTTGCATGCTATTGTTTGGCAAAATTTTTACCATTTGCCTTGTGGCCAAGAGATTTTAATTAACTGGGGAGTATTGAGGCTGATCTCTTATTCTCAAGCAGATACCAAAGCTGCTTGGACAAATGGTTTTTGTTAGCAGGAGAAAGATGCTCAATTTAAACCATGTGCTTCTGGACCTTGTGGTTTCAAGTTGAACTGCAAACAGTCGAGAGAGCTGTCAGTCTTTAGTCATGATTTCAACCATGCTTGTAGGTTGGAAGGAAAATATCACTATCCACCTATTGTGGATAATTAATAAGGAGACAAGGGCTTTCTGGAATGCAGGTATATTGTTGAAGAAAGAATGGAAGGGAGAATATCATATGGCACTAAGCTTAAAGGAATGAAGATCCACCACTGCTATAGAAGTGCATGTATGGAATGGATAGAACAACTAAGATTTGATAAAAGGTACAAGTCCCAGGAAGGAATTCTTTGATAGAGTCAGTAATCTGTAATCTCACTGATGTATATACATACATTCTTTTCATCCCATCTTGTGTTAGTCTTGTCTGTGGGCTAGTCTAAATTATCTATAGGGGAGTCCATTAAATATATGAACTCCTCCACATGTTATCCACAATGTTCTGGTCCTCCTCTGGATTTCTTGACATTGTGTTGATATGAATGGAAAATGTGAGTTGTCCATTTTTTTTCATTCAACACAGGATGATTCTACCTTGTTTGCCCATCATGCATCTCTCTGATGATCTCATTCATAATTTATGTCACTTTTCTTGCCCATTCTTCATTACTAATGTGTATAGATTATTGGTACCTACCATTTACTTTTCCATTACCCTTTTACATGATCCTTAAGTTTTATCATTTAAAGATTGTGACATTCCATGGTAAACCTACAGAAGCATATTAGAACATTGTACTTTTGTTTCAGAAATAAGACTAAGGACACTAAAAGCATTTCCCAATTTCCTCAAAGTAATCCAGTCTGCATTTCTCTTACTATTCAATTCTAGACATAGGAGAATAAGGAAAACTGAAGGAAAATATTTTAGAAGAATTTGTTTCCATAAGAAACCAAGCAGGTGAAGCAGGCCAAATTCACTAGCCCAGGAAAGAAAAAAAAAACTAAACTAAACTAAACCTACACATTTCCAAGTGACACCATATGTTAAACTCAAAAGATAAAGATATAATGCTAAGATAGAGAATCAAGTTCTACTTGCTTTCACAAAGGCAAGAACTGAGAAAAAGTCGAATGAAAGGAAGTCAGAGATGTCTGGATAGAGGTTCTCAAAGACTGGAAAAGGGATGGATATAGAATGCTTTATGACTAGAAATTATTTTTTATATTCCTGCACAAGGTTTACCTTGATCTGTTAACTGGGCACCTTAATAATATAGTTAGTAGTAACAGTTGACATTTTGATACATACATTATTTAATTTGTGCCTCATCACCTTGTAAAGTAAGAACTAATGTCATTAGTATTTATGTTTTATCGATACAGAACCCAGTCAAGGAACATTAAATTATTTACTGAATAGCACTGAGTAAGAAAGTATCAGAGTTGGACTTTAAATCAAATATCTCTTAACATCAGGTCAGGCTATTTTTCCTTTATACTACATCCCGTCCCCCCAATATGTTTTATTTTGTTCTCAACTACTTTGTATCCTGAATATATTATTTGGTTGAAAAGAGAGAAGGATTTCAAATTTCAAGTGTTTCCTTCTTCCCAAAATACTATTTAATTAGCTCTATACAATCACAGGGAAAAGTGTTCATCCTTTTATTGAAAAAAAAATCATGAAAGTCTAGAATTTGGACAAAGGAATGTTAATGAGTATTTTATTTTAATTTGGTTTGGGAGACAGAAATTTCATTTTTGGATTCACTCTTTCTACAAAGTAGTTATCAACATTAGGTAATTAAATGTCTTCTTAATTAAACCTAACATACAATGATCAAGAACCAGTTATGTAGTTGGCATGATGATTCCATATACCCCTTCAAGATATTTCTCAGATTACAGATGAAAGATTTTCATGAGACTTGGTAAGATTAGAGACTTACCCAGGGTCCCATAATTATTCAAAATCAGAAGTATGATTTGAGTCAAGGTTTTTGCTAGTTAAAAACTGACTTTCTTAAAACAGTAATAATAAAGGTACATACTTAATCCTACAAATTAGTTTCAAGGTTGCTCTGTTTGAATATTCAACTGGACTTCTTTCTGAGTATCTTATTTTTTTAATGGTCAAATAAAATCTTTATTTTTCTTCTTTTTACAGCACCACTATCACTGGACTCTCATTCCTTTCAATAATTAAAAAAATTCCACCCAATAACAAATAATCATAATTGAATAAAATACAATGAATATCCTCAAAGAGCCCACATTCTAATGGGGGAGAGAGAGCACATAATACCTATGTACATACATGATATATACAGTATAAGTGGAAAGCAATCTCAGAGGAAAGGCACTAGGAGTCAATCAATTGGTGTTTATTAAGTGAGTATTCTGTGCCAGAAACTGTGGTAAGTGATGGGAATTTTGAAGGCAAAACAATGTTAAAAAAATAAACAAAAATAAAAACAAATACTAAGCCTCTGCTTTTTAAAGAGCCCACAGTTTAATGAAGGAAAGAATATAATGCAAACAACTATGTACAAAAAAAAATATCCACAGAAAAAAATTAAAGATAGAATCAAAGGCAAGACAATGAGATTAAGGGGGATTGGGAAAGTTATCTTGCAAATTTTTTTTTCTTTTTAGCTGAGATGTGAAGGAAGACAAGGAAGTCAGAAGATAGAGATGAGGAGGGAGAACATTCCAGGAATGGAAAGATTCAAATGCATGGAAAGATCGAACATTGTATGTGATAAACAGAGAACAAACAACTAATGTTGTACCCAAATGTATGTGAAATGAATAATAAAAGTATTTTTGTTTGTTTGTTCATTTGTTTGTATGTTAACTTTATTCCAGGCACAGTGTTAACAGTGGAAATACAAGTATAAGAAAGCAAGATCATCATTGACTTCAGAGAGGTTACATTCTAAGGGAAATAGATGATATAGGAAGAGAAATTTAGGTGGTGGATGGCTTGAATTGAAAGTGGCTGGGAAGTTATGGGGAGGGGCCAGGAATTGATTCTGGGCAAGAGAAAGTATAATCTTTCTTATCATAGTCCAAAATGGATTCAAGGAGTAATGTATATCAAGATTGTAAAGAGAAGGGCTGGGCTGTGAAGAGTTTTACATGTCAAACAGTGGAGTTTATATCTGAATCTAAAGGTAATCAGATTACTGAATTACATGAAGTCTTTGCTAGCAGATAGTCAGTTCTAGCATATGCTACCAAGAAATAGACATGAGCATGATGGCAACAATGAACATTATGTCTGCCATCTGAGGACATGCCAGCTAACTTTAAAGAGGCTCATTATCAGGTTGACATGGGGTGATGAATTACTCACATGACAATTCACAAGCAGGCTTTCCTGAGGTACAAAACGGTGGTGATCTGCATTAATTGGATTATAATCACAAGAATGAGATCACAGATCCTAAGAGTAAAATCAAGTCTGATCGTTAGTGATTTCTAACTAAAAAAAAAAATTGCAAAACTAAAACAGTAATAAAAAAGAAAAAAAGAATTCTGCAAAAAGTAGTTTGATTCATTCAAACCATATAGGTACAGCTACAAACTCCAAACCAAATATGGACCCATATGGACTCTTTCTTAACAGAGAAGCCATACATTTATGAAAGATAGGTGGTATAATGGATAGAGTTACAGGTCTGAAGTCAGGGATACCCAACTTCAAATCTGGCCTCAGTAACTCTAACTGTGGGGCCTTCAGCAAGTCATTCAACCTATGTTTGTCTCAGAATCCTCATCTACCTCCTCATGTAAAAACAGCACCTACTGGCTAGGGTTGTTTTGAGGATAAAATACCTGAGACTTAGTAAGTACTATGTAAATGCTTCATGATGATGATCTTAAAATACCTTCAAACCATAATTTATGATCAGAGTCATAAGTATTCTTACCTGTATGATGGCATAATTTTAGCAGTATTGCCCATTCTAATATGTGATTCTTCTGTATAATGGAATAAACAACTCTATTCAATAACCCAAGTACTATCAATGGAAGGGTCTTCATAACAATAGTATTTTGCCAATACACAAAGCTGAACATCAATAAAGGATGCTTTGCTCAGTGCCACCCTTTCCCAGCAGATGGCACCTTGCTCTTTCTAGTTAACTTTGGAAAAGTCAATGGGAAAAAAGGCACCCCAGTCTTAGGAAAGAAGACTTAGGTCTAGAAGTAGAGCATAACTTTTTTGAGAGCACAATTGACAGTCTAGCACAAAACAAAAAATAGAGATTCTGTGACTACTCTCAATGTGTGGTAACTGGGGTTGCCCACAAAGATGTAAGAATTTTCAGCAGTTCTAGTACATAGGAGGAAAGTGGGAGAAGTAGTTTCTAATTTTAATGACAGTATTCCTTATTATAGAAAGGAATGCACAATAAAATTTTAGAGTAGGGTGGTTGTTTTTGGTAATCCATAAGAAGGGAAGGTAGAAAGGGACTGATGATTTAAAGAAACAGATTTTTGTCCTTGTTTGTCTGCAAATAAGAATTATGAAGAAGTTAATGATTCCTTAACTTTGTAGAGTCATGGCTTGTGGAGTTGACTGGTCCAGCTTATGGTTCCCCGATATCCAACTTTTTAATATATAACTTTTTGTTATCAAGGTCACTACAATTACACGTAACAACAGACTAGGACTGGGTCCAAATATGATGCAGCATTCACTGAATGACTTCTGACTGTAAGTTCATACACTATCTGGGTTCAGTCCTATAGAAGCTTTTCCTCTTAAGGGGAAAAAAAAAGTCAGGCTCCTTCTGAATGTCTCTGGCTCTTTATGTTCCCACCTTGGAATCCTGGGAAAAATCGCTCAGACCTTGAGTTTGACTCAAGTACAGCACCCCCCCCCCCCTCAATTTCCCATTTTCTCTCTCTCTCTCTCTCTCTCTCTCTCTCTCTCTCTCTCTCTCTCTCTCTCTCTCTGTCTCTCTCTCTGTCTCTCTGTCTCTCTCTCTCTCTCACACACACACACACATTTAAACTGCAAAAGACTCATAATTATATATTGATAATAATGAGCTGTAACAATTTGTATTCCCTCTTTGGGAAGGATAATATTAAACATACTTAAAACATGAAATATCTACTGATACTGTTGGACAGGTTTTTCACCTTCACCTTAGCTGTGCATTTACTCAACAATTCAATGTCCATCCCTTCTAACAAGCCAGGCTAGGACATCATCCCATACTCCTTTCAGTAATCAATTTCTTTCTGACTCCAAATCCAACTCTTTATTTACTATACCATGTTTCATCTAATTCTTCTATGTGAGCCTCTCTTTTTTTCTTTCAACTACTTAAAATAAATTTACATTTGTAAATATTGCTATGAATATTCACCTTATTCTTTGAGACATTTCCAGATTCTCCTTTTCTGTCAAGTGAATTCTCAAAGTTAACTTTTTCCCAGTGGCCTACTCAATTAATTCCGTTCATGTTGCAAGTGGCAATGATTGATAGGAATGGCATAGATAAACTAAAGACATTGGCTATCAGGATCCCCCACCAACTTTGCACAGAGTAGTCACTTCAGATATTGGACTGAAATGTACAAAGAAATTATAGAAAAGAAAAACATCCATCAAGTGATATAAAAGCACATCAACAACTGCTAGATATTGTGGGGAATATAGAGAAGCATAAAATGTGATTCCCTGCCTTCAAACTTGCTACAATCAGTTTGGAGGAAATAAGACACAAAACAAAAGTTAAATAAAAATCTAAACTGTGATGATTAGTTCCAGAACCCAAGTGAAGAGACATAACAAGGAAGTACATGATTATTGACAAAAAAATGGCACAGGCAAAGAGTGCCATCAAAAGTTGACAAAGGTAGAAACAATTTCTTTCTCAGCAGGTCTGGGAAAGTTTTATAGAGGGGCTTGAATTTGAACTAGGCCTTGAAGAAATCATTGCCCAATATGTCAATGTGACATCAAAGTGACCCTGGATTCTTTCTTCTCCTTTTCTTTCTTTTTTTTTTTTTTTTGAGACAACGAAGGTTAAATTACTTTCCCAGGGTCACACAGGTAATAAGTATCTGAGGTCAAATTTGAACTCAGGTCCCTCTGACTACAGGGCCACTATTCTCTTCACTGTGCCACCTAGCTGCCCCTGTAACCCTGGATTCTCAAAGACTATGTCAGTGGGTTACAATTTCTGAAATGACCTACAATCCTATCAAGCTTTGAGCATGAACCTGGAGATTAAAATATGTCTATTATCTGAGGATCAATCTATATATTTGGAAAAGACCATAACCAGTTTGTTCACGTGAAACAATTTTTCACCCATAACGACTCTTAAAGCCTATATATCAAATCTTAGTGTGGTTATAATTTAGATTCATAACAGTGATATTATGGATCCACAAAGTATTAAAGGCTAGGGTTTCCTAGAAAGAAAAGAAGACATCACAGGCAGACAGAAACCTGTGAACAATGTCAGAGAACAGACTCAAAGAGTATAGCTATAGAGCTGAATTAACTACAGTTAGGAGGAAACCCAGGGAGACTTTCAATGCAGAATTGCTGGACCCAGGAGGAAGATCATGAAGACATTATGCAGCAAAGTGTTGTAGTTGTAGAAGTAATGGATATGGAATCAAAGGAAGTACCTAGGTTCAGATTTCAGCTATACCATTAATTAGGTGTATTGTTAGCCAAGTACTTCTAGGCCTCAACTTTCATCTGTAAAAAGAGTGGGGAAGTCCTGATTAGATGATCATCAAGGTCCCTTACAAGTTTATGAATGATCTTTCAAAAGTGTAAGACGTATTTGAAAAATACTGAATGTATCTGAATAGAGGGTTTGTATGGATATAAAAAAGGTACAAATTGCCTTGGATATTAAATCCTAGTTTAGAAATATGCAATTTATCATAAATTCAGGAGAGACAATAGATGTTTTCCATCATAGATCAGACCAGAGAGTCTAACTACAGAGTTGAATTAGGAAGAGATAGCAGCATATTCAGGAGGCCCTTAAAAGTAGTATTCCCAAAAGATGTAATGAACCCAGGAGGAATAGTATGAAGTCATCATGAGTAAAGATTTTGGGGCCTGACAATTCCAGTGAGTTGCTTGGTTCCATGTACTCCCAATACTAATATTCTTGTACTATGTGTTTATAGGCAGCTAAGTGGTGCAGTAGACAGAGCACCAGGCCTGGAGTCAGCAAGACCAGAGTTCAAATGTGGCCTTAGATACTTACTTAGGTACTTACTAGCCCTGTGACTCTGGGCAAGTCTCTTAATCCTGTTGGTCTCATATTCCTCATCTTTAACATGAGCTGGAGAAGGAAATGACAAAATACTCCATTATCTTTGTGAAATAAACAATAAATGGGGCAGCTAGGTGGTGCAGTGAATAGAGCATTGGCCCTGGAGTCAGGAGGACCTGAGTTCAAATCTAGCCTCAGACACTTAACACTTACTAGCCGTGTGACTTTGAGCAAGTCAACCCCAATTGCCCCTCCAAAAAATAAAATAAAAGCCAAAAAAAGAGAAAGAAAAAGAAACTAAACACTAAAAATATCATCAACAACAAAAACTCAAAGCAAACAGGGTCATGAAGAGTCAGACACAACTGAAAAGACTGAATAATTATGTATTTATACCCATTCTTCTCATTGATGCTTCATATTAGTAAGAGTAGTGTGGAAACTCATGGTGAGAAAAAAAATAGGAATACATTTCCACACAGTACCATCAGCCTGGGTAAGGCAACCTCTAGGGGAAGATCCAGTCTAAAAGTTTGTATTAAAAAGGAGGGAATAACCAAAAAGGGGTGCTGTCATCCTACTTCATTGAGAATTTTTTTTTGCAAATCAGAGAATTTTGGTGAAAAAATGTTTGCTTGTTTGTTTTTGTTTTTGTTTTTCAATTTTATGCCTGCATGACAGATGTCACTCAATCTGTCATGCAGGCATAAAATTGAATCCAATTTTGGGCCAAGCCTAAGCATGGCTCGTCTAGTAGTAAGGGATAAAATAAAATGAGCCACTCTCATACTATAACATGCAATATAAACCACTTTGTCAATGAAACTGATAGTTTGTCTTTAGCATCCCTAGCCTCGTGTCTATCATGTTGTCCCCATTTTTTCCTTACCCAACTTTCTAATTATGTAGGTGCCCAGGGTGACAGTATTCTGTCCCTCTCCTCTACCAGAAAACTTCTCTAGCAAAATACTATTTTCAGAATCTCTAGTACGAGCTCCTTGAGGGCTATAGCCTAGCATCTTGCACAGAAAAAGTGTTTAATGAAAGCTGGTTCAATTGTATTGAATTGAATGGAATTTACTTGTCTGCACATGACTTATAGTATTGCCCATCAAAAAAGAGTTTCCTTTTTAGATAGATCAAAGCATTCAGAAAATAAGTTAAAGCCTTAATAATATAATTTCAATTATTTTCCAGTGGGTGAATGAGGATTTATTTAGTAGTAGTGTACTGTACTATAAGTACTTCGAAATTACTCCAAAGTGGATAGTCATCTAGTCTACCTACCAAGAGCAGGCCTAAGGGTATCTATCCATAGGATAATAAAATATCTTTCTAGCTACCCTACACATTCCTTCCCCTGAATGCCTTCTACCATACTTTCTAGACACAATGACCTATTTATATTTTGCCTACATTCCATTCTACCTCTCTCTTAAGTGTTTTTACCTTTATGTAGGCTTTTCCCAATGCCCTTAGCGCTTTCTCTTCTCATCTCTTTCTCTTGCACTCTCTTCAAGGATAAGCACAAGTGAACACATGTGCTTACAATATCCTTTCTTGTTTTCCTCAACTGTTAATATTTTTATTACTTATTTTGCTTTCATATTTATAATATGTTTGTATTTATTTATATTTGCATATGTTATTGTTGTTATTTTTCCCTCAGTAGATTGAAAATGTCTTGAATTCAAGGACTATATCTTTTGTTGTTGTTGTTGTTTTAGTGGTGAGTTTGTTAAATGGATCAATGATGTCACAGCTGGGTAGTGAAGTGAATAGAACCAGCCCTGGAGTCAGGAAGACTTGAGTTCAAATTTTGTCTCAGACACTTGACACTTACTAGCTGTGTATCCCTGGGCAAGTCACTTAACCCTGACTGCCTCACCCCAAAAATAAATAAACAAGCAAACAAACAAATAAATAAATGGGTAAATGCTAAGAATAAAGACATGATAATGAATGTTGGGTGAATTTTTACAATTTCCACAGTTAGCTTCACTAGCATTTCATTCATAGGATTATGTATTTGGAAATAAAAAGAATTCTAGAGTTCATAAGATTAAAAAAACAACAACAACCTTTTTATTTAAAAACAAATTGAAACAAACACCCATAAAAGTCATGATTTTTCTATTGTCACATAAGCAGACAAGTGATTGGAGCCCAGTTTTACTGTCTCCAAATCTAGAGATTTATCAACTCTAATAGTTGCCTCACTTTTTAATTTATTTGAGACCAGTTACTTTAATTTTCAATTAACTTAAGTGACCACATTGAGTCTAAATCAGAGACTTTTTTTAAAAGTACGGTCCTGGTGAGATACTGTATGTTTGATGTCTGCCTGTGGCCTAGCCCAGTTCAGCTCTAAAATGCTGGTAAGACTGATCAGCAGATAGGTTAGAGTATAATGAATTCTTTTTGTCACAGCAAGTCTCAAAAAAATGAATTATAGAGCAGTTGTGATCAGTCTCAAGTCAAGTCAAATCAACAAGCATTTATGAAATATCTGTTGTACTCCATTGTGCTCCATGCTATGGGTACAAAAAAAGGCAAAACAAAACAAAAGACCCTGTTCACAGGAAGCTCACAGGTTAATGGAGAAAGTAAAATATAGGTAATGCTGTACAAATAAGAGATGCAAGATGTCCTAGAAGTTGTAAGGTTTAATGCCTTAAAATGATATTAAGATTAGACATCCCATCTACAGGTAAAACTGCAGATAATCTCAATGGAGGGAGCACTCATACTGAGGAAACTATATTTTGAACATTTAAACAGTTTCTTAATGTAGAGAATGTTTTAAAAAATCAGAGGTGGGGCAGAGTCAGGATGGTGGAGTAGAAGCATAAACATGGCATGAGATCCTGCTCCGATCACTTCCAATACATGTAAAGAAAATTACTTTATACAAACCTCAGAGCTACAGAACCCACAAAGTGACAGAAAGAAAAAAAATCTCCCAATGAAGGAGGCCTGACAGATGGACAGGAAGGGACTATCACACTGAGCTGGGAGCAAAGCACAGTTCCATGTGAGTCTCACTTCTGGCCCCAGGACAGCCCTGACCAGCTGCAGCCAGAGCAGACTTCAGGAGAGTGAATCAACAGCAATTGTGGTGGTTTTCAGACTTATCAACAAATAAAAGACAAAAGACAAAGTAAAAGGTCAGTGTGGAACTTTATTGGAACAGGAAAGGATGGAAGAGTGAAGTCCAGCCCCTGCCCCTGGGGTGAGAAGTGGCAAAGGCACAGTGGCTGTGCCATGTACCTGCTTCAAGAGCTCCTGGCATGAAGATTTTAGGGGGAACAAGCCACCATTCAGAGGATAATCACTCTTGCTTTAACCTGCTTGGATCTAGACCACAGTCTTTGGTGGTGGTCCAGGGGTGGGTGGCCAGTGAGCCAGAGCTTGTGGAGGCTATAGGGAGGGCACCCTCCTAATAGCTCTGGCAGATGTGAAAACCTCAGCAATTTGGGAAAAAGCTCTTGCCATTCTGGAAGCAGAGTACTACCATGGCAAAAAGCTCAAAAGTCAAGTAATTGGCTGGCAATATGAGCAAGCACAGGAAGCAAAAATAGACCATAGAATCCGTTTTGGTGGACAAAAAGTATCAAGTCATGGAGTGGAAGACAGCAAAGTCAGAATTCCTGCATCAAAAGCCTCCAAGAAAAATATGAGTTGATTACAGGCCATGGAGGAGCTCAAGAAGGATTTTGAAAATCAAGTAAGAGAAGTGGAGGAAAAATTGGGAAGAGAAATGAGAATGATGCAAGAAAATCATATAAAGTGAGTCAATAGCTGCTAAAGGAGACACAAAAATACACTGAAGAAAATAACACCTTAAGAAATAGACTAACTTAAATGGCAAAAGAGGCCCCAAAAAAGTGAGAAGAATGCCTTAAAAAGCCAAATTTTCCAGATAGAAAAGGGATTTCAAAAACTCACTGAAGAGAATAACTCCTTCAAAATTAGGTTGCAGCAACTGGAAGCTAATGACTTCATGAGAAATCAAGATACTATAAAACAGATCCAAACAAATGAAAAAATAGAAGGCAATGTGAAATATTTCATTGGAAAAACCACTGACCTGGAAAATAGATCCAGGAGAGATAATTTAAAAATCCAAAAAGAGAGCTTAGACACCATCTTTCAAGAAATTCCAAACAAAATTGCCCTTATATTCTAGAACCAGAAGGCAAAATAGAAATTGAAAAAATTCACTGTTTGCCTCTTGAAAAAGATTCCAAAAAGAAAACTGCTAGGAATATTATAGTCAAATTCCAGAGTTCCTTGGTCAAGGAGAAAAAACTGCAAGCAGTCAGGAATAAGCAATTTGAGTATTATGGAAACACAATCAGGACAACACAGGACCTAGCAGCTTCTACATTAAGGAATTGAAGGGCTTGGAATATGATGTTCTGGAAGTCAAAGGAAGTAGGACTAAAACCAAGAATCACTTACCCAGAAAACTGAGTATAATGCTACAGGGGAAAATAAGGTCATTCAATGAAACAGAGGATTTTCAAGTATTCCTGATGATAAAAACCAGAGCTGAACAGAAAATCTGACTTTCAAATACAAGAAGCAAGAGAAGCATGAGAAGGTAAACAGGAAGAAGAAATCATAAGGAACTTATTAAAGTTGAACTCTTTACATTCCTACGTGGAAAAATGACCATTGTAACTCATAAGACTTTTCTCAGTATGAGGACAGTTGAAGGGAATATATAGATATAGATGTGTATGTATAAGAGGGTGTATATGTATATAAATATATATGTGAGTGTGGACATATGTATGTTCATGTATACCTAGACAGAGGGAACAGGATGAGTTGAATATGAAGGGATGATATCTAAAAAATAAAATTGAGTTGAGAGGGGAATTAATTAGGAGGAGAAAGGGAGAGATAGATTACGGTAAACTATCTCATATAAAAGAGGCAAGAGAAAACTGTTAGAATGGAGGGGAAGAGCAGGAAGGTGAAATGGAATGGGACCTTTTTCTCATTGAATTTGGCTTAAGGAGGAAATAACATACATATTTAATGGGGTATCTTACCCTACAGGAAAATAGGGGGGTAGTGGATAACAGGGGGGAGGATAGAAGGGAGGGTAGATTGGGGGAGAGGGTAGTTAGAAGCAAACATTTTTGAAAAGGTATAGGGTGAAAGGAGACAATAGAAGTGGGGTGTGGGATAGGATGGAGGGAAATATAGTTAGTCTCACAATTTAATTACTATGGAAATGGTTTGGGTATCTACACATGTAGAAGCTATATTGAATTGCTTATCTTCCTAGTTGGGGTGGATGAGGAGAGAAGAAGGAAAAAATGTGGAACCCAAAGTTTTGGAAACAAATGTTTAAAAAAATATTTTTTACATACAACTGGGAAATAAGATATATAGGCATTGGGGTATAGAAATCCATCTTGTCCTACTAGAAAGTTAGGAGAGTGAAGGGGAAGGATATAAGAGAGAACAGGGGTATTCAGTAGGCTTTCTATTTTGGGGTGGGGGCAGGGGAAAGACGGGTAGAAAAAATTGCAACTCAAAATCTTGTGGAAATCAATGTTAAAAACTAAAAATAAATAGATAGAATAGATAGATACATAGATGATAGATAGATAGATAGATAGATAGATAGATAGATAGATAGATAAAAAATAGGAGGTAGAGGCTGGTGGAGTGGGTGGGAGCAGTTATATCACCAATGTGATAGCCATAGTAGCTACTATGAATATGCAAACAAATTTCCAGGCTTGAAATGCAAAAGACAAAGACAAAAAACCCTCTTTTCCTTAAAGACAAAACCAAGATATTTATTCAGATACCAGAAAGCCAATTCCACCATGGTAGCAAAGAAGTTTATACACATCCCCAATTCAGGGAGTGTCACTATCCCCAAGCCTTCTCTCCATTAGGCTTCCCCACAAACAAGCTCCTCTAGACAAAATTCCTCCCTCTGTCACTCACACTAGCTGCTCTGCCTCAGCTCTTTCCCAGCTCTGCCTCAGCTCTCTCTTCCTGCTCCATCTGTTTGGCAAGCTCCTCCCACCATGGGCTCCATGTGACTCAAGCTGTGGGGTAAACCAAAGCTCAAAGCAGGTCACATGGATCTATTAAGGCACAGAAAGATCTTCAAATTCCCTTAACATTATAGTAGCTAGCAGAGGAAGAATTCCAAATATATACATGTTATTGTTGAGTTGTTTCTAACTCTTTGTGACCCCTTTAGGCATTTTCTTAGCAAAGATACTGGAGTGACTTGCCATTTCCTTTTCCAATTCATTTTATAGATGAGGAAACTGAGGCAAATAGTGTTAAGCGACACTCAGGGTATAAGGCTGAATTTGAACTCAGGTCTTCCCAACTACAAGACTGGCATTCTAATCACTGCACCACCTAGTTGTTCCATACATGTACACAATAAATAGCCTAATTCCCTATGCATTTCATATTCCTTTCCTGGTTTATAGAATTATATACATTATTTCTCACTTAGGGCAGATGAATGAGTTATCCTTAACTAGGTAAATATACCTTAAGTAGTAAGTAATATACCTTAAATAAGATTTAGATCAGCTTCATGTTCTGTGACCATAGCTATAAAATAAGCATTGATTTTCTTTACATTTGAGATGGTTTAACTGTATTTTCTAGATATCTGTGTGGAGTCCCTGAGCAACATGAGCTCCTGAATTGAGGGCAAAAAATAAAAAGTAATTATACTACCTTGCTGCACATATTCAAATTTAACATTGACTCTATTTGGGCAAATATAAGGGAGGAAATAAATTTTTTTCCATAGAAGAAATTAAACACTAGGGCATTAATATGTTACATACAGGAGTTCAATGCCTGCACTGTAGGTTTGCCAGTTAATAGCCAGGAGATTCCGTTCTCTGAGGAAAGGAGACTGCAGACAGAGATTTCTTCCTCTATGGTAAAACATCCCCTACCTGAGGCACCAGGATCTTGTTCAGCACTTGGGTCCAGAAACAGCAAACTTAATCTTGCTCTGACAGGCCAAGGGCAAACTGGAATGCTAACAACAGGCCAGGAATCTGAACTACGGGCCTTTGGAAACAAGGCTGGGTCTTGGAGAAACAACACCAAACTCCAGCCAGGAAATCTCACCCAGTTTATTTAAAAAGTTGTTTCAGTGGCTAGTGAATGCAGATAACCATTAGTAGAGAGCCCCACATTTCACTTAAACATTTTTAAACACATCAGACCAAACTTTTAAAACAGGACTATAATAGCTCCCAAAGTAATTTTTGCCTCTGATATTGTGTCCCAATTATTTTGTCTGGCAATTGGAATGTAAAGCCCACATTTAACCACAACTTGGTGGGTTCTGGTGTGCTACGTTAGCTGTATCTCCCTGGCCTTTCTGATTATTTTTGTGGGTGCTGCAGCATGTCACTTCTTGGCCTTTGTGACGATGACAAAATGTAAGAGGACACTGAAAAAAATAGCTATTTTTTTTCTCAAAATTCACCCAAAGAAACCAGCAGAAATCATCTAAAATCCTTTGCCCTGTCAAGCAAGAATGCACCTAAAATCCAGAAATATTTCACTTTTTCTGTGTCATGATTACAGTCTGGTGAAACCTATGGGCCTAATCTCAGATTAGTATTTTTCAATGTATCTGATTAAAAAAGAAACCAATAATTTTGAAATATAGTTGTTTCTTTTTATATATTTTTTAAAAGTTTAGATGCAGTAGGTTAAAACTCTGCTCTAAACTAATGACACATAGAAATCCTATTTCACAATTGATGGGTGTGAGTCTGCATAAGTTCTTATAGACAATGGGGAAGTAATGGTTTCTGATGAAGACTAATGGTCATAATTGAGAAAATTAGACCTCATCATCTCAGAGAATCCAGACTCAAATTCCAGGTCTGCTACACTATTACCTGTGTAACCTTCACTTTTCTGAGTTTTAATTCGTTCTTCTGGAAAATAAGGTATATAGATTAGATGGTCTTTTTTCTAGCCATGAATATGGGATCCTATAGCATTTATTTTTTTTGTTACTCCAAATAAAATTGATTCAAAAGAATTTTTAAAATTTTTCTCTTGTTTATATTTCTTTTACTTCCCAATATAGCCTTCTCCTTCTTACACTATAGAGCTTTTTTTAAATACCAAACAATAAAGGGTTGGGAGGGAAGGCAGAGGATAAGATTTGATAAATTTTAAAAAACACACCAACCAAGTCCGATATTAAATGCATTGTTCCATATCCATAGTCACCTATTTCTGTAAAGAAAGAAGAAATATATATTTTTATTCTATATTTCTTTCAGGCATGGCTTGGATATTGTACTTATATAATATTCATTTTACTTGATCCTATTTTCCCTACACTATTGCCAATGTGTATATTATTTTGCTTGTTAGAGTTCCTTGTTCTTTGTCAGTTCATATATCTTCCCATGCTTCTCTGTATTCTTCTTATCCAATATATCTTAGAGCACAGTAATTTTCCTTTACATTAATGCTCTATTTTTTAGTCATTCCTCAATCAATGAGTATCTGTTTCTATTTTACTGCTATGAAATGCACTGCTATATACATATATATACACACACATACTAATATATGTATGTATATACACATATACATACATATTCATATATACACATATACATATATACATATACAGACACCCACACATATATATTTGGAGTTTCTATCATTGATTTCCTTGAGCTATGTGTTTAGACATATTGAGATTTTTAGGTTAAAAGGTATGGACATTTTATTTATTTCCTTAGAATTCTCAGTTTTTTTTGGAATATTATTGTGCCAGAAGAAATGAAGAGAAGATGGACTTCATATCTACCTGGAGAGGCTTATACGAACTGATGCTGAGTGAGAAGAGCAGAACCAGGAAAAAATTGTACACCATTACACATACAATGTATGTGTGATGACCAACTTTGATAGACCAGACTCTTCTCAGAAATGCAGGGCTACAAGTAAATTCCAAAAGACTCATGATGGAGAGAGTTGTCTATATTCAGAGAAAGAACCAGAAAGAACATAGTTTGAATGCAGATTGAAGCAAATTACCTGCTTTCTTTCTCTTTCTTGTTTGGTTTGTTTTCCTCTTTCCCATTGTTCATTCCATCTGTTACAATCCTTCTTTTCAACCTGACCAATGTCTAATGTGAAAGTATGTGCAGATCCTATACCTGATTGTATGCCTCCGTGGGGGGGGTGGGGGGGAATGGAAGGGAGGGGAGAAAAATTTGAAACTCAAAGAAACAGGGAACTAAATCTTGTAAAATCAAAGTAAACCAACAAATTAATAAAGAAAAAAATTAAAAAATAATAGTTCTCAATTTTTTCCATTAATAATGGATTAACCAACTTGGAGCTCCTCCAGTCAGTTTTAGAATGTTTATCTTTTCCTAATTGCTGTAACACTATTTCCCATCATTACTAATATTTACCAATAAAAAAGTTGTTGGTGAGACCATGAAAATCCCTCCAGAAACATATAATATTTTTGAACCAAATCATATAGTCAATGAAATAAGGTAGAAACAGGTTTGTAGAGTCAACAATTTCAATAAATACACTGCATGTGTACTATAAATAAAAGCAAATAAAAAAGCTATTCTAAAACACTAGAGGAATATCCATTGAAAGATACAACATAACCCCTTCCCTGTCCTTATGCTTTAGCAGGGGAGATGACACATATAAAAATATCTATAAAACAAAAAGAGGGCCCAAATAAGGCACAAAAAGGATATTTATTCACTGTGACATAGCTAGATAAAACAGTGGATAGAGCTGTGAATATGAAGTTAGGATGAACTGAATTCAAATGTATTCTCAGATATTCACTAGCTGTGAGACCCTGGGCAAGCTATTTAACCTCTATCTACCTCAGTTTCTTCATCTGTAAAATTAAGATAATGATAACACTCAATTCCCATGAGTTTGAGGATAAAATGAGATATTTGTAAAATTCCAAGCCCAGTGCCTGATATATAGTAAGTAGTTAATAAATGGTAGTTGATCTTTTTAATTAAAATTTTTAGAAATTCATAAAAGATCACTTTCATTTGATGGAAATCAAAGAAGTCCATATAGAGAAGTCTCTATGGACCTTGAAGAATGGATAAGGTTTCAACTAAAAAAAGCTTGGGACGGTGATGAGGTTGCTTGGAATCAGAAATGACAAAAGGGCAAGATATGGAAAAGGGAAAGCATGGAACATGCTTGTGGATTGTGAATATACCATTACAATAGGAAAAGATACTATATATGGAAGAGAATAATCTGTAAAGGGCACGCAAAGTCCTTTTGCCCACAGAGAGGTTTAACTAGAGATTCCTTTGTGTTCTGTGGGTATGCCTTAGAGTAATTACTCAGAGTGAAACATCTATGCAAACTACCAGGTGGCATTCTAAGCTAGTGCTGTTCCAGCTGACCTCTACCTGATTATATTCTGGTCATTGGCCTATCTCCCAACAATTCCCTTGTCTTCCAATTTTTTTTTTTGTTGGATTTCCATCTATGGTCTGAATATTCCCAACAAAAATCCAAAATGTAATAAATAGCTCTCACCCCTATTCTCATAGGATTTTAATCTCTTTACATGATCTGCAAAGATTACTCATTCTCAGATAAAAGATTTAAGAATCTCCATTTGCCTCTAGGATAAAATATAAACTTTTCTGTCTCATGTTTAAAGTCCTTCACAACTTGCCTCACAATCTTTCCAGAATGATTACACATTACTTCCTTTCACATTGTATATTCCCATCAAACCAACCTCATTGTTAGTCCTTCCCACCATGGCTGTGATGTTTTCCCCTATCATCTCTACCTCTTGGAATCCCTAGCCCTCTTCAAATAACAGATCAATGCTACCTCATTGAAAATGTCTTTCATAGGACCTATCTGTGTTAAAATATTTATAGCATCTCTTTTTTTGTGATGACTAAGAATTGGAAATCAAAGTGATGTCCATCAATTAGGGGATGTCCGAATAAGTCGTGATATATGATTGTAATGAATTATTATTGTGCAATAAAAATGATAAACCAGGATGATTTCAGAAAAACCTGTTAAGACTTACACGAACTTATTTATAGTGAAGTTAACAGAATCAGAATATTATACACATTAACAATATTGTTCAATGAAGAATGGAAATTACTTAGCTATTCTTAGCAATGTAATGATCCAAGATAATCTTGAAGGTCTAATGATGAATCATATTATCCACCTTCAGAGAAAGAACTGATATGGATTGAACACATAGAAGCATGCTATTTTCACAGTTGTCTTTCTTTTTTCTTTTGTCTTGTGCAGAATGACTAATAGGGCTCTTCTCCACTCCCTCCCTTTCCCTCCCCCTCCTCCCTCGGCCCATCGTCTTCCCCCTCTCCTGGTCCCTGCCCTCCCCACCTTCCTTTTCTCTCGGTTTCTCGCCGGCCCCCCGCCCCACTCCGCCTTGCTTCGCCGCCTCCCTATCCCCCGCCCCCAACTGCCTCTTCCCCCCTTCTCGTTCTCCCGCCAGCTGTTTCTGTGTCCCTAGGGAGACCCCAACAGCCAGCTAAGCAGTGTTTCCTCTCCTGCGCACTATTCACTGAGACGCCTGGGAAAGGGTTTGAGGAGTTCAAGTCCGGCCCTCGGGCTCAAGTCCTCTTCTCTTCTGTCCCCTGTGGCGTTAACCCTCAAACAGTTCATGAGAAGGCAACAAGTCCTCCTCCTATACAGAAAGATTTTACAAGCAATTTTCCAGGTACCAAATGAACGAGACCGCTAGTATCTACAGAAAGGGGCAAGGGAAGAATTCAAAAGAAATTAAAGTGCCACAGAACAGGATACAATCCGAATGATGATTACTCAAGGAAATCTGCAACTCAAAGAATTGGAGAAAATATTTAACTTAGCAAAAGCGTAACTTAATAACTTCCCCAAAGGGTTTTCAAAATCTTTGTTGGAGTACTAAAGGTAAATGGAGTTTTAAACTCATTGCAAGGAGTAGGAAGCTAAGATGTTTGTAACAACCCTTGCCTAGTGATGATGCCACTGTAATCAAAGAACATGCTAAGTTTGTGCAGCATATGCCGCTTGAACCCCGACTTGTTGTTGAGGAAGAACAAATTAAAGAGTATCTTTGGAGTTTCCTTAGCAGTGAAAAATAAATACCAAGGACTTGTTTTATTATTTTGGATATGCTGTCAGTTTTCATGAGAAATAACACTAACCAAATCATAACATATTGATAAAAAACCATTAAAAGTGTGTTTTCTTGCATGTCAAAAAAAATGATTAATAGGGAAATGTTTAACATAATTGTACATGTTTAAACTATATCTGATTGCTTACCATCTAAGGAATGGGAGAGGCATAGAATTTGGAACTTTAAATAAAATATTTAAAAATTGGAAAAAATAGAGAAAATGCATTTTATCATTCCCCTTGAATCATTTCTTTCCTCCAGTAGACTGTAAGTACATCGAAAGTAGGTATTTCATTTTTGTCTTTGTATTTTCAGTACCTGGCATGTAACAAGTGCTTAATAAGTGTCTTTAATGGAATTAAGTGATCTTTACTACAGTTAAAATTAAATTAACAATGCAAGCTTCAAAATTAATCAGTAGAGGGCTACCAACTACTCAGTATGAGACCTGAAATCTCAACTTCCCTTCCCTCTTTTGTGTCAAGCCTTAATTCTCTTACTGTGAAGAGGGACTGATACTCAAAGGCCTGTGTAAAAATATTATTTTTTTCTTTCTTTTTTTAGAGGGGGGAAGGCAGGGCAGTTGGGGTTAAGTTACTTGCCCAAGGTCGTATGGCTAGCAAATGTTAAGTGTAACCTTAATGTAACAAAATTGAATTTGATATGAGCATAAGCAAAATTTAAAGGAATAGAGGCCAAAGAATGACATCCTGAATAACGGGGGAATCAAATGACAAATCAAAGAAACAACAAATAATTATGTGAAAGATTGATAATGAAGAGAAAATAAGTCAAGACTTTTGGTAAGCAGCTAAACCAGTTCTTAAGAAGAAAAAGCTCTGAAAACATGGATTTTAAAAATTTTAGAAGGCTTAATGAACTAAACACAAATGATTTAAATTAGAAATTTATAATTTATCAAATTTAAAATAAGCATGAAGGACACAATTGTGAAAATTGCAGGGATAGAAAAATTATAAACCAAAAGTATAATGCTAATATACAAAATTATAATACTACGTACTATATAATAGCATACCACAATAACACTATGCACTATATAATACTATATACCTATAATACTAAACAAAAAGCTCTCTCTCTATATATATATACATACATATATACATACACACACACACACACACACATATATATATACTTCTCTCTTTTCTAAAAAGTTTCCTTACCTTTGTCCTCATTATATTGCATCCCTTCCAGGCTATTTTAAATTTTATTTTCCTATTCATGAGTGATATATTTCTCAATTCTATTTTTATTCTTTGTTCACTTTTTAGTGTTAAAGGTTCTGAAATATAAGATTTGAACTCCATTTCACATGTAGTTAATGCATATGTACTTTCCTTCATAAATCTTGCCATACTGTTTTGCTTCCTAGAAATATCAATCCATAGAGGAAGTAGTCAGTTAGAAGACTTGTCTTCCTCTATGAGCAATGTTAGCCCCAACTCCAAGACTGCTGTTTTGCATTGTGCATAGTTTTTGTTTTGTTTTGTTTTCTGGCATTTCAGGTGTTCACTGCCACAAATGTTTATAAGTGCATTTTCCTCAGGGGAGTGGTTGTGGTATAAAACTATTCATTTTGTCACAGCATTCTTTCAAATAAAATGGCCTCTTAATTCATGAAATTTTACGAAACTAAACCCATGATGAGGTTTCTGTCTCCTACCACAAGCCCCTATTTCTTCTTTAGTGGGAATGATCCTCAGCAAGACTCTGTTCTGCTCCTTTGGTGTGAGACTTCTACCCCCAAAGGTGCGTGATTAACAAATAGGAGGTTGGGAAAGCAGTCACATCCAATGGTGAGCTGGCCCTGACTAATTATTAAATTTCAGTGAGCATTAATATCTCAAAATTGGCAAAGCTAAAAGTCAGGCCTTGATTAAGTGTTTAGTTGATTGTCTCTAGTTTTAAGAAAATGATAGAGAAAATGTTAATAATTCAGATCAAACTTAAAATGTGTCATTTATACTTTTTAAAAAATTTTCTTGAGTCAGTTGTTAAGCATATTCCAGTATTTAAACTTGACCTCATCCCTTTCACTTCACAGACAAATGAAGGCTTGTTTCCAAAACAACTATGTTACTCTATATAAAGCAGTTACATAGCACACTGTATAAAATGCTGGACTTGGAATCAAGCTGACTTGAATTTGAATCCTACCTCAGCCACTTACTAGATATATGACTCTGGACAAATCATTTCATCTTGTATTAGGTTATCTCATCTGAAAAATAGGGATAATAGTATTTCAGAAGATGGTTGCCATGAATAAATGAGATAGCATATGGAAAGTGATTTGCAAAAGTTTAAAAATTTATTACGAACAATCCCCACTTTGCTTCCTCCTACTTACAGACTTCCAAGGTTTCTTCAAGGTAGTTCTAACATTCTTATAATCCTCCCCACCCAGGACTCCCAGATCCTGTCCACTTCATGGCTATAGCTAGCACTCATAAGCAGTGGACTCTGTATTACTATGAAATATCTGGTGACTAAACCTCAGCATACAAATATATGTATATATGTGTGTGTACACACATATATGTATAGGCATACATATATGTATATGTGTGTAATTACATTCCCTTACACACACACATACACAAGAGTGCCCACCCACCTATCTTTTAAACATCACTGTTATTATTGAGGATGTCACTATTTGTCCATTCATTCAGGTTCATGACCTAGATTTCATCCTAAACTCCTCATTTAACCTCATGCAATTAGTTAACAATACCCATCATTTAACACTTTAAAGTTGGAAAATACACTTTAGAAATATTATCTCACTATATCCCCACTACAACCCTGGAAGATAACTGCTAATATTGTCTCTATTTTACAGATGAGGAAAGTAAGGCAGATGAAAGTTGTGACTTGCCCAAGATCATATATCTAGTAACGTGTGTCAGATGCTGGGTTTGAACTCAGATCTTCCTTATTCTAGGTCCTGTGTTCCATCCACCGTGCACCTAGTTGTCTCTTGTCACCAAATTTTTCCATGGAGATTTACCTTTCTTTCTACCTACAGAGCAACTTTTATACAGTACATCACCTGGACTATTGAAATAGTCTCCTATTTTGTTTTTCTACCAAGCTCCTCTCTTCTTAAATCTGTCCTATGCATAGCTTGCAAAGTGATTTTCTGAAAGTATAAATCTGATGATTTCCCTCTTCTACTCAATAAATCATAGTGTTCTCTGTTGACTCTAGGATCAAGTATTTTATCTTTATCTCATCTATTGAAAATGTCAGTTTTGGCTTATATATTGCAATGATCATAACTATTATCTTACACACACACAAATACACACACATACATAATGGGGATACATTCTCAAAAATGTGACAAAATTTGGACACCAGTGAGCTAAACAGATTCAGGACTTGTTGAACATATAGATTTAAAATGTAGCCATTATTCATTCAATATTAAGTTGGAAAGAAATCTTTAGCAGAGTTCCCCAAAGAGATTTGTTTGGCCTGTTATTGATTTCTTTTTAGTAAATAACTAGAATAAGGCATGCAAAATTTTCAATTGACACAAAGCTATTAAGGATAGCAAATTGAATGCAACAACGAGAATCCTACAGTATCTTGAAAAGCTAAAATTTTAGTCCAAATTTAATAATATGAATATACTATGGATAAATATAAAGACATTTGATTGTGTTTAAAAGTCACCTTCACAAGCACAAGAAAGGAGAGAAATAGGTTAAAGTACATCTGGGAAAGAAATGGGTCTTTATTTGACTTCAAGCCTAAAATGAGTTGACTGTGATATCTGTTATTTAAAAAGGGGGAAATCTGATATTTGGCTACATTAAGGTAGACATAATATCCAGAGGTAGATATGTGGGCATGTGCAGTGCAAAGAACAAGATGCTCAGAGTGGATGACTAGATGGAATGTGAAGCGTGGTATGTAGCCAGTTATATATATATATGGTAGAGTTAGTAGAGTTTGTATTCAGTGACTCAGTAATCAGTAAAGTTGAACCTCAGGGTAGGGTTTCACAGAGAAGAGTAAGTCCCCAAGGAAGATCCTTTTTTATGTGTGGTCCCAAAAGTGCTCTTCTAAATGAGAAAAAGGAAGAGTCTCCTTGTCTCAAGTCTTGTCTCCAAACTACACACAGTTTCCAAATAGATTTCCTCAAAATTCATGTGTGACCATGTTATTCTCCTACTTTACAAATTATAGTTATTCCCATTTGCCTATAGATCAAATAATATTTTATCTTAAATTCCTATTTTGTGCAAATTTTAGAATGCACACAATTAAAATACAGTATCACATGTATATGATTAATAAATAAACATATACTTATTAATGTGTAACAAAAAAGAAGAAAAGTGGAAATAGTAGCAATGATATGCATTTGCAAAATTGCTGCTTGGATTTTAGAAAAAACTAGTCTCCTTTATTGCGTAAAGATGGCAATATCCATAGTGGGTAAGCGAATGGATGGATATCAGTTGTTTATTTTGTTTTTTTTTTGCTTGTTTTTTTTTGTTCATTTGCTAAGGTTAGAGAGGTGAAGTTATTTTCAAAAGATCATTTAATTAGTCAATGTTGGATCCTTAAATCAATTATAGGTTTCCCAACTCCAATTCCAAATACTACTATGCAATTCTTGTTATTTCATGCTACATTTATTAAATAGTACTACTTTAAGGTGTACAAATAATTTATCTTACAACAATCCATTGGTATTTGCAATGCAATAATGTTATCTCTATTTGGCATAGAGGTCAAATAACTTGCCCATAGACCCTCAGAGTTAGTCTTCCATTAGTGGGGATAGGCTTTCCATGATCCAGTCATATCATCTTTTTCCTAGGTTCCCTTGAGATCAGCAGTATGCATTTATAAGTCTACTAGTTGAATTTAGAGAGAACAAGTCTCTTTCTCTGTTTAAAGCTAACCAGACTCTTTGGGGATCATGCCAATGACCCTGTCCTCATTAACAACATGCTTTAAGCAACTGAGTGAGTTGGCTTCTTATAAAGAAATAGGAAATTGAATTCTCTCTCTCTCTCTCTCTCTGTCTCTCTCTCTGTCTAATTCTACCTCTCCCCCCTCCCTTCTTCTCAGCTTCTCAGTCATGACACTGGGGAAGAAGGATGAGAAATAAACAACTCAATTGTTTAGGAAAAAAAATATTAGATTTGTCTCCACCTCAGTTCTCTCCCCACTCTAATCGGTTCTCTGTATATCTGCCAAAGTGAATTTTCCTAAAGTGCAAGCCTACACATTTTTTCTTCTCTTACTCAGTAATCTCCAATGGCTCCCCATTGCCTATAGTCCCCAATATAAACCTTTTTGTTTGACATTTAAAGCACTTTACAATCTGTTTTCATAATACATTTTTCAGCCTTATTCACATTAATCTCTTTCACACAAACCAAGTTATAGCCAAGCTGGCTTTTTTATTCTACCTCACAAACTGTATTCCTCTCATCTCTGTGGTTTTGTGATAGCTCTTCTCCATACCTGAGATACACTACCTTTTCTTCACTGACTCTTAGAACCCTAATTTCCTTCAAAATTCAGCTCAGGTGACACTTTTAACTTGAAGTTTTAGGTGATTTCTAGTGCATCACAACCCCAATTGTTGATGTTTTTCCTCTCCTCTCAAGTGGAATCTACTTTATATTTATTTCCTCTATACCTGTATACATATATATATGGATGTATGTTTATATTTTATATACTATATATGTATATGTGCACATATGTAACACACATACATACATATACATACACATATGCATATACATATATATATATACACATAGCTATTATGTTTTCTCTTCTCCATTCCTTGAGGGCCTGAACTGTTTTAATTCTCTTTTTGTATCCCCCGTGGTTAGAATAGTCTCTGGTACATTATTACATAGGTACTTATTACATATTTTGATTGATTGATTAAATAAACTCAGTCTGGTGTTAATGTTGTAATAACTGTTATCACCTGTGTACCATTGGCTGTGTTTGGAGATTTTTATGAAATTTTCTAAATTCCAGAAAATCATAGGAATGGAAACAAATTGCTTAGCAAATTTTCCTATTTGAAAATGTTTAAGAAAAAAATGCACCAAAAAAAGTTGGTTTGGGTTTACTTTTTTCTTAAGTTGTGTTGCAAATATTTCCCCCAATGAAACCTAGGAATTTCCTCTAGTCCTGTTCTCCATTACCTCTGTGGGAAAATTTTGAAAAAATCAATCTGCTTTCTTCATAACTATATTACATCCCCTTATTTGAGGAATGTCAAACACAAGCCCCAAAGACCTACAATATCAATCTTGTCCCTGTCTTTTCCAAGTTGAATTTCAGCAACATTCATGAAGGGGAAGGGGAATTGAATGCAAAATATCATTATGCCCTAGGAGGTAGTGGATTTTAATAATATTTTTTACCAAATGAGTGCATGTTCTCTTCAGGGTAGAATATACCCTTTCCTTTGAGAGGCATGATGGACTCCTATAAATGTAATACATTTTAGAAATCTGAGAAGAATAAAAGGGGCAGCTTGATGTAGTGGAAAGAACATTGGCTTGCCAGTCAGGAGACACGCATTCTAGTCCCAAGGCTGCCACTATGCGACCCTTGGCAAGCATCTTAGCCTCTTTAGCCCCATTTTGAACACCTATAAAATGAAAAGTTTTAACTGTCACTCTGTTTCTTTCCTTCTGTAAATCTTACTTGCTAGTAAAGCTGTAGAAAATAATCAGACTACTTCAGTCAAGTTACCACCCAGATTTTCATGATACCAGAATGTTCTTCCAAAAGTAGGTCTTTCAGAAGACAGAATCTCCAGGATTGGTTACATTAGGACTGGTTTCACCTTGGAGGAAGACTTGGCAAGTAGAATTCTTTAGCTGGATGTAATATTTCCCTATTGATCCTAGGGGATAGTTCAAGCTATCCAGTGGGCTCATCACAGCTATGCTGTAACATCTGAATATCTTATGAAGGATTCCAACTGCACTGCCATTTCTCTGCTATTTTAAATATACATTTGTGTAATCAAGTCAATGTTCTATTTTTAAGGAAAACTAAAGCCAACTAAACCTAAGGAAGTTTCAGTTTTGGATTTCATGTAAACCTGCTATTTCTGTTTCAATTATTTGAGTATATTTTATATATAAGAAGAGATATTTTTCCAGGAAAACAAAATGGTAAAATGTAAGTGATTGGAGGAAAGAAAAACTCATCATGTTAGCACAGAAACTACATATGCAATTAGAATATGTGAATTCTTGTCATTCATTCTAAGGATACTCTTTATCCTTTTTTTTCTTCTTCTTCTGTCTTTTAGCATTGCCCCCCTCTGATCTTCTTCCTTCCTGGGTTTTTATTTAGTTTTTTTTTTTGTTTTAATTTATTTTCTTGGTTGCTCTTTATTAAGAGTTATTTTAATTCCCCATAGAGTCATTACTAATTACCAAGCCATTTCAGAATCCATAAAATTGGTAAACCATTTTACAGATAAAAAACATATGCTCACTTCATTCCACAGTGGGGAGAGTTTGATGACTAGGTTAATAATGAGGAAAAAAATTGAATGCCTTCTGTCATCCACTGAAGTAAGGGTGTCAAATAGAATATATTTTTAAGGGATGATGGCATTTGTAGCAATCATTCGATGTCAACTTGATGCTCAACCATCTTGGTTGTATCATTTTGGATATTTTAAATTTGGTGATGATTAGATTCGATGACTGGACTTAATGATATTGAAAAGTACTTTTCAATTTTTTAAAGCATACTTTAATTTTCTTGGACCTTGGCTATCTGGATTATGCATGATGTCTTACTATCTTTTGCTCCTGAAAAATCTTTTGTTAATTCACAAGTTTCTCCCCCTTTCTCCCTTTTGCTCTTACTCTCCTTTGAAGTTTACCCTGCCAGATAATTCTGTTCTCCAGAGCCTACAATGATGATTACCATTACTTTTCTCCCTGTTGATGTTTACTTGATGGTGTTTTGTTCATGCTTACTCATTGGGAGACTTCAGGCAATCGATAATATAAAAACCTGTTTGCTTGGTCCACTCATCCTTTTCCTTACCTTGCCAATCCAGAAGCTAAGTAGGAATAGTGACCTCTTCATCCAAAGCAAGGATAGTGGTTTTGGTGGTTGAATAGGATCCAAGACCTTCCATAAACCTCTATCATCATGGAGTTGTGGGAGGATCCACCTCATCCCCATGCCACACATGGACTTCTAAATCATTTCTCTACTAGTCAAAAACCAGAGCACAAAGAGATCTTTTCTTCTTCTGTTCTAAGGGAATTAAAGTTTTTAGACTATACTATAGACTAGCCAACATGGTTCAAAAGTGCCAAACTATACATAAGCATAATGAGCGGAGAAAGGGGGAAGAACTTAGTCTTCCATTTCCACAAACACCATTTTAACTTGGCATCAACTTCTCCATGCTCTGATAAGCATGGGTGCCTATACAGGAGTATAGATATAGATCTTACACACCATATGTATCCACATGTACTTATGAACATAATTCCCTTATTCTTTGTATCTGTTTGACCTCTCTAACTCTTAGCCTTCACCTCTCACCACAGACTAAACTTTTTTTCTTCCTGTATTTGCTGTTAGTTTTTCCTTCTTTTCAATGTTCCCATGCAGCACCAACCTAGTACTGTCTCTCTCTCTCTCTCTCTCTCTCTCTCTCTCTCTCTCTCTCTCTCTCTCTCTCTCTCTGTCATCCAAAAACTAAAACTGTAAAAACAACAACAAATAAAGAAACAGATTTACTTCTATTTTCAAATGGGAAAGAAAGTAGCCTCAAGACAGGGAGACTCCCTTACAGTCAAGATGACTGATAAATTTTTGTGGCTTTCTCCAAAAGTCAAACCAAAATCTAACCTTCAGCCAGCCTTACTGTTGGCAATTCAGTGTTGCCTGGAAATGAGTGCAATCATCTCCTAATAGCTATTTCGGTAATTGTTCATATAAGTGATCTGCCAACTAATGTTGGACCCAAATTCCTATTACAAATATAGTTTGCAGACTAACCTGGAATACATTAAAATGTTATTTTTATAGCTGCCTATTCTCCAAACTTAAGTAATGGTGAAACCATTTATCAGATTTTTGAGAAGAGTTTTGAGGGCAAAATTGCAATATATAAATGTGTGAATATGTATTTACATGTTCAGTCCTTTATAGTATTATATCTTTTTCTAAATTTCCAATTACTTTTTTCTATATGTTCAGTATCAATGTCAGTATAAATGAGGATTGCTATTTTTATTGATGACTGGAACACAAATGCTAACATACATAAAACTCCCTTAGTAATTCACTTTAATTAATCCTGCCCATAGAAAAATCTCAGCAGAATGAAGGGACTTACACAGTATTGCTCAGTGTTAGGGGAGTAATAAGGCCTATTTCTCCTAAATTTGAAGGGCAGTTTCAAGTGGAGTTAATAGTCAATTAAAATAGTTCACTCCCTTCGTGTGAAAGGGCTATGAGTTTAACTGCTGCAGTGGGAGTTTTCAATAGTTTCTACAGTATTAGAAGTAGTAAGGTGTTTTGTTTTGTTTTGTTTTGTTTTGTTTTAAGTGTAGTTATTGCCCTTATTTTGAGCAGGTGAAAATTTCACTTGAATAGCATTCACCCCTCCCCTTTTACCTTTTCTCCTTTTTATTCTTCTATATTCCTCTTTTAAATTCTCCCTTTCATAAATTCCCTCTATCTTGTCTAGGGATAAGGTACAGATATGTTTATCCCAAGGCAAATTAAGGAATTAATTATGTGTGTGTGTGTATGTGTGTGTGTGTGCACATATGTGAGGGCACATGGGGGAGGCCTCTGGGTTGCTCAGGTGGGTTTACATGAGAAGGTCTCTGGTGGTGACATATTGGGAGAGGTGAAAAAGAAGAGACAGAAGAAATATGATATTGTGGTTCTTTTCCCTATCGCTACTTTTCAGATCCTAGTAGTGTACCCAGAGGGAATTGCCTTGTTTCTTTACAGGAGATAGTTAAGCATTTTCCATTTCTTCAAATCTTATCAGTCCTGTAGTAAAAATAAGAAAATATTCTGAAGGACTTTTTGGACAATGCAAAACAAACACCTTATTCATAGAGGAGGGATAGGGATCAACGAGCCAATGCCAGCTCTAGTCCTTTCTGTGCTCTCTTAAGGAAAATGTCAAGTTCTTTAATCTTCTCGGAGTTCTGACTACCTCTCTTACCTAGTAATTCCTCATTTAGAGATGACAAACTTGTCTTCTGAGTGTAGGCTTATGGTTTACAAGAATTTATCCAATTAGTTTCTTGGCTCAACACTTGCCTACACAGAAACTCCTTCCTCTTAATCTTATGTGCTATATTTCTTATGTATCTTAATTCCTATGCTTTATTTCGTAAGATGCCAATTACATAAGCTTACTATTAGAAAGTCAACCACACAAGAATGATATGAGTTGATATACTGCTTTTCTTATTACCATAAGAACAAAATTAAATATGTGTAGTGAGGTTTCCTTTGTACATCCAGCTATGTATAGTAAAATAGCTATCAGATTGATATAGACCTTAGTCTATAAGCCTTCTCCCCAACAAATTATTGCTAGAAAGACAATTCACAACCCCTCCCTATCTGCCACAGTTGTTTGTCATTTTTCAGTCAAGTCTGATTCTTTGTGAACCCTATTTAGGGTTTTCTTGGCAAAGATACCGAATTGGTTTGCCATTTCCTTCTGCAGCTCATTTTATAGACAAGAAAACTGAGGCAAAGTGGGTCAAATGACTTTCATAGGGTCCTATAGCTAAGTAAGTGTGTGAGGCCACATTTGAACTCAGGAAGATGAGTCTTGTTGATTCCAGACCCAGCATTCTATACATTTCATCACCTAGCTGCCCCATCTACCACACCCACTAGGAATTAGCATATACTCTCATTGTTAGAGTTGATAAACAACCCCAATATTAGAATTGATAATTGTTCCAATGGATGTTCCACTGAGAGACTTCCTGATTCAATTTCCAGTTAGATGAGTAAATGTAGGACTCTAGTTCCTGCTTGAGCTATTGCTTTTCTTCATTCATCAGTGTTTTACTGCCTAGGTCCCCCAGTCATGCTCTTTGGATGATTTGCAGGATTAATTGCTCATCACTTAGGCTATAGAGGATCCCAGGGGAGTGGTGGAATGAAAGCAGCAGAGGTCTAGGAAGAAGCAAAACTTCACCCTTGTCTATCATTCTTTCCTCTACTCTTTGACTTTTTATCTACCTAACACCACTTCCTCCCCACTTGGCATACTCTCAGAAGCCAAAGCGTGGTGAGTATGACTTATTTTCCTGAAGCTTGTTCTCTCCCTCATCTTCATTTTCTTGCCAGCCTTGGACATTTTCCCATACTATGAGTCACACCAAGGAGGAGGTGGATGAAATGAAGAGCAAGGAGGGCTGCTACAATTTCAAGTCCAAATCAAATGTTGCCTCCTCCAGCAAACCTTCCTTAATCTGTTTTATTAGTTCATCCCCATGTCTTTGACTTTACCAAGGACCGCACATTCCACTCAGCAAATAATATTGTATATTCCAGCTCCCTGTTTTGTATCTTATTTCCTTCTCTAAGCTGCAAATTCTTTCAAAACAAAGGCTATGTGACCTCTAATTTTTATATTTTCCTCGGGACTTAACACTATTATCTGCACATAACACTCAACAAAGATTTTGTTATTGTTTTATTCTTTGTTTTTAGAGAATCATTGATTATTCTTATCACTAGCAAGGGACTCCACGGTTTAATAGAGCATAGGGTGCATAACAGTGGGTTCATCTAATTTATTTTTGGGAAAAAAATGCTGAATTCCCTACCTCATAGAAGGGAGAATGTGGCATATCTCTGTGGCTTTAAATGGGAGTGTGAAGGGAAGAATGGCCACCTGATTTTGCTTTTGCAAAATGCCATCACCTAAAGCACAAGTCTTCTTTGTAAGCATGACTGAGGGCACCCGGGGACAACACCAGTCTTTCATTGCCATGCAAGATGGTCTCTCAACTTTGATACTTGTGCATATTTTTCAATGATTCCCTAAGGAGTTCAGAAGACTGCTTAGGACCTGTAACCACCACTAAACTTTACTATGCATCATCTCTGCTGTAACTGAGGGGGTGGGAAATGTCTGAGAAGGCATAGAAATGTTAGATTATGTAGTTCAAACCACTATTTTTTTTTCAAATGAAGAGACTGAAGCCCAGATAGGTGAAATAATGTAAGTAGACTTCATTTGTGTGGCATAGTACATAGTAAGCTGGCTTAAGACACAGGAAGTCCTGGGTAAAAATCCTGCCTCTGACACAACTAGTTGTGCACTGAATAGAGTGCTAGATCTGCAATTAGGAAAACCTGAGTTCAAATCTATTTGCATACACTTCTTAGGTATGTGATCCTGGGCAAATTACTTAATCTCTATCTGCCTAAGTCTCCTCATCTGTAAAATATAATAATAGCACTTATCTCCCAGGGTTATAGTGAGAATCAAAGTATATATTTGTAAAGTACTTAACAAGTCTTTTGTATATAAATGCTAGTGATGGTGATGATGATGATGATGATGATTGATGATGCCACCCTGGATGAGTCACTAAATCCCTTAATTCCTTCAAGCATCTCTCTAAAACAATCTATTTTAGAGTTGATTCAGATAGATTTTAATTAGAAAAGGGATATTTTTCCTGGGAGATCCCTGATGGATGAGAAAAAAAAATCAGCGTATGCAGAAGTTCTTCTTAGGGAGAACATTTCACTTTATTCATTTTGGATAGCTGATAACAATTTTAGGTACTTTGGAATCTAGGGGGAATTCTGTGAGTTCTTCTGACTATGAAAAGTTTTTATCAGAGATCATTTGTCCAAGAAGTTTTAAAGGACAGATGTAAGAGATTGAGTAAACCCTGTCTGTCTCACTTTTCCTTTCTTTTCTTATCATTTCATCTATCAGTAGGTGAAGGCTGAGTATAAACCTGACAAGTGATGTTGTAAAATGAAGACACATTCAAAATAATTCAAATCTAATTGGATATGAAAAATCTTCATATATCAGGATAATTTCAGTCTAAGTCATGTTCTAAGTATCATTTAATAGGTATTCAGATAATTTCTCAGTTCCCTGCTTCATTTTTCCAGTGAAAGCAAAATTTGCCACAGATATGTAACAGGTATTATCTTAATTTGCTGACTAGACAGATAATATAGACAAATTAATGTGGCAATTGTTAACAGGTAAAACTTAACTTGCTCAAGATAACATGGCTAGTTTTGTGTGTGTGTGTGTGTGAGATAAGTGTCTGAGGCCGGAACCAAACTCCAGTCCTCCTGACTCCAGGACTGGCGCTTTACTCATTGCGCCACCTAGCCACCCCCCACAGGTAAAATTTTATAGGGTCTTAAAATTTGTAAAGTACTTCACAAATATTATTTCATTTTATCTTCACAACAAATCTAGAAGATCGTTGTTATAATTATCCTATTTTTACATATGAGGAAACTGAGGCAGAAAGAGGTTAAGTGATACACCCAGGGTCATGCAGCTAATATGTCTGAAGCAGGGTATACAGCCTCAATATAGTTGTGGTAGAAGCATTTCACATCTATAATACATATAGATGATAAAAAGTCCCATTCTAACCACTGAGACAAAAGGTGGGCCAGAAGTCACCTAGGAACTGTCCAATAATCTCATTGTAACTGCAAAGCAAAATACCACCTCAAAATCAATTATTTTTTTTTCAAAAAATAAAACTTAACATTGGAAAATATGTATCAAGTCTCAAAGAAACATCTGAGCTGTGTTTTTCTATTTTTAAGTAATGTTCCAATCACAAGAAAGGTTTCACTGAAGTTTGAATTTTTTTTTAATTAAAAATTCTCTTCCAGGTGGGGGCGGAGCCAAGATGGCAGAGTAGAAGCAGGACCTTCCCACAGCTCTGGCTTCCACCCTCCCTAATCCATGTAAAAATGGGACTCTAAACAAACTTTGGAGCTGTAGAACCCACAAAATGACACAGAGAAGCTTACGTCCCGCTGAGGACAGCCTGGCAGGCCGGCAGGAATCCAGTGCAGCTCTCTGGAAGCCGAGTCCAGCCCCACACCAAGGCTTTAGCCCCAGGGTGGGCCTGACCAGCCGCTGGACAGAGGGACTCCAGAACACCAGCAGCTGTGGCCATTTCCAGATTTATCCACACATAGACAAAAAGGACAAAGTGAGAGGTCACTGCAGTATGGACTTGCGGACAAGTAAGTGGGAGTGCATGGCTTTTACCCCCAGGGCGAAAAGCTCCTGAGATGCTGGCACAGCCAGCCAGCACCACGTGGCAGCTTCAGCCCTTGGCTTGCAGAGTGTAGGGGGACCAAGCACCAGTCTGAGGGGTAATAGATCTTGCTTTAACCTGCTTGGATCTGGATTGCAGTCTAGGGTGGAGGTTCTGGGGTATGCATCCAGCTTGCCAGAGCATGTGGAGACCTCAGAGAGGGCACCTATCTAATACCTCCAGCAGCTGAGAAAACCCCAGCATTTGGGACGAAAGCTCTCCTATCTGGTGGAAGACTTCTACTGTGGCAAAAAGCCCAAAAGTCAAGTAATTGGGTGGCAAAATGAGCAGGCAAAGGAAAAAAAGCAGACAGAAGATTCCAACAATACATTCCTATTTTGGAGACAAAAGGAGCAAAGCATGAAACAGGAGGAGGACAGTGAAGTCAGAACTCCTGCACCAAAAGCTTAAAAGGAAAATACAAGCTGGTTACAGGCCATAGAGGACCTTAAGAAAGATTTTGAAAACCAAATAAGAGAAGTTGAGGAAAAATTGGGAAGAGAAATGATAACAATGCAAGAAAATTATAAAATGAGAGCCAACAGGCTGACTGAGGGAAAATAATACTTTAAAAAAAGACTGACTCAAATGGCAAAGGAGGCCCAAAAAGGCAATGATGAGAAGAAGGCCTTAAAAAGCTGAATTTGCCAAATGGAAAAAGAATCTCAAAAACTCAATGAGGAGAATCATTGCTTGAGAGTTAAATTGAAGCAAATGGAAGCTAAAGACTTTATGAGAAATCAAGATGCTGTTAAACAGATCCAAACAAATGAAAGAATAGAAGGCAATGTGAAATATCTCATGGGAAAAACCATTGACCTGGAAAATAGATCCAGGAAAGATAATTTAAAATTATTGGACTGCCTGAAAGCCATGACCAAAGTAAGAACCTAGAAATCATCCGCCAGGATGTTCTCAAAGAATACTGCCCTGATATTTTACTACCAGAGAGCAAAACGGAGGTTGAAAGAATCCACCAATCACCTCCTGAAAAAGATCCCAAAAAGAATACTCCTAGGAATATTATAGCCAGTTTCTGGAATTCCCAGATTAAGGAGAGATTATTACAAGCAGCCAGGAAGAAACAATTCGAATATTGTGGAAACACAATCAGGATAACCCAGGATCTGGCAGCTTCTACACTGAGGGATCAAAGGGCTTGGAATGTGATATTCCAGAGGGCAAAGGAGATGGGATTAAAACCAAGAGTCACCTACCCAGCAAAACTGAGTATCATGTTTCAGTGGAAAATATGGTCATTCAGTGAAATAGAGGACTTTCAAGCATTCTTGCTGAAAAAACCAGAGTTGAATAGAAAATTTGACATTCAGATACAAGAAGCAAGAGAAGCATGAGAAGGTAAACAGTGAAAAGGAATCATAAGGAACTTATCAAAGTTGAACTATTAACATTCCTATATGAGAAAACAATAATTGTAATTTATGAAACTTTTCTCAGTAGTTGAAGGGATTACAAATATATATATTTGTCTATATATGAGGGTATATGGGCATATGAATACATATGTGAATGTGTGTGTATATATATATATATATATTTACAGGTATACATATATATAGAGGGCACAGGACCAATGTAACAGGAAGAAATGATACTTAAAAGGTGAAATTAAGAGGTGAGAGGAATATAATGAGAGGAGATGGGGAGAGACAGATTGGGGTAAACTATCTCATACAGAAGAGGCAAGGGAAAATGGTTACAATGGAGGGGAAGAATAGGAAGCCAAAAGGGAATGGGTCAACCTTATTCCCATTGAATTTGGCTTGAGGAGGGAATGAAATACACACTAAATAAGGTATCACCCTCCAGGAGAATAGGGGGGAAGGGAATGAGAGGGGGCATTATAGAAGGGAGGGTAAGCTGGGGGAAGGGAAGTTGGAAGCACTCATTTTTGAAAATAGATGGGATCAAAATAGCGAATAGAACAAGTGGGAGGTGGGATAGTAGGGAGGGAAATATAGTCAGTCTTTTACAATGTATCTACTATGTTATTGTTTTGCATTAGCCACACATGTACAACCTATACTGAACTGTGTATCTTCCCAGTAAGGGTGGGTGAAAAGGAAGGAAGGGAATGAATCTGGAATTGAAAGTTTTAAAATAAAATATTCAAATATATATATATATGTGTGTGTGTGTGCATATATATATATATATATATATATATATATATATATATACTATTATTAATACCATCTTACATGTAATTGGCACTGAGGCCTAGAGATCCACTGGAAAAGTATAAAGGGGTATGGGAGAAAATGTGGGAGAGAGCAGATTGGAGGAGGGGACATCCTGTGGGGCTGCTGTTTTGGGGCAGTGGGTAGGGGAAAAATTGGGAGAAAATTTGTAACTCAAAATCTGGTGGAAAAGAATGTTGTAAATCAGAAGTTAATAAAGCATTTAAAAAAATGATGAGCAGGCTGATTTCAGAAAAACCTGAAAGACAGACAAACTAATGCTGAGTGAAGAGAACAGAATAAGAACAGGTACACAGTTGACAGCAACACTGTGTAATGATCAACTATGATAAACTTAATTCTTCTCAGCAATACAATGATTCAAAATAATTCTGAAAGACTCATGATGGGAAATACACAACCAGAGAAAGAACTACAGAGTCTGAATGAAGATCAAATCATACTAGTTTACTTTTGTTGTTGTTTTTTGGTGCTTTTTCACTTTTGTTGTGTTTCTTCTTCACAACATGACTAATCTATAGATGTGTTTAATGTGACTGCACATGTATAACTTATATCAGATATGTCAGATATGCAGTCTTGGGGAGGAGTCAGGGAAGAGAGAAAAATTTGGAACTCAAAATCTTATAATAAATGAATGCTGAAAACTATCTTTGCATGTAATTGGAAAAATAAAATTTTATTTAAAAAAATAAAAATAAAAAAAATAAAAACTCTCTTCCAATTTAGTTTTTACAGATTCTCTGAGACAAGCATCTTTCATTTTTCCCTCTTGACACCCTGTACACAGACTTTTCTTCTAGTGATTAATGATTTCATTTCTCTGACTGGAAAAAAAGCCAGTTAGCCACTGAGTTCAAACTCCCTAACTTTCCATATGAGAGGGTAGCCAACCAAAGAAAAATCAGACCTAGAAGAAAATTCAGAATTTACGATGTGGGGAAAGCAGTAGAATGTCTACCCATTCAATGTGAGTTTCTCCTATATAAATTAAATTTTTATTTTAGATTGTTCTCAACTCCAATATATCTAGCATTAAAGGCTAGTATTCATATTATTTTCAGGTGGAATTTTATGCCCTGACAGTAAAGCTCTTAGGGTTTTCTTTCCTTCCTTCCTTCCTTCCTTCCTTCCTTCCTTCCTTCCTTCCTTCCTTCCTTCCTTCCTTCCTTCCTTCCTTCCTTCCTTCCCTCCTTTCTCATCTCATCAAGTTCCATGGGTTCAATTATTCTCTCTAAACAAAAGATTCCCAGATCTCTGTATCCAGCCCTAGATTCTTAATTGAGGTCAAATTCTGCCTCACCAATTGCCATCTAGAGATGTCAAACTGCATCCAGATGACCCGTATTCATCTCAAAAGTAACATGGCCAAAACAACATCATTATCTTTCCATTCAAATCCTCCTTTTACCCCCCAAATTTCACTTTAATCAAAAGGGCATCCTTCATTCTCATACACCACATATTTCTAATCTAATTTAAAATATTGTTATTTCTACCTTCACAACATCTCTCATAGCTACTAGCTAGGTAGATAAAGATAGACATAGACATGGACATAGACATAGACAGACGTAGATACCTCCCTTTCTCCACTACATAGTCAACTCTCCAGTAGAGACTCATATCACCTTTTGCCTGAAATATTGCAATAGCATTCTGGGTGGTCTACTACCTCAAATGAGGTAATATTTGTAAAATACTTTGAAAACTTTAAAGAACTATCTATTACTCCTCTACTATCTCCTCCTCCTATTTCTCAACTACTTTACCATCACAATCACCACCACTGCCACCACCAAGTTAGGTAGTACAGTAGGTAGAGCACTAGACCTGGAATTGGGAAGACCTGAGTTCAAATTCAACCTCAGACATTTATTAGCTGTGTGACTCTGGGCAAGTTATTTAAATAGTGTTTTCCTCAGTTTCCTTAAGTATAAAATTGCAATAAAAACAGCACCTATTTTTTTCAGTGTTGCTGTGAGGATAAAATGAGATAATATTTGTGAAGTGCTTAGCATAGTAGGACCTGGACCATAGTAGGCACTATATGAATGTTTATGCCCTTCCCACTGGTCTATCTTCTTATCAACTATTAAAGTCAATTTCCTAAAACTTAGTTCTGACCACAACACACTCCTCAATAAGTTTCAAAGAAAGGCCCCCTTGTTATTACATCCAGGATCAAATACAAAGTCCTTTGTTGATGTTAACTTACTTTTCTTCTTTTGTGAAATTCCTTTTGATGTTATTTGTCCACTTATTTTAGGGAAATAGTTCTTATCCTTATTTATGTAAATCAATATATGTAAATAATTTTTCTTTATATCATGCTTTTTACTTTTTTCCAGAGAAAACCACCAGAAATATTTCTTCCCATTGTTTCCTTCTAATTTAATTGCATTGGTTTTGTTTGTTCAAAACCTTTCAGTTTTATATAGTTAGAATTGTCTATTTTATTTCCTATAAACGTCACTATCTCTTATTTGGTCAAAAAATATTGACTTAGACTGTCATAAAAAGTATCTCTTCCCTTGCTTCTCTAATTTGCTTATCATATGACCTTTTATATAAAGATCACATATCTATTTGGAAATTATTATGGGATATTGTGTGAGACATTGGTTCAAACCTCAACTTGCAGTTTCAACTTTCAACACTTTCTGCTAAATAGTGAGTCCTTTCCCCAGCAGTTGTAGTTTTGGGGATTATCAAATCCTTTGATATTATTATTCTTATATATTACTGTACCTTTTATACCTAAAATCATCCTCTGATGAAGTTTTCTTTTTTAACTAGTACCAAAGAACCTTGATTTTTATGATTACTATTTAGTACCATAGTTTTACTTCTGGTGACACTAGACTCTTTTTCTTCATGTTTGGACTGATATCCATTAGGGATATTTAGGTATCAAGGTCATATTTGCATGATAAAAGGAATTTTATAGGAATCCTTTTTATTTTTTTAAATAGCATATTTAATATTAGCACTAATTGTTTTTTTTTAATTTTATAGAATTTATTTGTAAAGTAAAGGCATGCAGTCTTGGTCACTGTCTATGTTTCTGAGAGTTTATATATAGCATTTCATTTCCATCTTCTGAGATTGAAGACCTGATTTTCATTGTAAATTATTTTTCTGTTATTCTGAATATTTTATATTTTTAAAATAATTATTCACATTTATCAGATTTGATGGCATATAATTGAGCAATGTAGGTTCTAATAAATTTCTTTTTTTTCTCTTTATTTACTATTATTATTTTGAAATTTGAAATGTTATTTTCTTCTCTTTTAAAAAAATCACACAAGGGGCGGCCAGGTGGCACACTAAGAGTGCTGGCCCCAGAGTTGGGAGACCTGGGATCGGTTCCGGCCTCAGATATTTCACACCCACACCCACACACACAAAAACTGGACATGTAACCTTGAGCAAGTTACATAACTCCAATTGCTTTTAAAAAAATCGCACCAAGTAATTATTTCTTTTATTATTTTCTTCCTCCAAAGTTCCCATTTTAATTTATGATATTTTTCTTTTTTGCTAATATCACCTTTAATTTTCAAAATGTCAATTTTTTAGTTGTCCAGATGTAGATTTTTCTTTTCCAGACATTTATTTAGTTGCATATTCTGTCCATGTTTCTGTTCTTTCATTTGTTTATGAAAGTATGTAGAGGCAAACATTTTCCCATAAAGACTGCTTTGACCATATCCTAATAATATTGGCATGTTTTCCCATTGTCTTTTTCCTTTGAAGAAATTATCTATTTTCCATGACTTTTCTATAACTCACAAATTACTTTATAAATATTTTAATTTTCATTTAAGTTTGAATCCTTTCTTCGAATATCCCTTATAGATGATACTTTTATTGAGATGTGATCATAACATTGTGTTATGTAATTAAATTTTTTTTTGTAAGTTGTTATGCTCTGAAATAGTAGTGTTAAACACAATTAGAAACAGATCCCTGACTTAGAAAAACACAAATTAACATCACGTATGTTTTATTGTATTTTTCAAATTATCAAGCATTTCCAATTGCATTTTAATCTGGTTCTGAAAACAGGGAGGAGTTTTGTGAGTTCATGAATTTGACACCTCTATCCCAGAGAGCCAGAATCCTCTTTCTTTTTACTCTCCTAAGAATTAGGCTTTCAAATTGGCCAGTCCATTCCATACCCTCCATTCCTACATTTATATAACAAACACATATGTGAGGTTAAAGGTGATAACACACATAATTCTTTGCAAATCTCAAAGTGCTATATAAATAATGGTATTAAAATATTCTAAGTATTATATGTGTGCATAAACATACACATATGTATGTGTGCATGCATAAGAATGAATTGTGCAAAAAGAGAGAAAGTTTTAAAAGCTTTTCATTTGGAGCCATCATTTCAACAGTTGTGGAAAACAAGTCTAAAGAAAGAAAAAGGAAGGGAAGAAACATTTACAGAGTTCCTATTATGTTCCAGGTACTATGCTAATCATTTCAAAATATATCATTTGAACCTTGCAAGATAGGTATTTATTATTATCACCCATTTACAGTTGAGTAAACCTCTGTTCTCATTAGTTTCCAGACATCTATCTTATCTAAAGGTCTGTTCATGTTCTTTCTTTTTGATCATTTTTGTTAGATTCATCTAGATTAGAACATAGTACATAGACCATATCTATTATAATTGTGTTACATATTTCACCCTGTAATTTGATTAACTTGTCTTTTAAGTATATGTTATACTATTTGTTGCCTATATATTAAGTAAGTTTCCCTGATTATTTCTTATAATCATTTCTACTCTCACTATTTCCTTCTCTGATATCATGATTGTTATCATCTGCTTTTTTGAGTTTTCTCAACATGTAATAAATACTGTCCCTGCTCTTCATTCTTTGATATCAAAGCTTGGAATTTTGACTATGACATTACTGGGGATTTTCCTTTTGGTTTTCTTTCATGAAATGATAAAGGCATTATTTGTATTTTTATTCTGTACTATTATTTTAATAGATCTGGAGATTATTATTTATATTTTCTTGAAATATCTTCAGAGTGTTATTGCTATTGCTATTGTTATTATTATTGCATGGTGTTATGGTTTCAGGAAGTCTGGCAATTTATAATTTTCTTTTTCATTGACCTGTTATCCGGAAAAATTAATTGTTTTTGGTAGAAAATAATTGTATTTTCTTTTAATTTTTCAGCTTTTTTATTTTGTTCTGCTCTTTGTTTCTCAGAGTTGTGTTTGCACCAATTAAATGTTCTGATTTTCTGGAATATTCTATGCTGATGGTGATATCATAATCATTAGCAATAAAGTAATTATTATTTACTTGTGCAGTGTTTTACTGTCAAGGAATGGTGTATTGACATAAAGGAAATCATAAAGGAAGGATAATTCCAGGTTACTAAACTTATTTGACCTAAAAAATGAGAAAGAGAGATATTTACAGGAAGTATGGATTTGGTTGAAAACACCAAAACTTTGAAGTGTGGAAAACTCAGGCTTCCTGGGCAAGTCCATGCAGTTTCTCTCGCATGCTGTTAACTGCTACCTTGAGGAAGGTTCTACACCCCATCTCTCACCCCAAGAAAGTCTATACTTTTATCTCGAATACCCAAGGGAGAGAGAGAATAGAGCTCATTCTATTTTAACCCAAATAAATCCTTCCTTTAAACAGCTCTCTTCCTGGTCCTTTAGGTCAAATAATGCCACAAACCTGAATTCATCCTGTCTTGATTATTTCCTCAATTTCAACCCCCATTTCCAATATTTTATCAGACCATTGTAGAAGAATATAAATTCCTTGAGAAAAGGGACTATTTCCTGAGCCAACATATTTATCATTAAAATTCAACTAACCATAAACAGTTCCAAAATGGCTAAGCCAACTATCTTAAAATGAATTCCTTGAATCATTTCTTCCTTGATTTTTTTTAATGTTGTTTTAAGAAGAAAAGAAAAACAAAGACTCTATGCTAAAATGAAGAGGGATTTACCAAATCTATGACCTTGAGTCAAACATTAGTCTTGCCATCCGTATGTAACTACTTTTACCTCTCCCACAAATTCCAGACTACCTGTTATTTCAGGCCTAACTCTCTTCCTCGTCTAGTCAATCATCTTGATTAGTGCTAAATGCTGCTAAAGGGGTTTTTTTGTATAGTCAGATTCCTATGAATGATTAGGTAAGGCCTTTCAAAGTCATTTTCACTCCTTATTCATGTAAAATATGAACCTCAATTTTCTGAGGTAAAAAGTTAGTAACCAACTAAGTACTTGCACATTAGAGTTCAGATTTAAAACCAGGGTATTACAATAGGAAATTTTTAAAAATAGCTTAAGTGATTGAAGGGTTCCAAAAGTTAAATAACTTTTTTGATTTTTATAATGCCTTCAAAATGTTTCTTTTAACAATTTGCTGAAATGAATTGAAATAGTTAAAGTATTTTGTAAATATTAAAGCACTATAAGATATTAAGTCAAATGATACAATGTATATAAATGTTAGGTATTTTCAAGGGATTATCATAAATAGGATCTGCCCAAATTATTTGTTTTTTGTCTTTCAGTGAATGTTTCAGGGAGAAAAATAAAACAAAAATCATTTAATAAAAGAGGATTCCATTACATCTAGAGTCTGCTATGTGCCACAGTACATAGAATGTGGGATTCAGAGTCAAGAAGCCCTGAGTTTAAACTCTACCTCAGATACTTGCTGGCTCTGTGTCCATGGACAGGTGACTTAACCTGTCTAGATCCCTGTTTATTCTTATGTAAAGTGGGTATAATAATACCATCCACCTGCCAGGTGTGTTGTAAGAGTCCATTGAGTTAGCATATGCAAAGTAATTTGCAAAACTTCAAGCACTATATGCATGCTACAATATATAATAATATTCTATTTAAACATATGTTGATACATGCATGTGTGTATGATGTATGTGTGGTTCTAGTAAATTCTGAGGATAATGACCACAACTCCCATTCATCTTGCTGAGCTGGGCCTCCTAGATCAAGACTAAATCTTTTTTCACAGGGTTCCAAGAATAATTTAGTGGATTTCAGATTTGCTATACCTAATATCAATAATGATCAATTGCAGCTTGTATGATATTAAAATCATCAAAGCCCTCTATTTATTTGTGTCCTATTATTTAACTAATTGACATTGATCAGGTTTTATACTGGGGTATTTATTGAGAAGATATAACAAGAATAGAAATCATAAAGAATTTCCTCCCAGTTGTTGTTTTGTTGGGGGGAGGGGGTGGGGGGACACATTTTAAGCTATAACACTTTGGTCCTTGGGAAGAATAGGTTCATTCTTACAGCAGTTGCTACATTGCATTTACCACACCAAGTTCACTTCCAAATTCAAGCTGATAGATGAGTTGTCAACACTCTTTTTTTTTAGCTGCCTTTTTTTTCTACTTCTGGATTAAGCCGGTTCTAGGGACTTCATTTCTCACCAAGTTATCCTATAAGGGCTATTCAGCATACCAACTCTTCAAACTCTTGTAACTCAGTCTTCTGATTTTTAAAGCTTACAAGGTCACAGTATAATCTGATATTCCTTCACCTAAGATAGGAAGAGCCATCACAGAGAAGAAAGGAATATAGGAAACCTATCTTCATTGAAATCAGCCATGAAAGAAAGAAGTAACAGCGCTTAGTTGGTGTCTTTGGAACACATGCTTAGTTCAAGCCTGTCAGCCAATCAAAAATCCACTTTTCCCCCAACTGTTTAGCATACCAGAAACAGTTATAACTAAACATGATATGAGTCCCCTTGATAGAGGATTACATTATTCAGAGTTCTCTGTCACTCTCCTAAGAATTAAGGCTTTTAAATCAGCCAGTCTGTCCTACATCCCTCATTACATATGTTTATATAATAAATTCAATATTACATATAATATAACAAATAAATATTAGGGTTAAATGTGATAAAAATATGTATAGTTCTTTGGAAACTTTAAAATTCAATATAAATTCTACTTATGAATATTATCATTTTTAGTATTTTATTATTTAGGTTCATAAGTTGATACATATACACATGTGTGTTCACACAGAGTTTTTAAGAATGAATTATGTAAAAGAGGGAGAAAGTTTTAAAATCTTTTCTTCTATAGCCTTCACTTCCATGGTTGGGGAGAATACCTCAATCCTTAATCTGTTACCATGACATTCAACCTCATTAATAAATAGGACTGTTAAATGAATTTTTCTTATTAATTTCTCTTCACTACAGAAAACTGTGAATGTGTTCTCTCCATATTAATCTAGAGACACACTTTGGCTATTCAACCTAGAGTATCACAATTAGGCCCTCAGAGGTGAGCGGTACCTGGCTTTGTGAGCAAAGAAATAGGAAATACAAGTTTTGTTTTATTGCTACAGTAGAGAATCCCAAACACCCAATAGCAAATAGCTAAGTGAATCAGTGGCCACTCTGTGTTTTCAGGTCATGGTTATTAAAGGTTGTGCATGAAAAAAGTCCTTTATTTATATTTCTAACGTAATGAAGTGAAGTTATCACTGTTGACAGAAACTGGTGTTATAATTCAGAGAAGCAGCTTGACTTACAAGGTTTGGCAAGCTAATTTTATTCATTTTTTGGTGAAACAATCTCCTAATCAGTTCCAATTGACATATTTATAGGTTTTGCATCTAATATGCTTGAGAAAATCAGGGTCTTATAATCATGGAGAGAATATTTCATTAAAGGGTTATTAATCCCACAGTGTTCTGCTTGATTCTGAGCCAATTATGATAAAGATAGTCTAGTCATTTAATTCCATTGGAATTATAGTGGCCAAATTAAAAGTAAATGTACAACCATACAGATGTGCACTTCTAAAAACACCCAGGTGTGTCAATTTGCATATATATAAATATACAAATACATACATTTTTATATGTAGATGATCATTGATGAAAGCACATTTGGGTTGTCATCTATAAGGAAAATCTTTATTCAGGTATTGTCTCTTTTTTGACCTCCAGTAATCAAAACTTTGTTAAATGAAATATTACAAATTTGAACGTTCTTTATGGTTAAATAGAATATGAAACACTGATACTTATTTTCTATCTAGAAATATCAATCAAGTCTATTGCAAAGGCAAAGATGCACATAAAAACTATATTCTTTGGGAGGTGGCATTGGACCTTCTATTCTTTCTGGATAATTCTTTAGCTGCGAAGAGTTTCCAAAATAATTCCTCTTTTTCAGGACTCCTCATAATACTTTGCAAAGTGCACCCTTTAACCTCACTGCAGAACAAGAAACAAGGGTTCTAGAGCCCATTAAGATAATTTAATCTATCATTCAAAGTTGTTTTTTCCTTACTTTGTGCTTATTGATGCTCTTAAATCTTATCTTAAACTCTTACTATACTTTATTCCCCCTCCACTCAACTCTCCACTTTACTCTCCATTTTACTTCCTTCCAATATTATAAGATCCAGAAACCAATTTTCTTGCTCTCTCTCTCTCTCTCTCTCTCTCTCTCTCTCTCTCTCTCTCTCTCTCTCTCTCTCTCTCTCTGTCGCTCTGTGTCTGTGTGTCTGTTTGTCTGTCTCTCTCTCACACACATACTGTTAATTCCTTCCATCTGAGATTCCATCCATTTACACTCCATGTATCTTGCATGTACATAATTGGTTATATGTTTTCTTTTTCCCTTCTTAGTCTGAATTCCTTGATGGTAAACTCCTTGTATTTGTGTTTCTTATATCTCCATCACTTAGCACAGTGTCTGGCAAAGACTAGGGATTTAAAAAATGCTTCTTGATTATGATGTTCTTGTTTCAAAAACAGCCCTTGCAGATGATTTAGAAAAGGTAAAGGTGACTTTGTTTTTCTAATTATTCTAAAGACCATTATCTCTTGGAGCCTACTTGTTTTTATTTTACTAGGTGACAAATTGTGCAAATCTTTAATCTGTTCTAATTTTTTAAATATTTCAGTTTCTTTGCCCTAGAATTCACAGGAAAGGTCTATAAATTTAAAATGTTATCTCTTGTTTCCTAATCAAATAAAGGTATTTACAATTTCACTAAAAACTTGAAGATTTTATTTTTACTTTCTCAGTTAAAAAAATAGACACTCAAATTGAAAATAGACATGTACAGGGTTTATATTTTTGTTCATTTGCTTTTGGCTGAGAATGATTATGAGAGATTGTATGTCCTTTAAATTAAATTTATTTTTTGTTATGAACTTGATAATCACCAACAATTATCAACATTTCAATATGCAAAAAGGAATGATTACATGTGAAATTGTGACTGCCCAGATATTTTATGTCTATTGAGTTCATTGATATTTGTTTTTTCTATTTAATGTTTTAAAGTATGAATTCAAGAATAAAAATTAACATTTTCATAACTAAATAACAAAAAATAGTATTATGTATGTAATGGTGAATTTCCATCACATAGTTTTTAAAGGCATGTTAGATTTAGTAACAATACTGTTCTGTTTGTGTCCCTTTTAAGCTTCTTTCTTTTGTATATAAACTATCTCACCTATGCTTTTTTCTTACTTTTATTTTATTTGCATTGTTATTGCTAACTAATGATACCCAACATTTTTTGACCCCACACCAACAATAGAAACACTTTCTTCTAATAACTGAATATTGTTAAGCAAAAGAAATCCATATATTTTCTGGGTCTGAAAAGGTCTCATTCTGCACCTCCAGCCCACTATCACTCTGCCAAGAAATGAAAGTATGCATCATCAAGAGTTTCCTGAAATAATGAATAGTTGCTGCATTGATCAGAATGCTTGTAATTCAGTTTGTTTGCCAATTTTTTTAATTAAAAATATTTTAATTTTTTTAAATGCTATGATAGCCTTAAAACATTTTTTTTCTGATGCTTCTGATCATTTCCCTCTGTATCTCTTCATAAAATTTTCCCTGGTTGCTCTGAATCTGTGCCTTTCATCATCTTTTACACAAAATAATTTTTTACTAAATTCTTATGCCATATATATTCATCCTTGATCCACAATTCCAAATCATGAACATCTGCTTTCTTCCTGATTCCTTGCAACAACAAAGGTACTAATATGAACATTTTTGTAATTTTAGGTCTTTTTCCTTTTTCTTTTACTTCCCTGGGGGAATATGTCTATTGTGGTATAAACAGGCCAAAATGTATTCAACTTTCAATTACTTTTGTAGTATTCATTGCTTTCCTGAATTGTTGGTCTGATTCAAAGCTCCATCAACAATGCATTAATTTGATTTTTTTTTCTTTCTCACAGGCTCTGAAACATTTACTTTTTTTTTTCTTTTGCCATATAATGGGGTAGAAAGTAGAAACTTTGAGTCATTTAAATTAGCATTTTATTAATAATATTTTGTAGCATTTTTCATGTAGTTGTTGATAGTTTATCTTTTTTAAAAAGCTAAATGTTCATATTCTTTGACCACATATATAGATGAAGGTTTTTTCATATAAATCTGTAGTATTTTCTTTATATTTTAGCTATTAGATATTTAGGTAATAAATTTATTTCAAGGAATTTTCTAACAGTTACCTGTTTCCATCTTAACTGTACCCTAATTGACTTTGCATGTGAAAAAGAGTTTTTTCTATTTTATGTATTCTATGTTGTTCATTTTATTTACTGTGCTTCTCTCACTTCTGTCTTTGGTTAAGAACATTTCTCTTATTTGTAATTCATCGTGAAAATTATCTTCTTCCCTTTTTCTCTGTTTATGATTTGTTTTATTATTAGGTCACTTATTCATTAGGAACTTATTGATGTTTATGATATGATTTGTTATTCTTGTATTCAATATGTACATCAATACTCATTAGATGTAATTTTGTATAGTTTTCTTTTGTGACATTATCTCTCATTGGTTTGACCATAAAGAATGTAATTGTCACATAGATGCTATTGAATAGAAGCCCTTATGTTTTTCAATTTTTTTTAATATTGGTGATTCTTTTTGTTCAAATTTTGGATAACTTTTGCTTTAATTTCCATTTGATCTTGTTCCAATCCCTTCTATCCCTGTCTCACCCCTGTCCCCACCTTAACATTTACATCTTGATCAGTTTATTTTTCTCAGATTGTATTAATATAGAAAAAAAAAATTCTTGTTCTGTTAACCTGAGTTATATGCATTTATAAATATATCCATTTCATTTGAATTTTCAGACTTTTGGGGATATCATTAGGCAAAATAGCTTCTTTTATTTCCTCTTCATACATTGTGAGTTTTCTTTTTCATTTGCTGTTGTAATGATATGAATTTCCTCCACCTAAAAAAATCAAAATTATGAATAGCTTGCTTAATTAGTTTCTTTAAAAGATATAAGGTTTATTTATCAATTAATTTTAAATTATTATCCTTTGACTTTAAAAATTCTATTTTGTATTTCTTTGAGGGTTTATATTTACTTTTTTTAAACTTTTTTTTTTTGAAGATTTATGTCCGGGTCATTGATATATTATTTCAATTTTACCTGATAAAATATCTAGGTTTTTTTTTGTATTTTTGGTAGTTTTTTAATGCTTTATTAACTTCTGATTTACATCATTCGTTTCCGCCAGATTTTGAATTACAAATTTTCTCCCCGTTTTTCCCCTACCCACTGCCGCAAAATAGCAGTCCCACAAGAAATCCCCTCCTCCAATCTGCTCTCTCCCATATTTTCTCCCATAGCCCTTTCGACTTTTCCAGTGGATCTCTATGCCTCAGTGCCTGTATATCTTATTTCCCAATTACATGTAAAATACTATTAATAATAGTATATATGTATATACATATATATATGAATATTTGATTTTAAAACTTTGAATTCCAGATTTATTCCCATCCTCCCTTTTCATGCACCCTTACTGGGAAGATAAGCAGTTCAGTACACGTTGTACATGTGTGGCTAAAGCAAAACAGTAACATAGAAGATATATTGTAAAAGACTGACTATATTTCCTTCCCTCCTATCCCACCTCCCACTTGTTCTATTCGCTATTTTGATCCCGTCCCTTTTCAAAAGTGGGTGCTGCCAACTTCCCTCCCCCCCAGCCTGCCCTCCCTTCCATCATCCCCCCTCTCATCCCCTTCCCTCCCTACTCTCCTGGAGGGTGAGATACCCTATTTAGTGTGTATTTCTTTCCCTCCTCAAGCCAAATCCAATGGAAATAGGTTGACCCACTCCCTTTTGCCTTCCTATTATTCCCCTCCATTGTAACCATTGTCCCTTGCCTCTTCTGTATGAGATAGTTTACCCCAATCTGTCTCTCCCCATCTCCTCTTATTATATTCCTCTCTCACCTCTTAATTTCACCTTTTAAGTATCATCCCTTCCTATTAAGTTGGTCCTGTGCCCTCTCTCTATGTATACCTTTAAACATATAAACACACATTCACATATGTATTCATATGCCCACATACCTTCATATCCCTTCAGCTACTGAGAAAAGTTTCATAAGTTACAATTATTGTTTTTCCATGTAGGAATGTTAACAGTTGAACTTTGATAAGTTCCTTATGATTCCTTTTCCCTGTTTACTTTCTCATGCTTCTCTTGCTTCTTGTATCTGAATGTCAAAAATTTTCTATTCAACTCTGGTTTTTTCAGCAAGAATGCTTGAAAGTCCTCTATTTCACTGAATGACCATATTTTCCCCTGAAACATGATACTCAGTTTTGCTGGGTAGGTGACTCTTGGTTTTAATCCCAGCTCCTCTGACCTCCGCAATATCATATTCCAAGCCTTTTGATCCCTCAGTGTAGAAGCTGCCAGATACTGGGTTATCTTGATTGTGTTTCCACAGTATTTAAGTTGTTTCTTCCTGGCTGCTTATAACATTTTCTCCTTGATCTGGGAACTCAGGAAGCTAGCTATAATATTCCTGGGAGTTTTCTTTTAGGGATCTTTTTCAGGAGGTGATCGGTGGATTCTTTGAACCTCTATTTTGCCCTCTGATACTAAAACATTAGGGCAATTTTCTTTGAGAACTTCCTGGAGGATGATTTCTAGGTTCTTACTTTGATCATGGATTTCAGGTAGTTCAATAATTTTTAAATTATCTCTCCCACATCTATTTTCCAAGTGAGTGGTTTTTCCAATGAGATATTTCATTTTGCCTTCTAATTTTTCATTTGTTTGGAAATGTTTAATAGTATCTTGATTTCTCATAAAGTTACTAGCTTCCATTTGCTCCAGTCTAAATCTGAATGAATGATTCTCTTCAGTGAACTTTTGAGATTCTTTTTCCATCTGGCAAATTCAGCTTTTTAAGGCATTCTTGTCCTCCTTGGCCTTTTGAGCCTCTTTTGCCATTTGAGTTATTCTATTTTTTAAGATGTTATTTCCTTTAGTTAGGTTGTTGATTCTCATTTTATAATTTTCTTGCATCATTCTCATTTCTCTTCCCAATTTTTCCTCCACTTCTCTTATCTGGTTTTCAAAATCCTTCTTAAGCTCTTCTATGGCTTGTAAGCAGCTTATTCTTTTCTTGGAAACTTCTGCTACAGGAGTTATGACTTTGCTGTCTTCTGCCTGTTCTATGCCCTGATCCTTTTTTCCCCAATAAAGTATTTCAAAGTCGGATGACTGTGCCTGCCTTGTTTCCCTCATTTGCCCATGTTGCTGCCCAATTACTTGACTTTTGAGCTTTTGGCCACAGTAGAAATCTGCTACCAGAGTGGGAGCTTTGTTCCAGTCACTGGGGTTTTCTCAGCTACTTGATCTATTGGTTGGGTGTCTTCTCTGAAGCCTTCCCATGCTTTGGCAAACTGGTCACACCCCCCAGGACCTCCACTCTAGACCACAATCCATATCCAAGCAGGTTAAAGCAAGAGCAAAAGTCTCAGACTGGTTGCCTGGTCCTCCTACAATCTGCAGGCCAGGAGCTCTGAAGCAGCCACATGGCATTTGCTGCTCAGCCCCCCTGACTCAGCTGCCTCTAGCCCTGGGGGCAAAGGCTAATCGCACTGCCGAATTTCTAAGTCCCAAAGTCTACATTAAACTGTCCTCTCACTTTGTCCTTAGCTTCTATGGGTTGATAATTCTGCAAATGGCCACCGCTGCTGGTGATCTGAAGTCCCTCCAGCCGGTGGCTGGTTGCAGTTGCCCTGAGATTGAAACCTCCAGCCTGAGCTGGGCTAGGCTCAGATCCCCGAGTGCTGAGCTGGCCCCTTCCTGCCAGACTGCTCGGCTGTTCTCAGTGGGAGGTTAGCTTCTCTGTGTCATTTTGTGAGTTCTGTAGCTTCAAAGTTTGTTCAGAGTCTCCTTTTACATGAATTCGAGGAGGTAGCAGTGGGAGCCATGTGGAAGTCCTGTTTCTACTCCTCCATCTTGACTCTGCCCCCAAAATATCTAGTTATGTAACTTACTCCACTATATATTGGTTTGTGTGTCAATAATATGGGTGTGTTATTTCAATATTAACAAAATTATTTGTGTGATTTGTTCTTTCACCCTTTTATGATTTAAGATCACATCATTTTCCATTTATAATTGAATTTTGTAAGATTATCTGATTGTGGTCAGTAAAATATATTTAACATTTCTTCTTTTTTAATTATTTAGGTTTTTTTAACTTCTAATGGTGGGGTGGGTGACGTAAGCCTAGTTCTGACAGTTTGATTATTTAGGTTTTTTTTAACTTGTAATGGTGGGGTGGGTGATGTAAGCCCAGTGCTGACAGCATCAACCATAATACCTATCTGATTTCACTCTAAAATATGACATTTTAGAGAGACTTCTTCATGTCACTATTGATTATTAGTGTGGTGTGATGATGAGGATTTTTCTGGTTGGCCTTTGGGGTAGAATGACTTATGATTGGAGCAATATGAATAATGAACAATATGCCCCCTTTTCAGCCATTTTTTTGCTCTTTTCACTGGTGGCTGTCAAATGAGGAAGAATTGCTCTAACCTTCCAGATAGGCGTAAGAGCAACTGGTTTGGCCACATCATCTCCTAACTCAGCTACCACATATGCATGGTACCTGATTCTATTGTATTTGTTCTTTCCTAATTTTAGGGGAATGACTGTACAACGACATAATGGACAAGATTACAACTTTGTGAGATTCAAGAGATTGGAGGGATGATCAAAGTTCCCTATACATAGCCAGCAGAGTTGGTAGTAGGTACTACTGGAACTGGTAGCAGTAATAGATGATTGCATTTGAGGCTATCTATGAGTTGAAACCTGCTTAATCCATCTCAGGAATAGATTGACCCAGCAGTCAAGACACCACATATTTCAAGAAGCAAACTTGGAGAGCAAGTGAGTTGAATTGATAATTGGCTATGAAACACTGAGAAATTAATTTACCAGGAAACACAGAAAGAGAGAAAAAGACTCCTGGTGTGAGATGCAATGTACACCTTATCTTGATGAGTGTCTTACATTAGAACCTTATTATATTTTTGCTTTAAGCTTGGGTTGACCCTCCCTAGAGATCAAGTATGTGCTGAAAGGAAATTGTAGATTGGGAAGACTGCTTTTTATAACTTCTGTCCTTATTTCATATGCCTTCTTAGTAAGTATCCCTTTGTAAGAATGTATTGACTCATCAAGAGGTTAATCAAAATTAGAGCATCATTCCAGATGGAGGGAATATGAATGATACATGAACCTATTATCCTTTAGGGTTACCCCTAGAAAAATGAGAGAGTGAAAAATCAGTTTCCAGTGTGAGTAGGTAATGGGAGAAGGAGCTTAAAGGGATACTATGTAGGGAGCTACAATCAAAGTTGAAACCAGGACCTGTCTTCTGTAGTCCAACCAGATACTGGTGTTGACCCTATTTTTACATTTCCTACTTCAGTCCCATACTACTAGGTGATCTCCTAGGTCTTTGTTGAATAATATAGTCCTGATGGGTCATCAAAAGATTTTGGGGATGAAGGGTCATAAACTGACTGTATTTTTGCATAATTACTGCTTAGGGATTTATAAGGTTGTAGATAATCTAGAAGGTTCATAGTATCATAGATTCAGACCTGAGAGGGGCAATGGAAGTCATCTTATTTAACCACCTCATTTTATAGATGAATGAACTGAATTTCTAGAGAGATTAAATGAATTATCCAAGATAATAGACTTAGTCAGGTGCAAGGCTAAGGTCTAAAACATTTGATTTCAACTCCAGGATTCTTTCCAGCACATCCTGTCTCCCCGTTTGTAACTACAGAATTCCAATATTGGAAAATGCAGGCCTAGAAAATTAGTACTGTCATTTATAGCAAGGAGAGTCAATAGAGATGTTGAATTCCATTTTAGGCATTTTGATTTTGTATTGGAGGCAAATTTTGCAAACTTTATTGAAGCAAAACCCCAAATCCCATAATCCCAAATCAATAGGATTTCTATGTCAAAAAAGTCAGACTTCAACATTGGAAGCCAAATAGGTCATGTGAGGTAACCTTTCATTATTTCTAGCCAAAATGAGTTACCTGACTCAACCCTTCACTTCTCCCTAAGTTAGGAAGATACATCCCATGTAAAGTTAATTTCAGCTTTTTTTGTATTAAAACCACAGATTTGTTAGCTCACAACTTAAATCTTTCTTCCTGATCATGTGGTGAAGTCACAGGAGCCCCATTCATATCCTATGCAACTCTGTGGAAGTTTACATTTTGAACGGGGCCCAGGATTCAGGATGGGAGAAAAGACTGAATAAGTTGAGAACCCACCTTAAATTCTGTGGTTCAGAGTTTGGAACTGGACCCAAATATTTTAATGTTAGAGCTTATTTTGCTTTGGCAAAACATGGCCTTATGTTTCAAAGGGGAAAAGGGTTTTAAAAAGCTTATTTAAAAGCCTCAAAATGCTGCTTCTACATGAAATCACTCCTAGAAAAATACTTTGATGAGTTAAGTGTAAATGAATCAGAAATATATGGATTGCATTTCCTGTAGATTACACAAGGGTTTCAAAATTAAGGGGAAAAGTACTCAAGGCAAAATGCATTTGGAATTTTTTTGGAACCCAAATATTTGAGAAATAATTCTAGACATTTTAAGCCTTTGCGAGGCTTATCAATCCATTGGAAAAAGAAAATCAGATCTTTTCTTGATCTATGAAGTTATATAACATTGACATTTAATGAAAATATTTTCAACATTTGATTGTTGTCCTAGATACATCAACTTACTCTTTTGGCAAAATCGAGCCTTGAATTTACTTGTGGATAAAGATGAGTTTGAAACAAAACTTGGTGAGCCACCATCTTGACTGATGTTTGGTCTGTTTGAAGGACCTCCTGACTGGTGGCAGAAGGATCTAGATGTTTAGACAAAAGCTTGTCTCAAATATTTGTAATAATATCTTTTTACCTCTTCACACTGCTCAGTCAGCATTATTTAATAGACATTTCTATTTCCTTCACCTCGTAACATTCCTAACTTCTTTCAGAGGAATTGAGGCAGCACCTCCTAAATCAGTCTTTTTCTGTTTTTTTCCCTCTTGAAATTACTGTGTGTATATGTATGTGTATGTTTCTGTGTGCATGTATGTATATATGTATGTATGTATGTATAATATTTGTATGCATATATATGGTTGACTTAATTGTGTACATACTGTATCCTTTTCTACAAAAGAACATAGCTCCTTGAAGGAAGGGACTCTTTTGGGTTTTTTGTTTGTTTTTCCCTATACCCAGTGCCTAGTAAATAACTGGTGCTTCAAAACAGCTTGTTAAATTAAAATGAATTTTTATTGTCATTGTTCACTCATTTATTAGGTTTCTGTTGATATCTGCACAAAGGTAAGGATATGCATGTTCAATCAGGGTAAGACATATGCATAGTGAAAATTTTGCCTCATATACTTTAAATTGCACTTACCAGAAACATATTGTTTCAGAATGTAGGGATTGTCTGTATAAGAAATTGATACCCAAAGGTCTAGAAGCTGCTTCAATCCAACACAATTCATTCTCTTTGGAGCTGAGTAGGAAATCCAAACTGTTTATTTGTATTTCTACATAGAATGGGGGGAAGGGGAATCAGAAGGCTATATTAAACCTGATTGTGAGTTCATATATTAAGTATTTAGTATGTTTTCCTTTGCAGTTTCTTAATACAACATATTAAGTAGAGATAGCTTTCACTTATTTATTCAGAGAGATTGTATGTGGAGTAGAGTGCCATAGATAACAGAAAAAAATAAGTAATACAAAATTAATTTATGTTTAGTTTTGTCCTCTCAAATCACTCATTTTCTTCTTTATGGCTCTGTCTTTTTCTCTGATTCAATCTTTCTGCCTCTCATCACACACATAAATGTACACATACAAACACATACACACGCCCTCACACACATATACACATCAGCACACAATCCAATTCTCACATGTTCACTTCTCTCTTCTGATATCAGAAAAATTCTCTGTTTATTCCTATTGCTTGTAACCTTAGAAATGATATTGGTGGTCTCCACAAAGTGAATAATCCTCTCACAGAAAATGTGAGTGAACTACATTTAGAAGCTAAAGAAATTACCTGAAATATCATCAAGTCCTCCACTATTAAAAGGGAATAATAAAGAGAAACAAATGTAATTTTGGTAGGTTGCTTGGTAATATAAAATCTCTCTAGTATAATTTGGTTATATTTTTGGCCAAATATCTGATAAAGTCTTTCACATCATCTTCATTCCTAAAATTATATGATTGGAATAAATAACCTTTAACCTCTAAATCTATGATACTAAGATTCTTATATAAGATATAATAATTCTTATTGACAAAACTGAAAAAAATATAGACTTCATAAACATACAGTTAGGTAGTTTTGAAGCTAGCAGAATTACTGGACTCAAAAAGTACTCATCCTTGACTCTGCTAATTTCAAAAAAGAACTCTACTAGCTAGGGTCCAGGAGTTCCTTTGGTTATTTTCTTTCAATATTTTGAGCTACGCAATAGATGAAAATATTAATGATATATTTATCAAATTTGTTGATGACATTAATCTGGGCAGCTAGACATTACATGACATCATCAGTTTTTAAGAAGATTTCGAAAAGCAGGATCCAAAAATGATGCAAATAATTAAGTTGAAATTTAATAAATTTCAATTAAAGAACACAACTCCCTAAGGTTAGGATAAAGGAAATATAAATAAACGGAAGTTAATGATATTCATGAAGTTTTTAGTGAAGAGAAACTGAATATGAGTTAATGACAGGGGTATGCAGTAGTCAGTTCAAATAAGCTCATGAGACCTGATTGTTAAACACTGAGTGTATTCTTTTAAACCTCAGAAATCAGCAAATACTGCAAAACAACTTTGATTTATTCCTATGTTGATTGTCTCTACTTAAGGAAATAATGGAAAATGTTAGTACTGGAGGTTAAATCAAAATGTATGATGTATGTACTTTTTTTCTTTTCTTCAGAAAGGTGGTTTTTAAACATTTACTTGCATATTCCTGGTCAACAATACAGCAGTCCCAAGAAATGTTAATGTCAACTTAGCTGCATTAAGAAAGGTATATGGGGGATAATAATATTTCTTTACTCTACCTTTAATCTCTGGATTTTTAAATCTTCAGGACTAAGTTCTATATTTAACTAAATCCAGAAGAAGTTGGCCAGAATGATTGGGAGAGTTAAGATATTAGAATCTGATCAATTAATCAAGTCAAGGATGTTTAACCCGGAGGAAAACAAAATAAAAGATTACTTAGGGAAGAGAAAAGAACTAATTTGTTTAGCAGACAAATAGGGGGACTCAAAGTAGAGATGATTAAATGATAAGCCCAGAGCAGGCCGAACATATCTATGCATGCTCAAGTTTCCATACAGTCACCTTGGATTATGCAATTATAATTGACACGATATGATACAACATGGTACGATACGGTACAATATGATAAATAATATAGCACATAATGGCATGATATTACATGACAGAATAGAAGAGAGCATAGTATAATATAACAGAACAGAACACAATATGTGTGCACATGTATACTGTGCATATATACATATGTATACATATAAACATGCATAGATGTACACATGTATATGTATACCATAAATGACACATAATATATACATTTACTTCATTCTTTAAAGGGAGAAAGAGGAGGAGTTTATGTACTTGATTGCAATGTCCAAAGGAGAAGCGTCACTAGGAGAAATTACCCAGTATTTGACAGACTGCCATATAGAGGAGGTATCTAGCTTCTTGTGCTTGATCTGAGAAAGTAGAATTACATTTGACAAAAATCATGGAAAAAAAAACTGCTTAATAGCTAGAATTATAAAAAAGTGGATTGGGGGTCTTTTTTTGGTAATTATTTTTATTTTTTTTTCTTATGATTTCTTTTCCCTCTTTACCTTCTCATACTTCTCTTGCTTCTTGTATCTGAATGTCAAATTATCTATTCAACTCTGGTTTTTTCATCAAGAATGCTTGAAAGTCCTCTATTCCACTGAATGACCATATTTGCCCCTGAAACATGATACTCAGTTCTGCTGGGTAGGTGATTCTTGGTTTTAATCTCAGCTTCTTTGACCTCCGGAATATCATATTCCAAGCCCTTCAATCCCTCAGTGTAGAAGCTAACAGATCCTGGGTTATCCTGATTGTGTTTCCACAATATTCAAATTGTTTCTTCCGGGCTGCTTGTAATGTTCTCTCTTCAATCTGGGAATTCCATAACGTGGCTATAATATTCCCAGGAGTTTTCTTTATGGGATCTTTTTCAGGAGGTGACTGGTGGATTCTTTCAACCTCTATTTTGCCCTCTGGTTCTAAAACATCAGGGCAGTTTTCTTTGAGAACTTCCTGGAGGATGATTTCTAGTTTCTTACTTGGGTCGTGGCTTTCAGGTAGTTCAATAATTTTTAAATTATCTCTCCTGGATCTATTTTCCAGGTCAGTGGTTTTTCCCATGAGATATTTCACATTGCCTTCTATTCTTTCATTTGTTTGGATCTGTTTAACAGCATCTTGATTTCTCATAAAGTCTTTAGTTTCCATTTGCTCCAATCTAATTCTGAAGCAATGATTCTCCTCATTGAGCTTTTGAGATTCTTTTTCCATCTGGCAAATTCGACTTTTTAAGGCATTCTTCTCCTCATTGACTTTTTGAGCCTCTTTTGCCATTTGAGTTAGTCTATTTTTTTAAGGTGTTATGTTATTCAATCAGGCTGTTGACTCTCATTTTGTAATTTTCTTGCATTGTTTTCATTTCTCTTCCCAATTTTTCCTCCACTTCCTTATCTGCTTCTTAAGGTCCTCTATGACTTGTAACCAGCTCGTATTTTCCTTTGAAGCTTTTGGTGCAGGAGTGCTGACTTCATTGTCTTCCTCCTGTTCCATGCTTTGCTCCTTTTTGTCCCCAAAATAGGAGGAATCTTCTGTTTGCTTTGTTTCCTTGGCATGGTCATGTCGCCCCCATTCACTTGACCCCTGAGCTTTTTGCCACAGTAGGACTCTGCCACCAGACAGGGGAGCTTTCATCCCAAATGCTGGGGTTTTCTCAGCTGCCAGAGGTATTAGATGTGTGCCCTCTCTGAGGCCTCCACTTGCTCTGGCAAGCTGGACACATGCCCCAGGACCTCCACCCTAGACTGCAATCCAGATCCAAGCAGGTTAAAGCAAAAGCAATTACCCCTCAGACTGGTAACTTGGTCCCCCTACACACTGCAGGCCAGGAGCTGAAGCTGCCACTTTGCTGCTGGGTCCTGAAGTCCAGACTGCACTGACCTCTCACTTTGTCCTTCACATCTATGTGTTGATAATTCTGGAAATGGCCACAGCTGCTGCTGATCTGGATTCCCTCTGGCTGGAGGCTAGTCATTCCCTGCACTGGGGCTAAAACCTCTGGCTCACGCGGGCCTGGGCTTAGCTCCTAGAGCACTGCTCTGGCCAATTCCTGCTGGGCTGCTGGGCTGTCCTCAGCAGGAGGCAGGGGGAGTTAGCTTCTCTGTGTCATTTTGTGGGTGCTGCAGCTCCAAAGTTTGTTCAGAGTCCCCTTTTTACATTGATTCGGGAAGGTGGAAGTTGGAACCACTTGGAGGTTATGCTTCTACTCCACCATCTTGACTTTGCCCCTGCATTGGGGGTCTTTAATCAAAGATTCAATAACTGCTTGACAGGTTTATTGCAGGAGAGATTGTGTTTGAAAGTACAGGTTAGACTAGATGCCCTCTGACATTCCTTCTGAGAGCAAGAATTTTTAATTCTCCTATCAAAAAATTAGAAGTCCAGGAGATCCAAGAAAGAAAGATGCTCTCTCTCAACATACATAGACCTAGATTCATCCTGGGGCACCTGAATCTAAAAGGATTTGCCTTTCAAATGATCCATGTGTTTCTATCTCTCTGATTGGCATACCCATATGGTGGGGATAATTCTGCTCATTCAAAAGTCACTTGGGGCAGAGACTTAAGCTGGTGATTTGAGAACTGCTCATCATTGTAGCAGCCTAAGATTTTTATATTTAGTGCCCAAGGAAACCACCATCACAGTGGACAGAGTCAGCAAATGAACAGGGGAAAATTGGGGGGGGGGGGGGGTTGGAAGACCAAAATTCCAAAAGATACCATGAAAAAAATAATACTCAAAGATCTTAAAAATAAGCAAATGCAACAACAGGGAAAACAGAAAAAAATATATGGATTTATTATCCATATATATTCTCCATATCTAATAAACAAGTTCAGGGATCTATGAATAAATACTGCAAACAAAGGAAAATGGTCCAAAACTTGATGAGGCAGAAGAGCCCGTTTGAATGTGAGAAGAAAATGGAACTACAAAAACCTGTTCCCAAGTGACTCAAAAGAGAAGTAAGAACTATGAAAGCAGAATTTGTGATCTGCATAGCAAAAATAATGGGCAGAATAGGAAAAAACAATAAAATTAATAAATATGGAAATTAATTATTAAATATAGTTATGATTAACATTTTCAAGAATATAGACATAATTATCATATATAAATTATTAAGTATTTATAAATTAAATTATTATTAATTAGAGTTACTAAATATAATTAAAATTACTAAAATAAAAAATAAATTGAATCTGTAATGGCAATTCTCATTCAAGAAACAAAAAAAGAGAAAAATAGATTGGGAATGAAAATAAACAAAAATAAAGGAAATTCTAGAAGAGGAGAAGCAAAAACCAATATAATTAAAAGGAAATATATTCAATATGAAAACAAAATATATTGTTCAGAAACAGTGTATGTAGAGATAACCTAAGGATCACAGATTTCCCAGAAGAATTTATTTTAAACATAAGGTCATAATGACAAAAAGTGACAAAATGATGATAATTCTGGAAATAATAGAGAACTTCCAAGACCTTCTGAACATAGAAAATGAAACACCATAGAATCCACAAATAACTTCAGGTAAAATTAAAAAAAAGGTTGGGGGAGGGGAAATGAATCTACAAACTCCAAAATACAAAGTGTTAAAAATTCAATAATTTATTCAAAAATAAGCTTTGCAAATGATAAGAAGAAATATTTCAAATACAAGTGAAAAGAAAATTGAATTATCCAAGACTATTCTGAACCCACCAAAATATAACAAAATTCATGTTGAAAAACTAAAAATCTAATATGACAAAGAAAATGATGAAAAGAAATATGGATGGAGGGGTGAAAGCACTTCCAGTCTTCACACTATAATATAAAGCAGCAGTCTTCAAACTCTCTTATATTGGTTTAAAAATAGTGAGATACTTCCTTGCCTTACAAGAAAGTAAGGGGTAAGTGGGTAAGGGAGAGGATGGGGGGGGGGGTAGAAGAGAGGGCAGACTGGGGGAAAGGGTAATCAGTATGCTTGCCATCTTGGGGTGAGGGGTAGGGGGGATATGGGGAGAAAATTTTGAACTCAAAATCTTGTGGAAATGAATGTTGAAAACTAAAAATAAATCCTGGGAGAGAAAAAGAGAAAAAAATAAAAATCTTGACTTTATCATATTAAAAAAATAGTGAGATAGATAAATGGCACAGACTAAATAATGGAGAATTAGAAACTATAGTACTCTATAACCCAGTGTTTGATAAAGTGGAAAACATTAACTAGGAAAAAGAAACACCTTATCTGAAAAATGATTGTGAAAACTATAAAGCAATCTGGCAGAAATTAGATTTAGACCAACATGTTACACCATATTCCACAACATATCTAAATGCACACATGATGTTAATATTAAAGATCATATCATATAAAAATATATTAGCGAAATAGATCAAATACCTTTCACAGTTATGTGTAGGAAATATACTTTTACCTAAACAAGAGATAGAGGCAATTGAAATAATTAAAATAAGTAACTGATTACTTGAATCTGAAAATCTTATACACAAACAAAATGAATGTACCTAGGATAAGAAGGGAAGTGTTCAAATGTGAGAAAAATATATTTAATTTATCTTCCAAAGATCTGGGTGAGGCATTATATTGCGTGTGTATGTGTGTTTAAATGTAACAAAATTGCAAAGGAGAAACTGGACTTGAATGCTTGTATCATGTCTTCCCATTGCCTCATATTAAGGAAGAAAACTAAAATGAAGCAAGAACTTAACACATAAAGAAAGAGTAGAGAGGAATAAAAATATCCCCAGTGGATCCCATCAAATTAATTGAAAAAAGTAAATCATGGAATGTGTTTTCCTTGACTATACATATTGCAGTTCGATTTTGCTTTGCTTATCTTCTCAATAGGTAGAGAAGAAGAAAGTAGGAAGGAGAGATTTCAAAATTGAAAATGAAATAAAATTGAATTTTGAAATAATAGGACATGAAAAATGTCTCCAGCAATTCGTTTCAAAATTTATGCCATTCCAAATGGAGGTCTAAATTCACTCAATGCTAGAACACACACCCTAGCTCAAAAAAACTCAAATGAATTTCAAAGATGTGGGGGGGGGGGTGCTTTTAAAAGGGGATTAGACCTTTGAGGCAAACTAGAAATCAACCATTTTTTTCCTCTTTCTAAAACTAAATTATTTCTTTTTTAGTTTTCACCATTCACTTCCATAAGTTTTAAATTTTCTCCCCCTCCCTCACCCATCCCCGGCTTGCTATCTGATTTGGGCTCTACACATACATTCCTATTAAACATATTTTCATGTTAGTCATGTTACATAGAAGAATTATAGTGAATGGGAAAAACCATGAGAAAGAAAAAAAATAAAACAAAGCAAAAAGAAAATAGTCTACTTTGTTCTGCATTCCAATTCCATAGTTCTTTTGGCAGATGTGACTGGCATTTTCCATTGTGTGTCCTTTGGAATTGTTTTAGGTGCTTGCCTTGTTGAGAAGGGCTAGGTATATCAAAATCAGCCCTCGCACACTGTGACTGTTACTATGTAGAATGTTCCCCTGGTTCTGCTCCCCTCACTCAGCATTGGTTCATACAAGTCTTTCCATGTTTCTCTGAAGTCCACCTGTTCAACATTTCTTACAGTGAAACAGTATTCCATTACATTGAAGTCAACCTTTTATATATGGATGTGACACATAACATAGGGGCCCCCAATAAGAGAATGGATTCTTAAGTTCCAGGAGTCCCTTTTCATTCAGGGAGGGTTTAAAAAATCAAAGCAGTATGTAACACTTATGTCTCTGCTTCTATTTCTTTGTCTTGGTGTCTCTTTCTCTGTTTCTTTCAATATCTTTTTGTCATTTAGTCATTTTTCAATTGTGTCTGACTCTTTGTGACCCTATTTGGGAATTTCTTAGCAAAAATACTAGAGTGGTTTGCCATTTCTTCTCCAGCTCTGTTTACAGATGAGGACACTGAGGCAAAAAGCATTAAGAGACTTTTCCAGGGTCACACAGCTATTAAGTATCTGAGGTCATATTTGAACTCAAGAAGATGAGTCTTCCTGACTTTAGGCCCTGTGCTCATACACTGCTCCATCTATCTGCAGATATACAGGTATATCTTAGTCATCTTCAATGCTCCACCTAGAAGCAGAAGAGAACATATAAAGCAAAGAAATAAGCTCTGCGTATTTGAGACCACAGGCTGGCCATGGTGGTAGAGGCTCCAAGAGAACAGTTTCCTTACAGCATTGTATCTATCACCCCAAAAGCTAGGCAGGAAAGATGTCTCCTGTGCTGTCTTACAGACTACTCATTGGCCAGCTTTGGTTGACTCACATGTCAATCATCTTATATATAACTCTCTAGTCTCAGGGATTTGAGGACCAAACAGGAGTTGAAATGTTTCAGAAAAGTGTATCTCCCTCAGCAAGAGACCCTTGGTCACCACTACAATAACAAAACAAAACAAAAAAACAGAAAACACCACCTATTTTCTCTCCCAATGGGAGAAATAAAACAGTTCTCAATATGATCTTAAATTCCTTGGGAGAAAAACAAAACAAAATAAAAATAAATTATTTGCTTTAGATCATAAGCAAAACTACATATGTCAAATATATGCCACTTGCAAAATACAGCTGGACTCAGCATCTAGTCTTACCCTCTCTGTTCCCCACACTGCCTGCTTTTGATGATTTTTTTTATTTATTTAAGCCCTCTCTTGGTTTATTAGCCTGACAGGAGTCCAGGTAATTATGCTGTCTTCCCTGTCCTACAGTAAGTTGTGCATTAGTCTTTTTGAATGCATCCAAAATTTAGTGCCACTGCTACGTTTCTCAAAACAAATAAAAGATTTGTGAATTAGTCACCAAGCGTCCAAATTAATTAATTGGCATTTGTTTCTTTTTTCAGCATTCTCATACAATTGAGTCCTTGTAAGAGGGAGGCGCTCCTCTGATCAGGCTATGTTTCTTTAAAGGGAAACTTGCCAAACATCATCCTACCCTATGTAACCTAAGATTCCAGCTAGCAGAAGGTGAACAGTTACACCCAAAAAGCCAAGCTTGTGGGATACAACATGGATATGCCCATGTACATATGGAGTTGCACTGTGTAATGTGAATATAAAGAAAGAGAGATAGATATACATAACTTTGAGAAATTCAATTTAGCATGAGATGGGGGAGGGAAAGTACTAAGGGAAACTTCATGGAAATTATCTCCCTGAGCAGGTATTTAAATGGCTCTTGAGTCTTGCAATCTACCTCCTGGGTCAATTATACTGTTATTTAACATACAGAAAGCATTATTACCATTAACTACATATATAGTTGTGACTAGAGATAAAAGCATAGAGGGTTACCTAGGGATGCTTTTGGAAAATAAAATTATTTTTTTAATCTTAGTCCTCTCTCATGTTTTGAGATTCAAAATAATGAGAGGAAACATACTTTAAAAATCTTCCTAATTAGATTTGGCATTCATTAATCCTTTTATTAATTCAATGTCTTGTCATACAAACTCAAACTCAGATGTCTTATGCTGATGTCTCTGGGTAATTCACATACCATAGGGTGGGTAGTAAGTGCAAGACTGGAATCATACAAGAACTATTTAACAATTTATTTATCAATGATAAACTGATTGAATAATGATGATGAAATGATTTTCCATTTATGGAAAAGTTGTGGTATAAACACAACCAGAGTGGTCATTAGTACTTGGGCCCAATTCTTATCTCTAATATTGAGTCAAATTATTTAATGCTTCTATAATTCAGTTTATCCAAATTTAAATATATCTAAGTATAAAATTTGTTTGATAATAATGGGTTACCTAGAGATTTTGCCTCTAAAGTAGGAGATTCACAACCATAAAGGTCATGGCATGTCCTGAAGGAAGATTTGGTCAACAAATCACAGAATAAGAAGATGAATCACATGTACTCTTTCCAGGAAAGACAATAATATGTTTGTCTCCAAAGTATCTACAGAATCCCTTGCATTCCTTATGCATAAATACTCCTCCGTTCTTCCCCTCTATATAGCTGTCCACCAATGCCTATGGCAGGAGCTGGATGGAATTTTGAACTAACTACACTGCTGCATCCCTACCTTTTTGGTTTTTGTGTGGACTGGCATAGCTGAGTTGTAATATGCATCACCAGTCTCATGACTTTATCTCCCTCCCCATACCCACCTTTCTTCCAAACTCCCCTATTACTTTTGCAGCACTTATCATTGCAATTTTATTATCAGCTACATTTGTAACTTCAATGTCATCTTTGACTCCTGTCTTTCCCTTACCCCGCATGTCAATCACTTGTTAAATCTTGTCTTTTCTTCCTCAACATCTCTAATGTCTGTTCATTTTTCTCTGTTCACACAATGACTACCCTATTTCAGGTTCTCAGCACCTCTTACCTGGACTATATCAGAAGCTTTCTAATTGATTCCCTTAACTCAAATCTTTCCTTTCAACAATCTTTCCTCTACACAGCTGAAAAAATTGTTTTCCTATAGTTCAGGTTCATCCATGTCCCTCTCCCATTCCCATTTAATAAATTCCAGTAATTTCCCAATGACTGCAGGATTTAATATTACCTCATTTTTATCTCACCTTTTCAGGTTTTTTTCCATTTTTAAAGTTTTATATTGTCATTTAGTCAATCAGTAGATGCATATTTGTTAAATATTTACTAAGTTCCAGGAACTGTGCAAAGCTAGATAACTATTTGATATTTATACAAAGAAGTAAATATATTAGTGGAATAGATTAGGCACACAATAAACAGTGATACATAACCATAGTAATTTAGTGTTTGACAATCCCAAAGATCCAAGATTTGGAGAGAGTAAATGACTATTTGACAAATTTTCTGGGAAAACTGAAAGTAGTTTGGCAAAAATCTATAGACCAACATCTCATCCCATATATCAAAATAATATCAAAATGGTATGTGATTTAGATATAAATGGTGATATAAGCAAATTAAGGGAGCATAGAATATTTCATATGCCAGATTCGTGAATAAGGGAAGAATTTATGACCAAACGAGAAATAAGAGAACATCACAGAATGTAAAATAGATAATATTGATTAAATAAATGCAAATTAAAACAACTCTTAGATATCACCTCATACTTAATATATTAGCTAATGTGACAAAAAAGGAAAATGATGAATGTTGGATAGGATATGGAGAAAAAGGGACATGAATGTACTATTGGTTGAGTTATGAATGGGAACAATCATGCTGGACAACAGTTTGAAATTATTCCCAAAGTGTTATAAACCTGTGCATACCATTAATTCAACAATACCACTACTAGGTGGTAGAGATGGAAAAAAGGGGAGAAAAGACATATATATCAAAAAAGATTTATATCAACCCTTTTTTGCAGTGACCTTAAGGCTACAGGTTCCCCACCCCTGGACTAGACCAAGGTTACACATCTATTATCTCCCAAAATTGGAATTTAATCCACAGGCTCTCACTTAAAACACAGAAGAACACCTCATGAAGAAAGTAGCAACTGATATATATTGAAGAGTTGTAGGAATTCCACAAGGCATGGGAAGAAATGAACAAATTTTGGAGACAAGGGGCCTATTAAAAGGCATAGACTCTACAGGATCTCATATCTCGATCAGTTATTTCATGGATACAGAAAAGGGGTATAGCAGGAATCATGAAAACAGAACCTTTTACTAACAAGAAAAATGGATTAACTTCCTGGCCTCTAGCACACCATCAAATGAACAATTGTTCCATCCTTAAATAGTACCCAAGTGGTCCAAAAGTTTTTACTTTTCTTGAAATAGTTATTTTTTTACCCTTGGGAGTATATTATACTTTGGGAGAATCTCTTCATTTGAAACTTAAATGAAAATAGCAATTCCATTTATAATAGTCATTTAGATTCCAAACCTCCATTCATTATCTTTTTTGACACATCTGGACACATCAAATCCACAGCCTACCAAAAGTCAACTTTGGCAGACTCAAATATTTAAATATTTTTGTCATAGTTATAATTTTGGTTTTTCTGTTTACTTCCCCAAGACTATTACCAAGCTAATATAAGGAGAAATACACTGAGGTTAAAGAATTCATGGAATATTTTCACTGAAGACACTAGAAATGACAGCTGATCTACCATAATGAGAGTTTAATACTTTATAAAAAGGACAAATATTCATAATGGTCCATGGCAGTGGCTGTCTTTAAACCAAAGGATTTCTGACTACAACTTGGCTCAGCTGCTGAATGACAATGGAATGCATGTGATTTGTTTTTTTTTTTATGAAATCTTGAAATTCATTATTTTGAGGATATCATTTCCCAAGATGAGCCACTTACATTAAAAAATTGTGTGTCTGTGTCTGTATGTGTTTTCCTTGAGTATAAGAAATGTCTTCTCCATGGAGGTAAGGTTCCCTGGTTTGTCTGCTCTATTTTCTTTTTACGTATTATTGATTGAGGAGAAAGGCTGATGTGGGGATAGCGAATGCAGATATAGATACTGAATCAGGAAGACCTGGGTTAAAACCCAGCCTCTGACATCCTGCACATATGTATTCATTGAACTTTAGTAGAACGAATCTGGGTCCTGCCACTGGCTAGTTACTTTGAACAAAGGATATTACTTCTTTGAGGTTACACTTTATCAACTGTAAAATGGGCTAATAATTTTAGCAGTATCTATCTCATGAGGTGTGAAGTAAGTACATTTAATCATAATGGGCTCTATCTGAACCAATGGAGATCCAGTAGACTGTTTGCCAACAGTCTTTCAGAGACACTACCGTTTTACTCCATCCTCAGTCTCTGACCCAGAAATTCTGATTAAAGAGGGATCATCATATCTAGCCATCCCAAACCCATCACAGACAGTGTGGAAGTGCCCTGAAGCAAGCACATTTATCCTCCTCTCCTGTGCTTTCCATCTTTAGTTCTTAGAAAAAAAAATTAAATCAATCATACCTGGAAAGGACTGTCACTCTACTCTATAAAACCAGACTAAAGCCCTCCTCACTGGATACCACTTTCCCATATGTGTAGCCTTCCCCCATTAGAAAGTAAATTCTGTGAAGGCAGTGACCAACTTGATTTCTTTCTATTTTTTGTAATATATCTTTCACCCTTGGAGTACATTAAGATGTTCCCTGCCTATCCTTGAGACTTGGGTTCAAGCATGCACAGATATCCATTGCCTACTTTTCGTGTATTACTCATTTCTGATTTGATTCCCCCAGATTAGATGTCCAATAAGAAAAGCTGATGATACAGGTTACCACACATGTAAGATGTGGTTTCCAGCTAGCAGCTCTGTTGGACACAGTTGATGGAAAAGTCAATATATGTCTCCAGTGGGGGCATATAAAAGAAGTGTTCTTCCCTACCTAAGCACTAATTAGGATCTGAGTCCCCTGAGTCTCCACGTCAGAAACACTGTGGGTTCAAGTAGCTGAGATTGTCCAGGGAGCCCTTTTTTGCCTTGTCACTCTTTCTGTTTTCTTTCCTCCAACCTTATGAACACCAATAGGTTCTGAAAGGCATGTAAGTGCTGGCAATAAAGAGTAGTAGCAGTGTCTTGGGACATGGAATTTACTAGCATCACATAGAAGGAAGAAGAAACAAACTATCAATTAGTGTTTGGTCTACACCAAGTGCAGGTTAAACATGTACTGGTTAATTAGGAGCATTTTAAAAAAATTCACATCAATGAAGTTTGAATACTATCCTCCTAAATGATTGTTCTCATAATGATACCTTATTAGGTTATATTTTAAATATCCCATTACCTTTTTATTCCTTAGTATTCCATTTTTATGTGTAGGAGGGGAAAAAAAACTACCATTTCTTTCCCTCATTTGTATTTGTATATTGGGTATGTTATTTCAATTTCTTCCTTGCAGAAGACAATGTGTAGACCTAGACTACACAACTATTTCTGTAATTAACAAGTGCATAAGCACCACTATTCCCCAGAGTTGCTAGGATAGGGGTGGTGTGCAGGTGGGTGAAGTTCCAAAAAAAGTAAAAATTGAGGACAGCACTACACTATTGAGAAGTAAGGCAATAGCAGATCAAAGAAAGAAGGACAGATTGCAGTGGCAGGTCAAGAAGCATGGAATGGCACCAGCCAAGATCACCAGCTTTTACCTCTTCAATTAAGTGTTGCCTAATTAGCCAATGTGATAGATTTATATCACCAAGACTTAATGGAGTATCTAGCAATTAGTAAAATGGCAAATAAATGTTTTCATTCATTCATTCTGAATAAGTTTACAGCATGTTTGAAACTATTAGATAACTATGGTGTTTGGTATATTGACACTAAAACATGATCATCATTTTAATTAAATACCTTGTGTTGAATAGACATAGCCTACATGAAACTAAACTTGGAGTTGGTAATTTTCAGTTTCTGTTGTTGTTCAGTTATATCCAACTCTTAAAGAAAAAAAAACACACATCACCTGAATAAGTTATTTTCACCTAAATGAATGATGATTCACTTGAGTTTGGCAGGAGTCAGCAACTGGGTAGAACTCATCTTTGCATTTAACAGGGTATTAGCAAAATATATATTTTTTTGTTCTTACCAAGGAGTCTTCTCGAATAAACCCTACTTCTCAACTTTGATTAATTCAGTTTTCTGAAGCCTCTTAGTAGTCAATCAATCAACAAGAAATAATTATTAAGCACTTTATATGTACGAGCAATTGTGTGACCCGACTAGCCTGCTTTTCTTTTTAATTTTGGATATGTTGCTAAGCCCCTTAGTTATTTTTGTATATTGTTAATGTATTTTGTTTGTTAATAAATTAGGTTATAAAATCTTTAAAGATGAGGCTATTCCTGGCCCTCAAAAATCTGGGTCCAACACATTTTTCCAATTTTATTTCACTCTACTTACTTTGATATATTTTATATTCTGCTGAAATAGACTTCAAACTGCTCTCTAACTTCCTTTTGGCTTCTCTGATGCCCAAATGGTCCCTTTGGCTATGCTGTATGACTGGAACATACTCCATCAATATTTCCTTGTTGAAGTCTTTCCTGTACATCTAGACCCAGATAATATACTATCTCATCCATTCCAATTTCCCTATTCATCACTATTGTAAATTCATTTCTGCCTTTCTAAAGGTAGTACAGGATTTTTGGTCAGTCAGTCAACTAACAAATATTTATTTTGTACCTGCCATATGCCAGTCACTGTACTCAGCATTGAGGATAAAAAGACAATCTCTAGTCCTAAAATTCTCTTGGCCTAATGGGAGAGATTACATGCAAAGAACTTTGTACCAACAAGATATAGATGAGATAAATTAGAGAGATATAACAGAGGAAAGGCATTAACATTAGGAGGAATGGAGAAAGGCCTAAGAGGTGAAATTTTAGGTAGGACTTCCGGAAAGCCAGGAATAGCAAGGATTTTCTTTGTTCCTATTATGCTCTACTTTATATATTCAATTTATTTCTAGACTTCTCTTATCATCATGTTCAGATCCTAAACTCTCTAAATGCAGAAATTGTTTGTTTCTCTCCTTTGTATTCTTTGCATGTAACACAGTGCCTTCTACCATTTGCACTAATAATAAATGCTTGCTGAAGTGAATAAACATGTTAATTAATAATAGCTAATATGATGCTTATTATGTGCCAGGCAAGGTGTCAAGTGCTTTACTATTATTATGTCATTTGGTCTCATAAAAATCTTTTGACATAGGTGCTATTATTATCTTCAATTTCTTTTACAGATAAGAAAACTGAGGTGAATAAAAGTTAAATGACTTGCCCAGTGTCACACAGCTAGTGAGAGTCTGAGGCTGGATTTGAACTCAGTTCAACTTGACTGCAGGTCTGAGCACTCTATCCACTGTACCACCCAGCTTCTACTAATTAGATTTATACCTAGATGATTTTTTATAGCATAAAGAAAAATTTATAGCAATGTATTCCTGTAAGCTCAAATTTTCATACCATTATTTAGGTACTTTTTTTAGGGAAGCCTCTTGATTAACTGTTAATCAGTCAATTAATGAAAAAAATTACTTTAACAGCATTTTAAAAGCCAGACAAACAAGAAGCTTCATATTGCTTGTAATATGCATGCCGCCCCAAAATAATAGCAAAGACAACAATACAAGCTATATGTAATGGAGATTCACAGATTCATATGAAGTTATCTTTTTCCTTTTTGTATGGGGAAATGTTCTTTTTTGTAAAACATCTGTGATGTTCATAGAGACTTTTAAAAAGTTTTTTTTAAGAGCTCAAACCCAATACTTCACAAGATTTAAACATAAAAGGAATCAGAGTATAATCAAGCAAGAAAAGGGGCCACAATCTACAAAACAAAAGGGTTACAATGGAAGAGAATTAGCAACCCAATTTCATAAGAGAAAACTGAAGTAGCTGTACAGGAATTGTCAAAGAAAAAGAGAATTCAATAAAATTTAAAATGAATAATTAATACCTAAACTACAAAAATGATTCTCAAAAAACTGAGAAATACTGCCTGTTCTCTTTTATAAGGTAAATATAGAATTGGTACCCAAGCCAAGAAAGGATAAAACACAAAAAACTATCAATTGCATTAATTAGTTGATCACAATTTAAATACAATTTTGGCAAAAAGTCTACAGCAATATATTTTAAAATTATTCGCTATAATCATGTAAGACTCAAAACAATGATGCAATTATAGCATTTGAGGAAGTGTATGTCTAAGCTAGGCCTGGAATCATCATAAACTGTCTCCATATACAGACACCCTTACCTAAGAATATAAAAAAGTACATGATACCAACTTTGCCTATTTAACAAATTTCTCTAATAATAGCCATGACTTGGAACAAGCAGCATTGTGGCACTGATTCTATTAATTATGGGTTAAATGGTCTCAACTGGCATGCAGGGTCTTTATGTACATCCTGTCTTTAGACTCAGCTCATTAAAGGATTATCCAGTCTTTTGGGGGGGGGGTAGGGGTGACTAGGAGTTCAAGGCTCTGACTTATAGAACTGTTAGTCTAGGCAGTCAATAGTTAGATAATAATAATCACATCTGGCAGTTTGTCATATCTAAATAGGGATAAATGGTTCCTCTAATTTACTAGAAAGCCAAAATTCCTGTTCTACCACTAAATGTGACTTGAATGTCAATAATCAGCAGTGGGATGTTTACAAATAGCTAATCATATTTTTTCTTTGTGATCAGTGATCTATGAGCACGATACACATACCTCAGGAAACTCTCTTACTTTTATGGCTCCTTACTGGGATTGAATTGATTTTTTCCAAGGCAGAGAATTTTAAAGTAATCAGAAATAAAAGAGATAGCAGCTAACTCCTAGAAAGCAGAGATTGTTTCATTTTTACCATACATTGCTCTAGCCTAGCACAGTACTAAACATAATAGATTCTTGAATAATTGATTTGAATTGATTAGGGACAGAAAATAATTGCATCAAGTGACTCTACAGAGAGGGATTGCTAAGATGAGCCAAGAGAAAGTTACTTGGATATCCTCAAAATTTAGAGTCTTTCATGCCTACACAGGGCTTATTTCTTAAAGAATATAAATATAAAGGAATTACTAGACAAGATACAAATATTATGTATTGGCAAAGTTTATGCAGAATAAGGCAGAATGTCAGGCACATAGAGAGGGAGAGATAAAAACTAAATGTATCATGGAGACAATCTCTCCCCATCCCTTTTCTTTTTTCCTTCTTAAGGGAAAGAAAGTACTCCATGGGAGAAGCAAGGGCTAGAGGCAGCCCCACCTGAGTATGACTTGGTAGGAAGCCTAATGCCTTATATTTTTAAAAGGATACACACACACACACACACACACACACACACAAACACACACACAAATGCACACACACAGATACATACATCCCAGCCAAAAACATCATGCAGTTCATTGCTGTTAAAATGCCAGGGAAAGCTGAGTCACATACGTTCAATGTTTTCCTTCCAAACACATTGACCACCCTCTCTTCATAACATCTTATTTATTAACCCATCAGTTACCTAAGTGAAATAGAAATAAGGAATATCAAGATTTAGATTTAGAGTTCTCTTTATTCATGAAAACTCTCCTCTCCTCACCTGCCCTACCTTCTCCTCCCCTAACCTCCTCTCCTCTTCTCTCTCCTCCTCTTCTCTCACCTCTCAGCCTCTGTTTTCCTCTGTGCCAGTGTCTAGCTCACTGGTTCTCTGTTTCATTAGACTTTAGGGTCCCTTCCTCTCCATCACCTATAGACTCACTAAGAATCACTAAGAAACAGAGTTCAAGAGAGAAAAATGTTAACATAAAAGGAGTAGAGTCAGGCTTTTGCTAATAGGATAATTGGCAGCTAACAGCTAAGAAGATTGTATTGAATGTCTGGTTTATTATATACCTTTTATATTTTCTTCCCAAAGGTAGTTTTTAGACACCTAGAGTCATCAGGGTCCTGATTTAGACAGAGTAGGCAGGAAAATGTAAACCTCCTTACACTCATGTAGTAGACTAGGAATCCCCATGGTTGAAATTCTATCTTGCTAGCACATGGAACTTAACTTTGGTGGGAAATAAACTATATAATCATCATAAGAACTATTAAATCAGTAGAGAATTCAACAATGGACATAAGGATGGATATGGGACAGAGCTGGCAAAGGAGAATATGACAGTGATAAAGAGCCATAACCAGATAAGAAGATGAAACAAAAGGAAGAAAATGAGGTAAAATATGTGGAGGAGATAAGTGAGAAATAGGTAAAGAGATGCTCAGGTATAAAACCATTGAAAAGTAATAGGACTTTGGCCAGGGGGTGGGGGGGAAGGGACTAAAGGAACAGAGAAAAATTAAAGGTTCCAAAACTGGGAAAAAAAAAAGTGAAGAGATCGGGGCGGCCAGGTAGCATAGCGAGTAAGAGCACCGGCTCCAGTGTTGAGAAGACCTGGAGATCGAATCCCGGGCTCAGGCACTCAGCACCACACCCAGAAATAACTGGCCGTGTAACCTTGAACAAGTTACTTAACCCCGATTGCTTAAAAAAAAAAAAAGAAGAGATGTCATCCGTTCCATGGATTACTAGAC
>NW_027187380.1:18749826-18754986 GCF_028583685.1 Petaurus breviceps papuanus | reverse complement strand
AAAAAAAAAAAAAGAAGAGATGTCATCCGTTCCATGGATTACTAGACACATTCTCACCAACTGCCTTCGAATGGAAGTTTTTATATGTGTCCTTAAGAGACCTTCTGTGCTTGGTAGAGATGTCTAACTGCGTCACAAAGTTTGGCTACCAAGTTAGGCAGGTAAGTGGCATAGAGAAAATAGTACTGGACCTGGATTTAAGGTCTGCCTTAGACATGATTCAGCTTGTGTGACCTTAGGCAAGTTACTTCCCCTATTTCAGTTTCCTCATCTATAAAACTTGGCATGAGTCAGGATTTGAACCCAAATCTTTCTGACTTGAAATTCAGTGCTCTCTAGAGCTATGAGATGCCAGAGATGCCAAAGTGGAGTCATAGGCCACAGATAACAAAATTCCCTAGTTTGTCCTGAACTGGATTAAAGTGTAATTGGGTAATGTTTAACAAAATAAATAAAATACAATAGAATATAGATACAATATGATCCAGTCCAATCCAATGCAATGCTAATTTGTGGTTTTCTTAATGCAGCTAGGAGGGATCCTTATGGTTAAGTAGAAGAAAAGACAAGATTTGGGGGGAGAGGAATTGAGTTCAACTCCCAGTTTTATTGTGTACCTTATAGAAGTCACAGAATCATAGGTTTATAACTGAAAGGTACCTTAGAGGTCATAGAATCCAAACTATTTTTACCTATGAGGAAACTGAGTCCCAGAGAGGTTAAGTGATTTATCCAAAATTTTATAGCCAATAAACACCAGAGATAGGATTGAAATCCAGCTCTGCCTGACTCCAAGTATGCAGTAACACATGCCACTTTTCCCTAGATAGATCAATAGACATATAGATACATAAATAGGTATATGCATAGATTTTATATAGACAGAGAGATAGAGAATTGTATTATTATACATGGTACTTTTAAGTACCTAACTCTGTCTGACATCAAGATTGCTACACCTGTCTTTTGGGAGTTCATCTGATGTGTAATGTTTGCATGTAATTTAATGTAATCATTTTGACTGTGTGAATCCTTATGATTTTCCCTCCCATGGCAATTCTATATTTTTTTTATTTTTTTCTTGTAAAGAGTTCTGTTGAGGCAGCTAGATGGTGCAGTGAATAGAGCACCAGCCCTGGAGTCAGGAGGACCTGAGTTTATATCTGGTTTCAGACACTTAACACAAAAACTAGCCATGTGACCTTGGGCAAGTCACTTAACCCCAATTGCCCTCCAAAAAGCAAAAACCAAAAAAAAAGAGTTCTTTACTTTTTGATTATTGAATAATATAAACATCTACACTTCTATGAACAACCATCCCCCCCCACACACAATTACATGTAATCCAACCAAGCAACCTGATTCTTGGGTGTCATGGCTAAGCATACTGATGCTCATGATTATGTTCCTTCTCTACCCAGAGAGAAGGCAGTTGTGCAGTAAATAGAGGGCTGGGTCTGGAGTCAGGAAGGCCTAAGTTCAAATCTTGCCTCAGACTTACTATTCAGGTAACTCTAGGCAAGTCACTTAATCAAGTTTGCCTCAGTTTCTTTATCTGTAAAATGAACTAGAGAAAGAAATGACAAGTTACTCCCGTATTTTTTGCCAAGAAAACCCCAAATAGAAGTCACAAGGAGTCAGACATGACTGAAAAACAATAACAACTACCCTTGAAGGGGCATTCTAGTAAATCTCCATCAATTAGCACTGCTCTTTCTGATGGTTATATTTCCAAGTGTATAATAATTTGCCCGACCCAGGAGCAGGATGATGGCTGAGGCCTCCTTGGGAGTTTTTTTTTCCCTGGTTCCATATAAGGATGTTTACACATTACACCTAAAATCTTATTGGTGATGAATTACCTAAGTTAATAATAAAAGGAATTATCAGTCAAAACCAACAGCATTAGTAAGTTTTTATCAGAGATTTATTTTGGAAGACAGATATACCGTTAGTAGTTGTTTAGCAGATTTGGGAGACATGCATCATTGTAGTTATTTACCAAATTTGAAGGACTTATGTCATTAATATTTTCTCACCAAAATACACATCATTAACAAACTATATTACTCCAGTCCTTATTACCAAAAAAATGAGTCTATAAAAACAAATATTTAGTAAAAAATGGAGCATTTAAACAAAATAAAGTTGCTCATCATAAGTTAAGGTACTAATTCTCACTATTTTTGTTATTCAGTGTTTTTTTTTTCTTTCACGTTTGACTTTTACTGACCTATTTAGGGTTTTATTGGCAAAGATACTGGAATAGTTTTTGCCATTCCCTTCTCCATCTTATTTTGCAGATGAGAAAACTGAGGCAAACAGGATTAAGTGACTTGTCCAAGGACACAGTTGGTAAGTGTCTGAGGCCACATTTGAACTCAGGTCCTCCTGACTCCAGATCTGGTACTTTGCCCACTGTGCCACCTAGTTACCCTTATTCTCACTATATAACAGTAAAAAGAATGTGGCAGGAATCTTCATTATAATTTTTGAAAGCATTAATTCAATTAAAATAAAAAAAAGTTTATTGTTTACTGTGTAACAACTACTGCCCTAATCTAGGATACAAGAAAAGTAAATGTATATGTATCTGTGTATGTATAACACACTTGCATAGATATATGTATAGATATATATATGTGTGTGTGTGTGTATGAAGGTGGGTATGTGTATATACATATGTAAGTGTATGTATGTGTGTGTGTATATGTATGTATGTATATCCTCAAAGACTTCAAATCTCTTTATGTAGTCTACATTTAAATAACAAGGTCCATGATAATGTATGGAAGGTAATCTCAGAGGGGAAGGACACTATAGTTGGGGGCAATAGTAAAGACCTCCTTCATAAAGAAGAATTTAAGCTTAGTCCAGGGTAACTAAGAGGTAGAGCTAAGGAGAAAGAGGACACCAGTTATGATACCATTAATAACAATATATTTACATATCACTATATGCTAGGTACTATGGTAAGCACTTTTGCTATTATTATCTCGTTTCATTCTTATAACAACCCTTGTAGGTAAGTGCTACGATACCCTCATTTTATAGTTGAGGAAATTGAGGCTAACAGAGATTAAGTAAGTAGCCTAGGGTCACCCAGACAGGAAATATCTGAGGCTGGATTTGAACTCAGGTCTCCCTGACTCCAGACCCAGATCTCCATGAGCTATGGGACCACCTAGTTGCCTATAGTTAGTGCAAAAGCACAGGGATGGGAAATGGAGCATTGTGCTGGAATAAAATCAAGTAGGCCATGTACCTAAATCATAAGGGTACATTGAAATTCTAATTTACTTTACTAGGTAATAAAGTATAAAAAGAATGGAAAGGTAGGAAGTGACCAAACTGTGAAGATTCTTAAATGCTAAACTGAGGCATTTCTAATTTATTCTTGGATTAATAGGGAGCAACTGTAGTTCATTGAGTAGGGGAGTGACATGGCCAAACTTGTAGTATAAGAAAATCAGTTTGGCATTTATTTGAGTTTGGATTGAATGGGCAGAGGTTTGGTCTAGGAAGACCAAATAAAAGATTAATGCAACATTTTAGGTGAGAAGGGGTGAGAATCTGAAGCCTTAGGGTGGTAGTTCTGTGTTCAGAGGGAGAGAGTTCTGAGAAATGCTATGAAAGTTGATACCATGCATTGGTGAACAGAGATTGCCAGGCTGGAGAAGAGGTAAATTGTAGTGTACTTGACATTAATAGGGAAGGGTTTGGAGTGAAAGGTAATGAATTCAATTTTGGGCATGTTGAATTTGAAATGCCTATGATATGACCTTTTCTGCCTGTCTAAACAGATTTGATGACATAGAACTGGAGTTTAGAAGGAAAACCAAGAATAAATATATGCATTTGAGACTCTTGTGTATACAATGATAACTGGACTCATAAGAACCTATGAAATCATTAACTTAGCATAGAGTGGGAGGTGGAACCAAGATAACAGAGTAAAGGGAGCATTCTAGCCAATGCCTGTCAACAATGCCTTCTAAAGTGCCCTAATGAATTGTGGTGTAGTGAACCATTATGGAGAATAATTATAGAACTTTTTCCAAAGGGCTATAAAATTGTGCATAACTTTTGACCCACCATTACCACAACCAGGACATTACACAAAAGAGATTAAAGAAAAAGGAAAAGTGTCTATATGTACAAAAACATCTATAACAATTCTTTTTGTGGTGACAAAGAATGGAAAGTCAAGGAGATTTCCATTTCCCTATCAATTGAAGAATGGCTGAACGAGTTGTGGCACATGATTGTGATGGAGCACTATTGTTTTATGAGAAATGACAAGATTTCAGAAAATCATGGCAAGACCTATAAGAACTTAGACAAAGTGAAGTGAAAAGAACTGGGAGGTCATTGTGTACAGTAATAGTAACATCATAATTATAATCAACTGTGAAAGATTTGGAAACTGATAAATACAATGAGCCAAGACAGGTCCAAAGGACTCATGATGAAAAAATACTTTCCACCTCAAGAGAGAGAAATTATGAACTCTGAGTACAAATTAAAATCGAATTTTCTCACTTTATTTTTCTTGATTTTTTAAAAAAAATATGGCTAATATGGAAAATTTTTGCATGATTTCATATATATAATTGATATCATATTACTTGCCTTTTCAGTGATTGAGAGAGGGAGTGAGAGAAGGGGAGAATTTGGAACTCAAATTTTTAAATAGAATATTAAAAAAAGAATGTTTTTTTCAAAAAACAAAGGTATTGTCATACAGTCAACAACAACAAAAACATCATGCCTTTGAAACAACTTTAAAATAATGTGTCAAATAAAATTCTAAGGACCATAATCATCAAAAATCCAGTTCGAGATGAGACTTTAGTTTTAGTCCAGGATGACTGAGGAGTTCAAAAGTATAGGCCTGTGGCAGTGAAGTGGGGATTGTCCAGACTGAACAGATTGTGACACTAACATTAGCTGTTGGCTTTGGAGGCAATAGCTGTAGCTGCTCACCACCTAGAGAAGGTGAGGGGATTGAATATTTGCTGAAAGAGAGAGAGAGAAAGAGACAGACAACAGACACACAGACAGACAGACAGAGAGACAGAGAGAGAGAGAGACAGAGAGACAGAGAGACAGAGACAGAGAGACAGAGAGACAGAGAGACAGAGAGAGAGACAGAGAGAG
>NW_027187380.1:18701187-18749726 GCF_028583685.1 Petaurus breviceps papuanus | reverse complement strand
GAGAGAGAGAGAGAGAGAGAGAGAGAGAGAGAGAGAGAGACTACTAAGGATCTCTGTGGTAGCATAGCACTGGGCATGGGACTAGGTTTGTTTTAGGAACTATATTGCCTATTATTCAGTTCTGATTCATAGTTCCAGAATAGAGAGGAGTACTGATCGTTGCAGGGGGCAGCATCCCTAGTTCCAAGTTGTAATTTTAGGGAAGAGAAAAGTACTTGTGGTTGGCTAAAATGGAGAAGGGGTTGTCCTGGGTATGAGTCATAGTTCCAGGGAGGAGAGGAATTTTTATCCTTTCTTGGGTTAGAAACAAAAAGCAAACCAGGAAGGCAATGATCATATCTCTCCCCAGATAATGGCACCAAAAAACTTACAGATCCCCAGAAATAGCTATACAAACTATAAGGTTAAATTAATTAATTAATTAAAATTCTAAAGATTAGGACATTGACACCCCTGTCCCCAGTAAGCAGAATTCAAGTCTAACATAAAATTCAAAGTAGAGAAATGGGAAGGAAAAAGAAGCAAAAAATTAAAAAGAACCTAACCATAAAAGCTACTGTCATGTCAGGGAAACTTAAGGCACAAACTCAAAAGAATACATTGGATAAAAACTCAATAAGAATTCCTAGAATAATTAGCTAATTTTTTTTAAAAAAGATCATAGTTGATTTAAAATTAAATAAGAACAGTAAAGGAAAAATTGGGAAAATAAAAGAGAGAAATACAAGAAAACAATGAAAAGAAATGAACATCTTAGTTGAAGAAACTCTAAAAGTAGTATAAAATAATCCTTAAAAAAACTGGAGAGTAAAAACAGAAAAACAAAACCATATATTAATTACCCTAATGTATATGGATAAAAAATTTAACAATATTAGCAAGAGGATAACAACAATATATTTATAACCATGTCAATAAGCAAAATTATTAAAATGCTATGATTTTTTAATCAATAGATGCAGAAAAGGCTTTTGACAACACCCATTCCTATTTAAAATACTAGCAAGGATGGGGACAAAATCATCCTTTTTAAAAATAATAAGTAATATCTATATAAAACCAGTAGCAAACATTATCTGTACTGGGGATCAAAAAGGTATCCTCTCAACAAGATTGGGGTAAAACAACAATGTCCGTTATTACCATTATTATTCAATACTGTATTAGAAATACTAGTTATAGCAATAAGACAAAAAAAGAAATCGGAGGAATTAAGAGCAGAGAGCAAGGAAATAAAACTATCAGTGTTCATAGATTGTATGAAGTATATTTAGAAAATCAATTAAAAAAAACTAGGGGTAACAAACAGAAACTTTAGCAAACTTGCAGAATATAAAATAATCCCCTACAAATAATCAATATATATGTATGCACGTGTGTATATGTGCAGGTATACATATAGATGTATGTGTGTATATGTGTATGTATGTGCATGTGTGTGTTAAGTGTATGGATGTATGGATATATATTACCAACAAAGCCCAACAGGAAGAGATAGAGAAATTCCAAATAAAGTAACATAGACATAATGAAATATTGGTAATCTATTTGCCATGACATATCCAGAAATTATATGAATATAATTGCAAAATACTTTTCAGACAAAGGAAAATATAAACAATCGGAGGAATATTAACTGCTCATGGATAGGCTGTCAGTATAATAAAAATGACGATTCTACCTCAGTTTATTTATTTATTCATTGATATGTCAATCGAATTATCAAATAATTATTTTTTAGACACAGAAATAATAATAAAATTCATTTGGATTATTAAAAGGTGAGGAATGTCAAGGGAATCAATGAGAAAAAGTGAAAGAAGGTATCCTAACATTACCAGATTTCAAATTATGCTACAGAGCAGTAATCATCCACACAATCTGGTATTGATTAAGAAACAGAGTGGTGGATGTCCAGAATAAATTGGCTATACAATACACAATTTATTGAAAAGGAAAACAAAAAATACTGGAGGGGATATGAAGAAAAACTGGGAAACTAATCTATTATTGATGGAGTTCTGAATAAGTGCAAACATTCTGGAGGGAAAAAAAATGGAACTATACCCCCAAAGTCATAAAACTGTGTATGCCCTTTGACCCAGTGATACTGCTATTAAGTCTACATCCCAAAGGGATTAAGTGAAAAGGAAAAGGTCCCATATATACAAAAGTAATTATAGCAGCCTTTTTTTGTGGTGACAAAGATTTGGAAATTGAAGGGATGCCCATCAGTTGGGAACAGCTGAAGAAGATGTGATAAATAATTGTGATGGAATACTCTAACGGTGGGAAAAAAAAAACATTACAAAGGACATGGTTTCAGAAAACAAAATTTGGGAACCCTTTTATGAATTGATGCAAACTGAAGTGAAGAAGAACATACAGCAACAACAATATTGTAATTATAATTAAATGTGAAAGATTTAGCTACTATGATCATATTTCATCAATGCAATACCCACAGCAGTTGCTATGAATATGCAGGCATATTCCCAGGTTTGAATCACAAGACTCTTTTCCTTAGAGGAAACCAAGACATTTATTCAAACACCAGTAAGCCCAATCCATCATAGTAAAAAAGAAATCCATGCACATCACCAATGCAGAGAACACAATCAGCCCAAACTTTCCTTCCATTAGACCTCCCCACAAAACAAGTTCCCTTAGGCAAAATCACTGCCTCTCACTCTACCTCCCACTTCCTCCTCTACCTGTTCTTCAAGCTCCTTCTACCAGAAGCTCATGTGACTCAGGCTGAAAGCAGATCACATAGGTCTATTAACGGTCAAAAAAATCTTCCCATTTCATTAACACTACAGTAACAATACAGATCAATACAATGATCAATGATAATGCTAAAGAACTCAGATGAAAATGCTATCCTGCTTTAGAAAGTTAACTGATAAACTCTAAATGAAGATTTAAGGAGTTTTTCACTATACTTTTCTTCCTTTTATTTTTTGCAACATGACTTATACAGAAATATCTTTTTCATAGCTTCATATATATAATAGTTAACTAATGATCTGTAAGTGTAGATTGAAACATATTTTCCACTTTATTTTTCTTGCATTTTTTGGGCAACATGACTTAAATATAAGGGTTTTGCATGACTTTACATGTATGATAACAAAGATAGAGAAGCTCTATGCAGTCAGTTAAAATAAAACCTGGAGCTGACTGTGGCTCAAATCATGAGATTTTGTTGCTAAATTTAGACTTAAATTGAAGGAAATAGGGAAAAACCTCAGACTGTATAGTCAGGACCTAAAAAACATACCTTGTGAATATAAGGTGGGGGTGATGAATAGATTTAAGGGATTAGATCTGGTACATGGAGCACTTGAAGAACTAAGGACAGAGGAAAGATACTGTGCAGGAGGCAGCAAGGAAAATCCCAAAGAAAAAGAGCAAGAAAACAAAATGTCTGTTGTCCGTGTTGTTCAATCGTTTCAGATTTGTCAAACTCCTGATGACACCATTTGTGGTGGGCTTGGCAAATAGTTGAGGAAAGAAGTGAAAGGTAAAAGAGAAAGGAAAAGATATGCCCAACTGAATGTACATTTCCAGAAATTTAGAGACCAAATTACCACTGGAATACGGAAAAAAGCAAGGGAGTTCCAGAACAACATCTACTTATACTTCATTGACTACACTAAAGCTTTTGACTATGTGGATCATAACAAATGCAGAAAATACTCAAAGAGATGGGAGTACCAAGTCATCTTACTTGTATCCTGAGGAACTTGTATATGATTCAAGAAGCAACAGCTAGAACCAAACATTGAACAACTGATTGGTTTAAGATTTGAAAAGGAATATGAGTAGGTTATATATTGTCATGTTATTTATTTAATTTATATTCAGAGTATATCATGTGAAATTCAGGCTAGATGAATCAGAAGCTGGAAACACAGAGAAATACTTTACAAATGCAAATATGTACACGATATAACTCTGACAGCAGAAAGCAAAAAAAAAATCCTCTTAATGAGGGAGAAAGGAGAATGTGAAAACTGGCTTGAAGTTTAACATTAAAAAAAAAGAATATTATTGCAGCTAGTCCTTTCACTTCCTGGCAAACATGGAGAGAAGAAATGGAAGCAATGTCACATTTTACATTCTTGGGCACAAGAATCACTATGCTTGTTGATTACAGTATGAAATTAGAAGAATCTTGTTTCTTGGGTGGAAAGCTATGGAAAATCTGGACCACTTAAAAACCTTGCCAACAAAGGTCTTTAGAGTCAAAGCAATGTTTTGTTTTGTTGTTGTTTGTTTGTTTTCTAATAGTAATTTATGGTTGTGAGGGTTGAACTATAAGGAAAGCCGAGCATGGCAGAATTGATGCTGTTGACTTGTGGTGCTGGAGAAGATGTCTGAGAGTCCCTTGGACAGTAAGTAAATCAAATCAGCCAATACTTAGAAAGATTAATTCAGACTATTTATTGTTAGGAGAAATCCTGAAGCAGAAGCTTAAAGATTATGGCTAAATAAGGAGAAGCCAGGACTAGACTCATTAGAAAATACTGATGTTGAAAAATATTGAAGGCAAAAAGAGAAAGCCATGACAGAGGATGAGATGGATAATATAGAAGCAATGAACATGAGTTTGGAAAGACTTTGGGAGATAGTAGAGAATAGAAGGTAATTGGTACATAAAGAGTAAAAAAACAAAAACAAAAAAAACAGAACATAAATGCATGCATACGGGGTTTCATATTGCATGTTTCCTCAATGAGTGGGTGAGGGCCTGGAAGGAGAGAAAAAAATATTGAATTGAAAAAAATGTTAATGTTAAAAGAATGTCATTTCAAAAAAAGGCATAGAGTGAAGAAGAAAGAAGGTCCAAGATAGAGTCTTGGGGAAAACCAACAGGTAAATCCATCTCATTCATATTTATGATTATGATAATTAATTGAGTATTCTTTCATCATAGCCTAATATACTTTTCTCTTTCCTTTACCATCTGACCCCTCTTTACAAGAAGATGAAGGTAGCAGAATAGAAACAATGTGATCAAGAAGAGTGTTCTATAATCTAACTGTTCTGTTCCCAAATGTTCTTCATTTCTTAAGCTTTTTTGCAGGTTCCTTTTTTGTTCTTTTTAATTTTATTTTCCCCTTGATTATTAACAGTCTAAATTTGAAATTTATTTTGTTTTTCTTTATTCTTTACTCAATTCTACCCTCCTTCTTTTGTTCTCCTTACACTTTCCTCTTCCCTACTGACTTCCCTTAAATTTATTAGGTTTCTACACTAAACTTGGTGTGTCTTTTACTTTCTGTGTGTTCAACTCTCCTTTGTCTCATTCACATAAGCATGATTATGATGAGATACCCTTTTCCTCATATTATCCTCCATGTATGTATGTATAATATACTCCTTACACAGACTAATTTTGGCAAAAGGAAGTTCCTTCTGCATGTTCTGATTGGGGAGAAGGCAATAGGTTATACAGGAACTCGGATCCTTATCAATGACCAGAATGCCTGCGATTATTCAGTCTGGAAAGAATTCAGTAGGCCCAAGCAGACTTGGAGTCAGGATTGTAAAAGTTTATTGTTACACTGTACAGTGGGCAAGAGTTCTTAAAGAACCTGCCAGCTTAAAAAAGACATAGGCATAGCTTTTAAGGAGTCTAGGCAATTAATCAGGTGTCAATTATGCTAACTAGGTGAGTAAGGGTGGAGTTAGGGAGGAGTTAAGGAGTGGTCAGTGTTTAAAGGAACATGCACTTTTAATGTCAACTGCTCATGCATATTGCCCATAATTCACTGGGAAATAGCCCAAGGGGGGACTACCTGGAGGTGTGGTTTTTGGCCTGAAACATTACTAAGTCAGCTAGTGGACAAGGGCTTACTGAGAAGTGCCTAGTCTGCCATCCATCAGTGTCATGTTTGACAAGATGGATGTTGGGAACCTAGGCTAACGGAGACTAGGTATGTGGATAATTGGCTAAGGAGTTAACCTATAGATAGGGCATTCAAGGATTCATGGGTCCAGCTGGCCATTTATTAAGGGGAGATAACATTTGCCCAAGCTAAAATGTTTATAGATGGTTTAGTGAAGGATTCATAGGTATAGCTTGTTATTGCTCCAAGCAGAGATAAACAGTTCATGAGTTGTTGCTGGGCAGAGTGCTGGCAGGGGGAAGGGGCAGAGTTAATGCTCAGAGGCTGGGGTGGGGGGGGTGAATTGTGATTTTACAGACTGGTATTACAAATTGATTTTACAAACTGATGTTACAGACTGAAGTTGCAAACACAGATCCCAAGCACCCCATCAGTTCCTCCTTTCTTCCCTACTGCATTGCCATTTTCCTCTTTTATAATTTATTCTCTTTGCAATATGAGTTGATTACCTGGCTCCACCTTCTGAGGGTCACATCTATTATATTTTATACCTCTTCCCCATAGTTCTCCAGTATCCTAAGGAGGTTGAGTAGTTTCTGTTCTGTATCATCAGCTTGACCTCCCCACCAACTATGTTCCCTTCATTCTAGGGGTCCAGGAATTCACATCAATTCTATTTAATCATGTAATGTCAACTTAACATTTACAAAGATATATTTACTTTAAATATATAGCAAAAAAAAAAACCAAACGCTTTCTCCAATATTTTGAGGCCACAATCTCCTATACGACCTAAGTCTCATTTTATAACGGAGATTAGATTCATAGATAAACTTGATTCCTACACAGCATTCATAGTAAGTTCAAGGCCAAAGCTATCATATGTTTAGAAAGTAGACGTTGGGCCAGGACTAGACTTTGCCCCTGATGGCATGAACAATGCCTCTTTGAACCTATAAAAAACCCATGAAAGAGGACTGAAGTTTCTTTGTTAGAGTCCCTTAGATATTCTCCTGTATTTCTGCTGGACTGATTATAAAGACCAAAAGGTACCTTTCCTTATTATTTCATATTTGTTCTTGATTCCTGATGCATACACTGACACAATTCTGAGACCTTGCTATGATGTCAATGAAAAGTTCAAAACTTCTGACTTTCCAAAGCACTTAAGATCATCTTCATCTCAACTGGAAGAAATAAAGGAAACAGAAGCTCCATTCCTTCCCACATCCAAATGATTCTCAGAGGCTTTTAAGTTTTTTTTTTTTAATTTTGAATTGTTCTTTTATCTAAACTATCAGAAATAGAAACACTGGGTTTCAACCTGGATTCAGACATTATAGGGAATCCACAGTGTTTAAGCAAATTTCTTCAGCCAATGTCAATACATTTCCTGTGACATCTACTTGAAATTCCTTTGATTCAAGGGAGTTATCTATCTTTTCGTTATACCTAGTTCATATATCTGATTGATTCAAACAAAATTCTGGGTGAACCTCATCCTTACACTATTACTTTTATATATAAAATGGGAAGATGCATATATACCACTTTATGAACAAGATATTGTTTTGCTATTTTTGCTATCTGATCATGAGTGGAACATACTAGTGATAGGTTTGGTATGGTGAAGATGTTGAAAGGGGACAAAGACTTCTTTCAAGGAAAGAGAAAATACTTTTGAAAGGAGGCATTAAAGGGATTAAGTGTTAAGTGAATGAGTTGCTGTTCAGTAATTTAAATCCTTTCTGACTCTTCCTGAACCTATTTGGGGAAAAGATACTGGAGTGGTTGGCCATTTCCTTCTCTAGCTCATTTTACAGATGAGGAAACTGAGGCAAACATGGTTAAGTGATTTGCCCAGGGTCACATAGCTAGTAAGTGTCTGGGATGGATTTGAACTCAGGTGTTCTTGACCCCAGGCATGAAGCTCTATTGACTGTATCACCTAGCTGTCCTGAACGTTGTGTTATTATAGTTAATAGGATAGCACTTCTTCTCAGAAATATCTATATATTAGGAAAAGTTGAATGATTTCTACAAAGGAAAAAGAACAACAATTTTATTCTGACCCTTGCTTCCCAAAGAAGCACCCATGGAAAACACTATTCACAATTAAATTGTTCGGTGTTCTTTATTTAAAGGAACCACCTTCACATTCAGCAATTTCCTCCTGGGAAGTGATTCACTCCCCATGGCCACTTGCAGGATCAAGTGTCAGAGTGAAATCTTTACTCAAGAAGATCTTCAGAAACCTGAATCTTAGTCCAGATTCCCAAGGGAAAATTTTAGGTGTGGCTGCAGCAGGAAAGGTTCAGGTTTGGGTTCATGCCATGGGGATGAATGAAACTGTGGCTTATGATTTCCTTGTTTTGATAAACCATCTCTTTGTTTCATTTAGGCCATGTCCCTTTGGTTCTGCTGTGGGAGACAGAGATTCACCCTTGGTTCCTTGATTCCAACTACACCCAGGTCAGCTTTCATCACTTGAACAGTCTCTTGAATTTCAGTTTAGAAGGTCATTTCTCCCTCCTACTCTTCTCCTCAAAACCAATGTGCTGTGTAATCCCTGATTGAATTTTGAAAATCAGTTTATATGTCATGATCTCTTTGTGGCCTTTTCTGTACTATTTCCCTTTTTCACAGACACACACACACACACACACACACACACACACACTCCCCTCCTTGCCTTTCAGGGAATAAACATTGATTTATATTGCACCTACCACACAATAGATATTGTGCTAAACACTGTACAAATATCTCATCTGATCCTCAGAAGAATGTTATTATCTTCATTTTGCAATTGAGGAAATTGAGGCAAACATATTAAGTACTCTGCCCAAAGTCATATAGGCAATAAGTGACTGAAGCTGGATTTGACCTCAGGACTTTCTGACTATAAGCTCAGCCCTTCCAATATGCTACCAACATGCCTCATCCATGCTAATGCCTTACCTCTGAGATGGCTTTCCATCTACCCTGTGTATATATTATATGACCATACTCTATTTTCATTTTGTTCCCCCCCTCCAGTAGAATGTGGATTTGTTGATAGCAACCACCATGTTTTTTTTATTTCTTTGTTTTGTTTTCCTTCCCTTGTATCCCCAGTTCTTAGTATTATACTGGTACATGAAGAATGCTTAAAATTGCTTTTTGACTTTAACCATGGGTTTAAAATTACCAGAAATCTCAGAAAGAGCAGCGATGGGAAATGGTTTCACAAGTGAGACCTGGGAAACAATTAGACACATAAAACTAGTTAACTAGGCATTCATACTATAAAACATAGGTAAGTGCTTGCTTCTCCAGAATTGGATGGAACCAAAATAAATGATAACAAAGTAACAATGTTCATCCTAAGAATAACACTCGGAGACAAGTAGCAAAAGTATAATGGGCTAACCCAAAGTTAACAGTTCTGTAGTGCTGGCCTTTTGTAGTATACTTTCAGAGTGAAATAAAGTTTTTTGATGCATCATAAAGTATTTGGTTTATATGGCTTGGGTGGAAGAACTTTTTTCATCTCCTAAGTGATATTAGTTGAATATTCTCCTCTATCACCAAGAAAATGAACTTTTTAAATTGCTTCCTGTAAGATCCTTTCTACAGTTAATCCTTAATGATGATTAATGTTCTTCTTCTTCTTTTTTTTTTAAAGCAATCGGGGTTAAGTAACTTGTTCAAGGTTACACATCCAGTTATTTCTGGGTGTGGTGCTGAGTATCAGAGCCAGGATTTGATCCAGGTCATCCCGACACTGGAGCCAGTGCTCTTACTCGCTGAGCCACCTGGCCGCCCCAATTAATGTTCTTCTGAATGTTAGAAAATAACTCACAAAAAGATCATAGATTGTTGACCTGGCAGTTTAGTGGGAAAGTTCTAAGACAATACAGAAAATGAATCCTGGATTTTAGAGGCAGTGTAATATTGTAATGGGAATGTAAATTTTTAAGATTTTCCCTGCCCCTAGGCTTAAGTGCACCTAGAGCCTGTAGTGGGAGGCTTGTTTCTCGGGAGATACTTTTTGATTGGATAGTGGATCAAGAGGGTTGTTACATTCTCTGAGCCAGGAGAAGGCTATATAAACCCTGATGTGAGGCTTTGTTTTGGGGCTCACTTTGAGAAGTGTTGTGTGTTTTGATCAGATGAGACTCTCAGAAGCCTTTGTTGAGAGCCCCCAGGCTTTGAAAAACCCAGATTTTGATGGTAACTGTGATTTGGTATGGATGTAATGGTTAGACAGTTTGGAAACCTGTCTACTTGATCTATTTCTCTGTCTTGATAATTCTGTCTGTATACTCTGAAGTTCAAGGCGCTGACCTTTTTCCCCTGATCTAGGTAAACAATGTATGATTGACTGATTAAAGTAGCTTGTTAACCAATTTTGAGTTGCTTTCCTTAGGAAAGCAGATCTAAGAACCTGTGTTGGCAGCCACCCTGGGGACACTGGAGTGCTTGCTCCTACAAGTATAATGTAAAAAGAGATGATTACAGATTCAGGATGGAATGGGATCGAGAATCTCCTCAAGTATATATGGGCTACATAACCCTGGACAATTTATTTAATCTCTGAACTCATACAAAATTTTACATACATCAATTGCATTAGTAAAGAGAGTTTTTCACTGAGAGTTCTCAAAAACTACAAAATTACAGATTCAGTAATTTTTTTTAAAAAGTGTGTGGGAGAACTTTTTGTATCTGACACCATGACCATGAATCTCTATTATGTATACCTCAATTTAAAAAAATTACATATTACATTAAATATAAAAGTTATAATTTTGCCCTGTTTAACCCTTTAACCTTCTGAACTTCTTTCTGTTCCCCTCTGTATATTTTCAAAATGTTTCATTGATATTTTTCTTCTTTTTTTTGCATCACTATTACTTTGTTATTCCTTCCTCTAACCTGCTTCATAACTCTCCCTCCCACCTCAAAAAACAACCCAATTAAAAAAAAATACGTGTGGTCAAAGAAACTTGGCTATATATGAAAATGTATGTCTCATTATTTACTTGTTCATCATATCTCTGTGAAGAGGTGAGGAGTAGGAATCATCACCAGGCTTCTGGAGACATAACTCCTAAATATTTCATTTTTTTAATGTAGTAATTTTATAAATTGTTCTTCTTGTCCTGATTAACACATTGCACCATTTTGCATTGTCTTCCCAGTTTGTTTGTTTGATTTCTGAATCTGTACTTTGGGCTATTTCTCATCCTGCATAATATTCCATTGTATTCATAATTTGATCAGTCATTAGGAAATCATTGATTAATAGCTTTATTTCTAGTTCTTTGCTATAACAAAAAGTGCTTCTATCAATATGTTTACACATATTGGATATTTTCTTCTGAATTTTCTATTTGGGGCATAGATTGTTGGGTTCTGACAATTCAGGGACTTGATTTTCAGAATGGTTAGATTAATTCATAGCTTTAAAATGATGTATCAGCACAAGCATATCCTTTTACAGCAATTCCAACAATTACCATTTTCTGTTTTTGGTCATCTTTGCCTACTTGATGGGTGCTTTAATTTTCATTTTTATTATTATTAGAGATTTGGAGCACTTTTTCCATGTGGTTATTGATTCTAGACCATATATAATTTGAGGTTTATTATGTTACATTGTGCAAGGGGATATGTTTATTGAATAGTGAGTTCTTACACACTAGTTGGAGTTTTGGTGTTTATTAAAAGCCATGTCTTATTCCTGCTTGGTTTTGTGTACTTCCTTTGTTCTGCTGATCAACTTTTCTATAAAAAATAATAATTTAAAATAGTTTTGATTAATCTTGATCTGTAGTATTGATGTAGATCTGGTACTGTTAGGCCCCTATCAACTTTTTTTTTCATAAATTTTTTTTATAGGAAATCTAACATTCTTTAAGAAATTCTGTTTTTTTTCCCCTACTACTACAACATTAAGTATTTTCTTGTGTTCTGATTGCTATGGTTTGAATTTCTAACTTAATTTAAGGAGTATTGTCTTTTTCTTATATATTGCATAATTTATCAGTTATTTTATTTTCATTACTCAAAAATGAATAATACATGTTTTCCAACTATATGTCTTTTTTATAAGAGGTTTTACAGTTATAATTAAATAATTCTGTGTGATTTTGTAGGTGGGTGATCATAAAATTCATGAATTCAATAATTATTTTAATGGAAATTCATTTTTCACATCTTCCTAATAAGTTTTGTAGGGGATGTAAACAAAGTCTGATGATTATATATCTTTACTTTATACCCACAACTTAATAAATATTTTTTCAATTAATTTTATATGAATTTTTGCTTTTCTTTAAGGAGTTATATCATTTGAAAAAAAGCTGAAAATTTGGTATATATTTATTTTTTAATATCTTTTTTATGTCTTAATTCAATACTTTATATGTGTGTGTGTGCATCAAACAGAATATAATGGATATGAACACCCCAATTTGACCAATGATTTATTGGAAAAAGTTGTACCATTTTCCCATTGGAGATATCATTAACAGAAAAAAATATTTAGAATATTAAGGAATTATATATAGTATATATATACACTTCTATGCTTATTATATTTTTAGAATAAAGAAGTATTATATTTTGTCAAAATCTTTTTCTGGTTCTACTGGTGTGTGTGTGTGTGAGAGAGACAGAGAGAGAGAGAGAGAGAGAGAGAGAGAGAGAGAGAGAATTTGTAATGTTTTGGTATTAGCATGAACTATTAAGTTTATTATTTTAAAAACTCCAAGTCTATGATACAAATCCAACCCTGTCATAGTTTATGAACTTTTCAATATGTGACTGTAATTTCAACTTTTATTCTAGCTAATATTTTTTATTAATATTCATTACATATATTGGTCTATAGTTTTGTTTCTCTGCTTTTTACCAATTTTCTGTTTAGGTATCAAGATCATATTTATCTAAAAGAAGAAATGTGGTAAAAATTCTTTGAGATACACACATACATATATGTATATACACACACGCATACATGCACACATACATGTATGCATACACATAGCAATATGCATATGCATACATATACATATATGTGTCTGTGTGTGTCTTTGCCTGTGCACACCCATATACACACACACAGACATATGCATATATAGATCTACATGGACCTTAATATAGTCTTGAAATCAATTGTTCCATGAATATTTGATATAAATCCTTTAAAAATCCATCTGTTCTTCCTTTGCCATTTCCTTTAGAGTTCTTTTAAGACTTACAAAATTTATTTTTATGGCACTGGGTTATTTAAACTCTATATTTCTCATACTGTTAACTAAGACTGGAAGGGAAATATTGAATCATCTCATTTGACTGTTTCCATGGTTGGTCAAAATAATATATAGTAATTTTCTTTATTTTCTCTTCATTTTTGGTGATTGTCTTTTTCCATTTTTTACAATAGCTATTGGATTGTTTTTTTTACTATTAGATTAGCTAACTGTTTAACTTTTTTTTTTTAAATAAAAGGTATTCCACATCTCATCAATTCAATTAAAGGTATTTTGATAAAATTTGGTATTCAGTTCTGATTATCTTGGATTATATTTTTGTTGTGCTTTTACATTTCATGGAATATTTTTCACCATACTTTCCTTTTTTGATGAAAGTATTAAAGAAATATTTCCCCCCTAAAGATTGTTTTGGATGCATCCCAAAAGTTTTAGAATGTTGCCTCATTGTCATATCTTTCATGAAATTATTGTTTCTGTAATGCAGTCTTCGACCCACCAGTTCTTTAGCATGACAGTTAATCTTTTTTTTAAATTTTGTATCCTTTCTTCAAATGTAATTATTGGGTATAATTTTGTGTGTTATAGCCAATAATGGACTAACTTAATATTTTCAGGTTTTCTGAATGCTTAATATTTAGCACATTGTTAATTTCTGCACAAGTAGCAGGCAAATCAGAGGAATATCTATATTCCTTTGTTTCACTAATCAAAAATCACTAATCATCTATCAAAATGAACTTTCAAAAAATATTATGGTTGCTTAACTTTCTTCCTTGCTTATGTTTTTTTTTTTTTTAGCTATATCTAGGTTTGGAAGGGGTCCGTTTAGACTTTTAACTCTTGTTTTAGCTAAATATCTTTCTTCATAATCCAAATCTGGTTATACACATTTAGTAACTTGATGACCCCAAGAAAGTCACTTAACTTCTTTTTACCTCAGTTTCCTCAAACTGTAGTTTGTTATTGCTATTCTCTCTCATCACCCATGCTCACCACATTCTATAACAATCTCTCCTCTCTCCTTGTCCTCACTCCTTTCCTTGTTGAGTCAAGCATATTTCTATACCAAACTCTGTTTGTTTTCAGTCCTCTTTTGTTGCCTCCCATTCATATATGTGTGTTTATGTATGTATATGTATATACATGTGTATATATCCCTCCTTCTGCTTCTTATAAAAACAGTGAAATGCCCCCTCAAAAAATAAATTCTCTCTGTGATCCTCAAAGACAGTTGAATTCTGAAAGGGTATATGTCTCTCCTACCCTTGTTAGAAGTCTGTAATCAGCACCTTCAAATTGGAAAATACATCTAATATATATATATATATATATATATATATATATATACATATATATATATATATATATATATATACACACACACACATATGTGTATGTATATACATATATATACATGTGCATGTATATGTACACAAAGATAAATTCATAAATATATATGTATATATATACATGTTATTCTCAGTTTACCTTGATTTATTAGTTTGCATTTCAATGCTCTACTAAGATCTATTCTTTTTTTATTGAGAATGCTTAGAAATGCTCTATTCTTTTAAATATCCCCTTTTCCCACCTATAGGATTATACTTAATCATTCAAAGTATGGTATTCTTGAATGTAAGTCTTTATTTTTTGTGTCTTACTTAAATATGGTAAGGAATACTCTTATATAATCCCTGGTTAATCCATTTGCTGCTTTTTGTCAGTTTACAATATTTCCTTCTTTGATTTGGAAGTCTTAGTTTTGGGCTCTAACATTCCTGGGTGTTTCAGTATATGAATTATTTCAGGAAGTGATTAATGGATTCTTTCCTTTTTCATTTCTAGTAGAACTGGGCAATTTCCTTTTATGGTAACTTGAAATGTAGTATAGATGTTGTTGTTGTTGTTTTATTTTATCGTGGTTTTCAGGAATTCCAGTGGTTCTTAAACTATCTCTCCTTATCCTGTAATACAGGTTAGTTCTTTTTTATAGTGTATGATGTTACATTTTCTTCTACTTTAATATTTTTACTTTTTTTCTTCTTATTGAGTCATTGAGTTCTTAATATTCCATTCTTTTTGGGTAGGGAAGTAGAGTTCACTTCTTTAGTAGACTTCCTACTCTGTTTTTCTTTTCCATGCCAGCTGGCCCACAAACTATGGTCTGAGAACCAGATCTGGCACATTGCCTCTTTTTATATGCTCAGTGAACTAAGAATGGTTTTTGCATTCTTAAGAATTTTTAAAAATAAAACCGTATTTAAAAATATAAAATTATTATTAGCTGGCAAGCTGTACAAAAGCAGATGAGAGGCTGGATTTGTCCCCTGGGCCATAGTTTTCTTACCCCAATTCTAATCTATTTATTCTTTTTCCATTTTTAATATTCTTTAATTAATTTAGCTTAATTTTAAATATTTTAATTCTTATTTTTTATCTTTTGTTTGTTTCTTTCCACTTTTAAAGTCCTTGAATGAATGAATTAATGAAAATGCATTAGCACTAAGTTTTTTTAAAAAGGAGTTAAGTGTTGAGGACACAAATAAAAAAGAAACAAATACATCAGAAGGAATGGTCTCATGGTCCTTATAGTGCAGTCACATACAAATTCTTTAATTTTCCTGGTGCTGAAAAAACCATAGCCATTTCTGATATTGAGCCATTTGACAGTTCAAAGGTCCTTTGGTGATGAGAACTTTATTATTCTATTTTACTTCCCTCTCCCTCCACCATGTTCTGCTTGTACATGTAGAGTTTTGTTTTATTTTTCCTTACCACTACCTCTTGATCTTCTCTAAATTCAGAATATTTTGTCAATTTTTCTATTTCCAGTCTCAATCCTCAGATTAGGAATATTTGTCATGGGCAGGCTCCATATGCTTTAGAACATTGTGAAATACTGTATCATCCCTTTTTAATGCTGTCCCTTATGTACTCATGTTGCTTCCACGCCAATAATGATCTGAATGGGGTCTGTTAATAGATTTCCCTATTGCCTCAGCCTAATTCCTGGCTTCTACCTCAGTACTATAGTAGTTTTCTGGTGCCAATATATGTTTTCTTTTTGTTATATCTCATTGGGGAGTTAGATCCCAGTCCAAACAAAACTCAGCAGAATATTGGTGAAAGCATTGGTCTTACTGCTTCTTTAAGGCCCACTAGTGTGAATGCACATGTATCCACTGGCATTCCATTGCTCTAGGGACTATCCAATCTGGCCCTGTCTCCCTGTGCAGTAACTCATAGGAGCTGATTGTTCCCTACTTCTGTTCTGACAGCCTTAGTCTGGGGTTTGGCTTCACATCCCAATTAAAAGAGCTCATGCTTCTTTGTATCCCTTAGGATTTCTCTTCATTCAGAGTGACTTCTGGCTTCTGGCCTATTTATTGGAGTTCATGCTGGCTTCCTTGACAGGGCCTCTCTTCCAGAGACTGTAGGCTTTGGGCTTATTTACCGAAGCTCAGACTGGCTTCCCTAGTGTGACCCCTCGCCCATTCTCCACTAGATTCTTGCCATCCTTTTGTGCAGTTATGAACTGTGTAAGTTTATTTATGTTTCTCTTTGACAGTCTTTATCATTGTTCAGCCTTGGAATTTTTCAGATATTTGCTGGACTTCTTATTCCCTCTTTAATTTTCACTTCATATTGTAACCTCAATAATCTTCTTAATCTTTCATCTAATCACATCACTCTTCTATTTAAAAGTCTTCTATGACTCTCTATTGTTTACATAATTAGTTGTAAACTACTTGTATCATTATATTACTTTTTTCCCCCCAGAGGTTCTCAAAACATGAATCCCTAAGTTTAGTTTAGAGAATTTTTCACTTTTCTGGCTTATATCTTCCACCCAGAGAAGCAAGAAAAATCACTATTTGATAACATCCTATGGCCTGGTCCCAATTGCCTCTGAAAATATGTAGTTCAGAAAATAAAAATAAAGAAGGAAAGAGTTTATTAAAATGAAAGAAAAATAGAACTCCCAACAGAACTGCTTGGAAAACAGAAACAATCCAATGTTCCCATCTAGATTCTCATTCATTTACAGTAATGAATAAGTATGTTCTCCCCCCTTGTTATTCTCAACAGATGTTACTATGTATGATTCCTCCTGAAACCTGATGTAGGTTTAAGTACATGGTTTCTTATTGTTCTTCATTCTGTGCCCTCCTGTAAGTCCTTGTTCTCAGACAATTAGGTTTTGTTGAAAAAATATTTTTATCCCTATTCTGATTCATTTGATGATCATGGTTCTATTGACCCATTGACTTATATAAGAAAATAAGGGAAACATTAATTACCATACCTGATATGAATATAATTGGTATAAATGTACTCCTTATTTTAAGGGTATTATCCTTAATTATGATATGTTTTAGTTTTTAAGGAAAAAGAAATGTAGTGGAAAATGTGAAAAGAGAGTCCAAGAGATCCTATGACCACATGCCTTTTATGTTCCATCTCTGGTAGAAGTAACATAGCCCCTGAGAGGAGGTAGCCTGGCATCTTCCATCTCCCCCAAAGTACATTCCCCTGTCCTAAACCAAAGAATTCCATCTTTACCAGCATATTGACCCCTTACTGACAGTGGAATCCCCCAACTGGGATGTGGAAAACCTCCAGGGCAAAGAGATATTCTCCCGTTTGACTCCACTCCTTCTATCCCCTGCTGACTCTGTCCTCTGAGGGAAGAGGAAAAGGAAAGTTGGTGCAGAACAGGACTTCGTTCTCTTCCTGTGAAGATTCTACTTCTATCTCCAGGTACACTCTTTTCTCACCTAATCTCCACCTCTTCCTTCTTAAGAGGAAGAGTGATATAGGGTTTCCCATTTGACCATCTGACCATGTTATTCCCATCTCATGTTTTATTTGCCTACAGCCTGATTACCAACTTCCACTGGGAAAAGTGGTACCTTCCAGGTAATGATGAATATACTCACACCTGCTCATAGCCTTTGGCTATTGTCTACAAATGCACAGATCACGCTCCCTTTCCTCCTAAATGAGTTAAGTACATGACTTATATTTTATTTTTCCCTCTTCTCCCTAATTCCTGCCCTCATACTAGGAAACTTCGATATACGTAATAACTCCCTAACCATTCAGTTCCTCAACTTCCCATGATCTACTCCTCCATTCCAACTCCACAAAAATGGTCATAACCTTGATTTTTCAGCACCCCAAAATGTACTATCCTTGTTCAAGAGTTCCAAAATCCACTTATTCATCCATAACCTATTGATTTTTCACCTCTTCTTCTGCCTTCCCTTACAAAACCCTACTCTTTTTCGGCACATAGGCAGCAATTTGAATTGACATAGATAATTAACTCATTTAGTCAAAGAACCCTCAGAAATCAGATGAATTTAAGGAACTATAAACTAGTAGCATAATGTAGATATCATAAGTATCTTCATATTTCTACAGAAAATTACTTTAGTGGTGCAAATAATACTGTATTGACCAAAACTTTCCCAAACAGCTGCCATTACTTGGGAATCTTCATGGGCTCTGGGTCTTCCAGATGCATGTCAGTCTGGTGTCTTAGTCCACCAAAGAACATGAACCCCATTAAGGGCCTCATATTCTGTGTGGAAAACTACAACAAATTTTTAACATGACATACCTGGATAACAGTATTCATGGTTTTTCCAGTCTTCACCCCATGAAGCTGGTCCTCCTGGCTTCATCTGAAAGATATTAAATTCATAAATCCCTTGTTTATGAGGCTTTCGTACTTTGCACCATGGGATTAGATAAATGACTTTATTCTTTTGTTTGACTATAAATGGCAGGTTTGGAGAAATGAATTTTTCTTGCCATTATTTATCCTTGGCTAAAGCTTTCATAACTTGGAGTCAACAAGCAAGGTTATCATATTAACAAATATGGAAGATTTGATCCATCAAATCTCCAAGCTTCTGATGTTAATACCTAACTAATTGTTATTGTAATGGCATTTAAAGATTCCCCTGTATTGGCTTGGTTTTCAAATTGATTGTGTTAAAACCAAGAGCTTGTTAATCCCACCTGTGGGATGGACTTGTTGACATGAAAAGAGAGTGATGAACTGGGAGGAGCTGGTGATGTAGATTTGGAGAGACACAAGAGAGAGGCAGAATAACTTTTGGGAAGCAGAACTTGTGGAGGCAGAGAGAGACTGAGAGGATTGTTGAGGGCCACTTTGAATTGCCCTGGACTTTTGAGACCTGCCCCCGGAGCTGCCAAGGACTGAGGAGACATGGCTGTTTTGCTGGTACTTTGTCTGTTTTGATGTTGTTTTGCCAGATTTGTCCACTGGTGAAAGACAGTCCTGTTGTTGAAGAAGTCCTGGAACCTGGTTGTTGGTTAAGAGCTACTGAGACTGTCCTGCAGACAGAGAGTGAATACTGTCCACTGGTGAAGGACAGTGCTGTTGTTGCAGGAGTCTGGGAACCTTTCTGTTGGTTCTGAAGCCCTGAAGAAGGATTTTCTTGTTGTATGTTTACAGAAATCCTGGGAGAGGGTTTTGCTAATGTTTTCAGGGGTCCTAGGACTGGTCTGCAGACAGAGGATGAATTAATGAAGAGACTGGCAATGTATCTTGTGGCCTTGCTAAGCTTTGTCTCCCCAGGAACAAAGATTGCTGAGAACTTACCTCATGTCAAGATGAAGAAAAGACCTCCATTTGGGTATTAAGTGCTGTGCTTAAACTTGTTGTAACTCTGGGGTAGATTCAATTGTGATCCAGGGGTGGGGAACTTTTGACCTTTATGTGTTCTATGATTGAACAAATGAATGTGCTTTACTTATGATTGGAAACTAATCTCCATTTGAGAAGAGGGGCTTTGTGATGGACTAAATGAAGGTACAGCCTAGGGGTGGAGTAGTATTTAGAACAGGGACTTTGTAATTTATTGAATGAATGTAAGGTCCTGGGGTGGGGTAGTATTTGGAGATTATTTAATCACACTTAGTAAATGCTGTATTTTGAATGATATCATATTTTGATCTTCTCTGTTCTTAATTTGTCACTGAATAAAATGGAAAGCACTTATGCTGGTATTTTGAACCTTGGGAAGTTGCCTTTGCTTGGCATTACATTACACTAATTCAAAGTGAACTATATAAAGGTGAATATGTTTCTTAGTGTTTTCCAGAATTTCATTTGTCTTTTCTGGTTTTGTGACATAAGTACAAAATTCATAGAAAGTCTGAGACCTGTGACAAAAGATGCACATACCTAAGGGCCTGCCCCCACATGAAACAACTTGGACAAGATTCTAGTAGTGGCATGGTCCAGCAGGTTCTGGGGAAGGTGTGCAAAGACAAATGTAAAAGTACATTCTCTCTTTACTGTTCACTGCTATCACAGATTCTCTGAGAAATATTTAGACTTTAGTCAATAACCCAAGGTCAATCAATCAACCAACATGAAAGCACCTACTATGTGCAAGACACTATGCTTGGCACTGAGGATGCCAGGAAAAACATTAAACAATCCTTGCTCTTGTCTCCTGCCTTCAGAGTAAGGAGAGAACTGCCGTTCTACAACTGGTGTCCTCACCTGAATTTTTCAAGCTTTTGGGAGAAGGGGAGAAATGCCATTCCATCTTGTTTCCTCTGTTTACTTCCTGATCTGTCCTGTTACTATCTGCCTCATACAGAGAGGAATGTCATTGTGTCATGCTCCTTTCACAGATCTCTTGGCCTGCCCCACCATGGCAGCCTCTAGGGGAAAGAGTAATGCTAATCCATCAGCTGCCCCAACTTGTGCCCAGGCCTGTGCTGGCTAACCCTGAGAGGACCCTACCCTGAAACGAAACCATAGGGAAAATAATACCCTAATTTAAACTTAATTCCAAAATCATCACAATCCCATCTAGTCATTTCTTCCCCATCTCTGTGGTTCTGAACCCTTGAATATCATCATTAAAACCCCATTTGCTGTCCTCTGTCTTATCCCTTATCCTCATTCCTTTCCACTCAAGCCCTGCCATGTCCTACTCTGAAGCAATTTACCCCTATTATGCTCTCTGGAATGCTGGCTCCATAGGTAAAGCAGCTTAAATTCCTCATAATTTCCTTTCTGAAATCTTCCATCTTCTAGTTCTCACTAAGACCTGGTTCACTTCTAATGACATAGTCTGACTAGCCATGCTTTCTAGCACTTGTTTCACTTCATTCATTCCATCTAGCTCACTGGCTGAGGTTGGGGAATCAGAATACTCCTTGGTCCCCATGACTACTGCCAGGGTTGCCCTCTAATAACACTCAGCAATCTCTGCTCCTTTGAACTTCACTGAATCCCTACTTAACACGTAATTAATGCTCTAGTAGTTTTTACCCATCTGCCATTCTCAACTCTTTACTTTTTCTCAACCCTCACATATAATCTGCTTCCAAGTCTTATCAATTTTAATTTAATAATATCTTCTATACATGCCCCTTTCTCTCCTCTGATACCAACACCACTTTGGTTCAGGCCTTATTCCCTTCACACCTAGATTATCTCAATAACCTGCTGATTTTCCTCCTTTCCAGAAGACATTGGCCAGTCTAGTTCATGCTAGTTCACTGTAAAAAGGACAGTGCTTCCTAAAGTCTGACTATGTAACCCTTTATACAATAAACTCTAGTGACTCCTTATCACATCAATCAATCAGTCAATCAATGAATATGCATTTATTTAGTGCCTACCATGTGCCAGGCACTGTGTTAAATATAAAATTCTCAAATTGGTGGTCAAAACCCTTCATAAAACTGGTTCCCTGCTACTTTTTTAGACTTTTAACAGCCCATTCACCCTCAATTACCTTTGCTATATAATGACACTGGTCTCTTTGCTGTTTCCAAAAAAAAAAAGGTACTCCATCCCTATCCTCTTGATATTTTCACTGACTGTTTCTCATGCCTGAAACGCTTTCCCTCCTCTTTGCTCCCATGGCTTTCTTCAAGTCACAGCTAAAACTCTCATGTATGAGAAGCCTTTGCTTATTCTCTCTATTGAATATCTTCAATTTATCCCACATGTATCTTGTTTGTTCATAGTTGTTTTAATGTGAGGGAGAATGGGCACACACACTTAGAGAAACCTGACAGGGAACACAGGAAGAAAAATATAACTCTGGATTGTAGGTTTTGATACCACTGATTCATTCATGAATATCTATGTGATAAGAAGTCACTTCTCTGCAAACTGCTCATTGGTTAATCCTCATCATTCTCCAGCTAGATAAATTTTCTTCTCTCCTGGAACTGATGAAACATTTACAAGCTCTTTCAATTTACAATCATCCTCACAAGGATATTGGAAAATCACCACATTATTGAATTAACTAGTATTAGTCTTTTAGCCAAATAACTGCAAAGCTCATTGGGATTTTACTGTACAATACACTCCATATGAGTCAATTAGCCATTTAATGGCTAATTTTTTTTTTAATGCTGCAGTGTCTAAAGAGAACAAAGTACACAAAAAAGACTCTCACACAAGTTCTTCACTCACCACAATATAGCATAATCCCATCAGATCTGATCATCTCTTAAAAAAAAATCAACAACAAAGCCTGACTTTTATTGCTGTTTTTTTTCCCCTTTCTGCATTTCCCTCTCCAGATTTGTTCTGTGAAGTTTGGATTCAATCAAAGGGGCCACACTTGAGCACCTAGAGGGCCACATGTGATCTTAGGTCTCAGGTTCCCCACCCCTGTTATAGGTAGTGCTGAAAGGTAAGCATAAACACCATCTTACTTTCAGCCAATCAGGAACTATCAGCCATTTTATGAGCAGATAAATGTTCTTGTCTGCTGAATTTCTGCTGCTGGCTTCTTCAAATAGCTAACAAGTCTCCTATACAAAACTCTGTTGACTCTCTTCAGTTTGTTCTTTTCTACTCCAACCTCAGCTTCAGTTTCCTCTAATCTTTTTTTAATGTTTTAAATGAGAGCCTCCTCATTTTCATTCACTCATCTTTCATACATGAAGTAATGATTTCCACATTACCACTAAGACATCAACAGTTTTTAACTATCCATCAGTCTCCAAGTATATATGTGAATTTTCATATTGTGAGTTTTATTCCTCTCAAATTTTAAAATAATTCTATCTAAATGAACTGAGGGACCCTGAATCTCTAAGTTTTAAAAACTGTTCCTCCATTTCAGTCTGTTTTTGACTAAAACTTATTCCATATTCATATAATATATTTTTAATAAAAAAGTTATTTTGCTGACCATTTAATTATCAAACTCACAAAATGAATGAGAAATGATCTAAATCTATCAGAGGATAATTTCAGTTTTTTATGTTTATATTATAATCCATTTTCTATTCCAAATTCCAGATTTCTCAAATCCCATCTGACAAACTGTTTCTTTATTCCTAATTTTAACAGTTTTCCAATTATTATACCAATGACCTTTTCCATTACTTTCTAAAATCAAATCTTTCATCCATTAAAAAGATCATATCTAAAACCCTTTACCAATGGTTATTATTATTATTTTTCAATGCACATGCACATCATATGCCTCTTTCAACACTAAACTGCTCCATATGTAAAGGCATTCCCTAAAAAAGAAATTCACATTACTGTAAAATTAGAAGAATGATGGCATAGCAGATAAGGTACTGGACCAGAGTCTAGAAAGGCTTGGGTTCAAATCCTACTGGAAATACTTATAAGTTGTGCTAACCTTGGATAGGTCACATATTCTCTTTGTGTACAGATTTCTTCTTCTCTAAAATGCTTAGGTTGAAACTTATGACCAGCTCTTGTTCTCTGAGCATATGATCCTATAAGTAACATGAATTAAATATCAGATACTTTAGGAAGGGAAGAAACTGTAAGGTGGGAAGTATCAGAAAAGCTTCATATGGAGTATGGTGCTTGAGTTGAATGTTGAAAAAAACGTTAGGAATTATATGAAACAGAAGGGAGAATAGAGATTACTTTGGATACAGGGCACCCCAATGCGAAGGTCTAGAAATGGAAAGGAAGGGAAGTATATGAGGGAAAAGACTGATTTAGCTAGACAGGCATGACTCATGGTGGTGCAATGCTTCTGGTCTGGAACTGCAGTGAACTGAGAAATTCATTAACTATCAAATAGCTAGCAATAGGATATTTATTTATCATAACACAGAAAGGATATTCAGCTACTATATAGCATTGATTCACTTGGATATAACCTGTCTGCCTCTGAATTGGCTCTGCTGGTATAATGTCATGCAGGGCTTTAAAAGAATCTTTGAATTAATAAGGAGCCACTGAAATTTATTCAGAAGGGAAGTGACATGGTCAGACCAGTACTTAAGGAGAATCTTATGGTAGCTATTTGGAAGATGAATAGAGTTGGTCAGAAATGTGAGATAGTGAGAACAATTAGAGTGTAACTTCAATAGTTTAAGTAATAGATAACAGAGGTTTAAAATAAGATGAGCAAAGAGAAGATTATGCAAGAGATGATGTGGTGATAAAAACAAAGATTTGGCAAAAGATGTGTGCCATGAGAAAGGGTGAAGTCAGTGATCACACTGGGTACAAACTTGGAAGAATGGTGGTGCTCTTGGCAGAAATATATTAGTTTAGAAGATAGGTAGGTTTTGGAGTAAAGATAATGAATTCTATGACACTAGGGTTGGAAATATAGATCTGGTAGTGATCTACAGAGAGGTGATAATTAAAAACATGGGATCTGATAAAGTCACCTAGTTAGAGAATATATATAGAATGAAAAAATTCCATAGAATAGACTTTGTGTGTGTATGTGTATGTGTGTAGAAAGATAGATGATAGATAGATATAATATATCTATATGGATATGGATGTAGTTTATACATAGATATACATACATGTGCATTATTATCCACATATGCATACATACATATACATATATACAATTAGGGGGCACTTTGATATGGATGAAAATCCAGCAAAGAAATTAAAGAATGAATAGTCAGGCATGTAGGGAAGAGAATCAAGATAGAGTAACAGTCAGTTGGTCAATCATGTCACATTTTGCCAAGAGGCCAAGACAGATGATGCCAGATTGCAAAGAAATGAAGAGTGATGGGAGAATCAATGTGAAAAATTGCATATAAGGTAAATCTCTTCCCTATCAAAGTCTGACTGAGAAAAGGATAAAAAATATAAGAATGACAGCTTGAGGAAATGAAGAGTCTAGCAATTTTTTCTGAGGAGACTGAGGCATCTTTATAGGTATATGAGAAGGAACCAGAAAGTAGGAAGAGTGACTAAAGATTAGAGAACAAGGGGGAAATCTACTAGAAAAGATGGATGAGGTCAATGGCTCATAAGGAAAGATTGGTTTTATCCAAAAGGGACACCTCTTTATCAGTACCTGGATTAAAGGAGGGAGTAGGAGTTAGCACAAAGGGCTGAGATGAAAAGAAGGGGAGAAGAGTGAATTCATAGTGAATGGCCTATCTTATAAATTATGCATGAGATGAAATGATTTTTTCTTTGCCATGTAGACATAAGACTATCACTGTCTTGACCTTGTCACTCACAAATAAGTTTACACTTCTTAGGAGTGTAAACTTGGTCACTATTTTTCCACTATTTGCAATAATTGCATCCTAGTATAAGGTAGGATATGTATAGTAACAAACAAGGCAAAAGTCAATCACTGGACCCGGTATTAGAAAAGCTGACCCCTCTTATCTAGATTACCTTATCTCTTTTGCCATGTACTTTGCTTTTAATCCTTTCATATACATATATATATGTGTGTGTATATATATAAATATATGTATATATTTATATTCTAAAAATATGTAGTACCTCAATAAATGGTTTTTACTTAATACAATTAGCAGTTGGTGACGTTTTCCTAGTTTTTCTTTTGAAATGGACTTCTTGGAAATTTTTATATAACAGTAGCAACAGATATTAATGATATTTTTAGCACTTTCTCTGAATATATTTTTAAATCTGTCTGGGAAAATGTTTTATCTCTAGCTAATACCAGCTGATGTAACAAAAACCAACATTTAAAATAATGTTTTTATTAACAGGGACTGCTTTAGGTCACTTTCCTGGGAATATTGTCTCAGTTACACCAAGAGACTAGGGCATGTCAGACATCAAACATTAGCTTGTTTGCACAACAGCATGTCTGTGGCTTCTTGGTTTGTGTTTTTAATAGGTGGGTGTGCTCTGCAGCACATTTGGGATTTTTTAAAAATTAAAGGCTTGGAGTGGAGAGTTTCAGAAGGCTTGTGTCATGGAAAAGGGGAATGGATAATTCAAAGGCTAAATGTCACATTCTTTGAACAGATCCTCATTTAACTCAGAATTTGAACACAGGCCTCTGGAAAGGAAAAGTTCAGATCACAACCATTAATTGTCTAAGTCATCAAACTGCTATAGAACGCAAGAAGATTTGCACAGAGAATATCTCTGTAATCTTCATATGCTCATGTATCATTTGGGAATTGTCTTTTGGCAGACAAATAAAATGAAGCATTTTATCTAGTATCCTGAAGCCTAAATCAAACCACCTCACTCACCCTCTCACTTTAATAGCACTAAATTCACTAGTTAAGTTTTAAATGGAAAAAGAAATTCAGTTTATTCAAAATTTCCTAAAATTCATCACAGTGGACAAGTGAACATAAATTTCTTTTTTTGTTTGTTTGTTGGTTTGGTTTGTTTTTTTGTTTTGTTTTGTTATTTTTGTTTTTCTGTTTGTTTTTGGTGGGTGGGGGGAAGAAGGAAGAGAAAGGAATTAGGGTTAGGGTTAGTACCCTGTTAAATTCCAGATTTGATTTGATTTGATTTTTTGTTTTCTTTCTTTTGTTTTTGGTTTTGGTTTTGGTTTTTGGATGGGGGGAAGGCAGGACAATTTGGGTTAAGTGGCTTGCCCAAGGTCCATGGCTAATAAGTGTTAAGTGTCTGAGGTGGATTTGAAATCAGGTCCTCTTGACCCCAGGGCCAATGCTCTATTCACAGCCCCACCTAGCTGCCCCTGATTTGATTTTTTAACAAAAACATAAAGATCCTAGAGAACAGGAGCTGTTAGTACTTTTTCTTTGTTTCCTCAACACAATGAGGGTACATAATGAGGATTTAATAAGTGCTTGTTGATTGATATTTACAAGCAGAACTCCAAAATATGTAAAATAGCTTTATTTTATTCTGCAAAGGGCTAATTCGTTAATTAGATACCACTGTAGGAGAGACAGATTTTCACAAAAAGATGCTGGGAGTGAGTAGATCTGGAGCAGTAATTTTACTGGTATGAAACTTCCACCGTTACAGCTGACCTGCAATTATAGTCCAAATGAATTGCCTGCAGACACTGAGAGGTTTAGTGGCATATCTATGATTATACAGCTAGCATGTATCAGGTCTTCCTGAACCTAAGCTTGAATCCATTTTGTCATGATGCTTTTCCCATAAAGGAAATTTAAAATTTTAAATATGTTCACTTCTTAGTATTGAAAATAAGTAATTCAAATTGACACATGCAGGATTGGTCAACTATGCTTGAAAGAATTTTGTATAGCAATGTAAGACAACCTCCACAAATATGGCCAGATACACTCCCCTAGTCACAGTTCCCAAAAGCTCAATTTAACTATTCTATCTCTCTTCCACTCCCATCTTGACAGGTGCCTTTTCCGTCAAAGTTTCCTTGATCATGGATTGCATTGTGTTGGGAATTACATGGACATTACTGATGGAACTTTCAAGGGTCTTACCATGTCTAATACTGAGTTGCACTTTTTTTTAAAGAAGTAAACCAGCAAGCTTAAATTCACAGAGCAAAACAATCAAGATTGTATGGATTCAAATCTAGAAATCTTGTCATATGAAGAATCAACAGGAATTTGAGACATTCATCCTGTAGAAAAAAAATAAGGGGAGATATAAAAATTCTCTTTAAATATTTGAAGGGTTGTTCTATGGAACAGAGAGCACATTTCTTCTATGTTGTTCTAAGTAGAGCCAGAATCAACAGAAGCTTAAGAAGAGAGATATTTTAAGAAAGTTCTTTCTAATTTTAAGAGCTGTCTTGCAGTAGAATACCTGTTTCCTGAAGAAGTGAAATTACTGGAATGGGAAACTCAGAGAAACATGGGAAGAATTATACAAAGTCAAGCATTATATTCCAATGGAGTCTCAATAAGAGGGTAATTTAGTGGGAGAAATGGGAAAATTTGCATGAACTAAAGCAATACATTTTACTGAAGGATATATCTTTAGATAGATATGTACAAGTTACATACAAACACTGGAGTGAAAACTTTACTATTTGATGGCAGAGGGAAAAGTCTCCTGAAAAAGAGGTTGCATTTGAGTGGCATACTGAAAGAAATCAGGTATTCTAAAGGATGGAGAGGAGAGAAAGCATTTCAGGCATGCTGGACAGTCAGTGCAAAGGAATTGATATGGGAGATGGAGTGTCACAAACAAGGATTAACAAATATACTAGATCATAGAATGTTTTGAGGGAAGTAAAGTGAAGAAGGGTGAAAAGTTTAGGTTCTGATGAACTTTAAATTCCAAAAAAGGATATCATATTTGATACTGGAAGTAACAGAGAATCATTGGAGTCTGTTGAGTAAAGGGATGACATAGATCGACAATTTAAGAAACTAACTTGGGCCCAAGGAGTATGTTTTGGAGTGGAGAGTCTTGAAGCAGGGTGAGCAATAGGAATTTATTAGAATATGATGAGGGCCTGAATTAATGTGGGGACACTGTGAATGGAGAGAAGGGACATAGAAGAGATGTTGTGAAGGTAGAAACCACAAGATTGTCCACAGAATGAATATATTTGGTGAATGAGAAGGGGAAATCAAAGATGACACTGAGTTTCTGAACTTGGCTTACTGAGATAATGGTAGCATTCAGGAGAATAGAAGTTAACATCTCTATACAGATGATAATTGAGCCTATGGAAGCTAATAAGATCAACAGCTGAGATAATAAAGCAGGAAAATAGAAAAGAGCCCCCAAAAAGAGCTTTTCATTTGGGGGGAGAGGAAAGCATATAAAAAACTATCAAACTTTTATTTTAAGTGAGTTTACTATAAGTAAATAAGGAGAATTTAGATTATCATCTTTCTTGGATGATATACAAGGGATTCCTGGATTGACCTTGTAAACAGGACTAGAAGAACTTAAGAACCATGCTGCCTCTTACTATAAGAATGACTGACACATTCCTGAATCTGGCTTCTATTATCTGTGGTCACTGAATTTCAGGGAATGTAATTCCACACAAAGTGATATAAATTTATATTTTAGTAACCATATTATCATAAGATAGATTTTATCATATTTCAAAACAACTGAAATTTATGAAGAGTACATTAAGGTTTACAAAATGTTTTATATACAGTATCCTATTTAATGTTTAAGACAATTCTGAGGTAGGAACTAGAGGCATCATTATCTCTAATGGATAGATTAGGAAACTAAAACTCCAAATAGTTTAATTATTTGCCTGTTGTCACATAAGAAATAAATATTGGAGCTGAGATTTAAGGTTAGGAATCTCTTGATGTCAAAACCCTATACTTTCTCCTATACCAGATTGCCTTTCTAGATAGAAGATGGTAAAGATATCTGTACAGTTAATTTACTCTATTTCTTTTCCAAAGTAATATCCAAATGTGTGGCATAGGGAAACAATTGGGTTAGGGAATATATCGATAATCATTATTGGCATCAATATGTAATCATTTTATAAGATACAATATAGTAAAGGGGATGGAAAGTTGGCCTGAAAGACCTGAGTTCAAGTCTCACCTTTGACACATGCTGACTTTGTGCCCTTGGACAAGTCACTTAACTTCTCATCACTGTAGACAACTCTCTAAGATGAAAAGTTGCAGAAGGGATCCGAAGTGGAGATTTTCTAATCTGGGAATTCCTTATACCAATAAATTACAAGTCAAGTCACTATCCTTATTGTCATCATTATCATCTTCATCAATATTTATTATTTTGCTGACTCCCAGGCATTGTACATACTGCCCATGGAATCAACTTTGGTTCATTGTAAGAGAACTTTGGTCAGAAGTATGTAAAACCTTATTCTTTCCTGGATGGTGCTACTGGCATGATGGTTCCCTGAGAAGAGGAACTCTTCCACAACTGTTGGTAAATTGTGACTTGTCATTATTCAATGTTCTTTTTCAGATCACTTACTGAAATATCCAGAAGTCAAGACCAGGAAAATACATAGAAACATCCAAGGTTAAATAAATAATCAGGTTATCTTTCTATCTTGTGAGTAGTAAGAAACAACAAAGCATACATTTTGACTGAATAAAGCCAAACTGATTCCTCCCCATCCCTTTCTTCTTTATTTGGGATTGTACACTACTAGTTTTTTCACTGATATGCTCAGTCTTTTCAAATTTAAGGTTATTCCCTAGACTCTCTCCCCTCATCCCCAAAGACAATCTGCAAATGAGGTAAGACAAATGGAACTGCTTCCCAGAATTGCAGGAGGATCTCTGTGTTTGCCTACAACCTCATTTCTGGATATTAATTTATCAAGAGAAATAGCAATGAAAAGAAAATTATATTACCTGCTGCTGTTTCTGATGCTGCTATAATTACATTAGGTGATAACATCTGGTGAGACATTGCTCTACAAGCCTTGAAAGAGATTTAAGGTCCCCCAATTTCTTGATTGCCAGGGCCTCGCATCATTGACACAGCCACAGCTAAAACAACAGGAAATCTAAAAATTTGTCAGTGGCATTGACGTTGCTCACTTTATTACTGAAGTCTCTATGCTTAAGACACTGAATAGCAACATTTCGTCTTCCACCACTCAAGATCACTGCAGAGGAGCATATGAAATGACGAGAAACAAACAGAGGAACATGAGGATAGGCATCTATAAAGTCTGACCCTGAAACAAACTTATTTTACCACGATCAGACCTCACCGGATTTTTTTTCTTTCTCTTCTCTCTCTCTCTCTCTCTCGTTCTCTCTTTGATGTCTCTTTTATTTCTCTCTCTCTGTCTCTGTCTTTGTCTCTGTCTCTCTGTCTGTCTCTGTCTCTGCGCCCCCATCTCTTTCTGTATGTCTCTGTGTGTGTCTGTGTTTGTCTGTCTCCCTGTCTCTTTCTTGTCAGTTCTCCAATCTTCAAGAACAAAGAGGTCCCAAGAGCAGTATGAGTGTCAGCTCTTTATAAACACCAGCTAAGAGCACTATCTCTCCCTTTTTTCACCAACTTGATACAGGCAGTCCCTAGAAGGCCTGATATAGTCCTTAGCAATATTGGACATAAATATCACCTTGCTTTACCTAGAATTTCCCTAGCTTCTCTCCTGTAACAAAAAAAAAATAGGAGGGGGGCAGGGAGGAGGAGCTCTTCACCAGGAAGAATTGAGATTAATACTTGAATCCTCTTTATCTGAGTTACAGTTTTCCTGAATATCAAATAATTTAGATCTCAACTCAAATAATATGCCAGTAATAAGTGGACTGAAAAGGAAATCCAAGTTAATATGACTCACCATTTTTGAACAAATATTAACTTTGTCTGGCCAGCATTTCTTCATGTATCACTTTTCCAGATCCCCAAAGAGTTATACAATAGCTCAAAAGAGAAAGTCAGGATATGGCATTTTGGCCAAGCTATTTTGGGAGAATTCATTTCTAACAATTATGCTCAATTTATTATTTTTTCTAGCAGAGTAGAGAAAAATTTTCACATCATTGACACTATATAAGATGTAATATTATCAAAGAATTCCAATCAGGGATTACTGTTGAATCAGTTTGTAGCTTGCTCGTTTTCCTCTGCTCCCTTCATGAGTTGGGAAAAAGGCTTTGCAAGAGATCTCTCCCTGGCATTTTATGCCACTGAGAATCTTCCCAGTCTGACAACTTCTTGGGTTCTCTACAAAACCCATTTGGACACAAGACAAATATTGAGACCCCAATCATAATGTTTCCTAAAGTGTACCCTTTTGCTCTAAAGATACATCACATGTTAATGTGGCTTCAGCAATAATAAATTTAAATTAATGGGTTTGTGGAAGATATATTTAGACTTAACATTGCTAGATATAGTCAAATAATATTGCATAGGTTGCACTGTTTTTAATGGTGACATAAATAAAAAGGATAGTCCAAATTCATCCACCCTCCTTCTCTTAGGAAAGTTCAAAGGTGGAAGAGGCATTGCCATTTATTCAAAACAACAGTTTCATGTGACAAATGAAGAAATAGGGTGAGAAAGGTGAAATCTCTTGCTTAGGGAGACAGGTTAGGTGTAATCTAGAGCTCTACCACCTAAGCCTTTCATGTTTTTTCCTTTCATTTCCTAGCTTTATAGCAAAAGTGAGAATAAAGAAATATTGAGTCCTCTTTGTTTTTCCTCTTATCTATAATACAAGAGTTTTACAGAAATTTTGATGGTGGTGATTATGAGGTAGTTTGAGGGAAAGTATTGTCACTAGTTTAAAAATAATGAAACTAAGCCAACAGAGTCTTAGGGGATTGGCTCCATGTCAGTTGGCAGCTTGCCTGGAGGGAGAATCTATCTTTCATGGCACTGAAATCAAGGTTCTCATCTTCATTACTATGTTGCTGTGACCTATATTCTCTGGTCTCTCCTGGACTTCCAGAACAACAGAAAAAAATAATTCATTTCACTGCTGCATACATATTCTTGGGATAAGCATAAGAGGAGGCAGGAGAGTCATAGTTGGCATTGGGAGAATAAAAAATGGAGAAGGCAGTAGAGAAATGCCAAGAAAAGAGATTCATGAATTATTCATACCAGGAATCTTCCACATCTGAAATTGATTCCCTCCTCATCTCCACCTCATATCTTTGTCCCTGAAATTAATTTTTTTAGTCTGCCCATTGAAGCTGCGACAATTAAACAAGTTTGAGGGATATAGTTTCAGGGTAATTTAATCATTTTATTAATAAGAACAACACATTATTAATAAAAGAATGGTCAATGTAATTAATAGTGAGTACTCCAACACACTGATAATGAAACCTGTTTCCTACCCTTAGTGGAGATAAATATATTTTTTGTTTTTGCTTTCCCAAACCTATTTTTTTACATGGAGGGGATTTTATTTGGGAAGTGGTGAGGTTTGAGGGAAAGTTAGAGACTAGATAGAGTGATGCAAAAAAAAAAAAGTGGTAGAAAGAAAAGAGCAAGGTAATCAATAAAACATTTTAAAATACTCAGAAGAGAGCAGAATAAGTTCAGAAGGGGATATAAAAAAGCAGGATTCTGGTTCTCCTACCTACTCTAATACACACATACCTTCATACATACATACATACACATAACACCTTTCTATAATATATTTATATAAAATATAAATAAAACATAGTAATATATAACTTTATATAATGTATTAACACATTATATAAATTAAATATATTATTATATATTAAACCTACCTAAAATTTTGGGTCTTTCTCCATCTCTTTGTCTCTGTCTTTCTCTTTCATACATAAACACACACACACACACACATACACACACACACACACGTTGGCTTTCATAAATGCTAAGGAAACTGAACTATGAAGTTCCTTTATAACACTTCACAAACTAAAATGTTCTTGTCAACTGCTGCATGTTCAGCCAAAATCTCCAAATCCTACTCATTTTAAATGCATTCTTTTTAATCTTAATTACCATAACTTCAATAAATCAATAGTTTGAAGGGAATTGAATGACTCATTTTAATCTTCTTGTGAACTCAGATTTAAAGTTTTCAACAAATACAGAAGTAGATATTGTCTAATAGAGGAAAAAATAAAACCTAAATAAGATAAGTTGGAAGAGTTAAAAACTGATTAGCTATAAAGGAACTAGAAAAAGAGCACCACAAATAGGGAAATAAGATCAGAGGCAACTTATAGAAGCACACAACTTTATAGATGGTAGAATTAGTTTGTGCATCTAATAAAATCCTCTCACTTTGGAGATGAGGAAATTGAGGTCCAAATTGGGATAGTGGTTTATCCAAGGTCAACTTTCTGCTAAGTGGAAGAGCTGGGACTAGAGTCCAGGTTTCCTAATTCCTTGTCCAATGATTTTTACTACGTACCTTGGTTTTCCATTAATAGACTATGTGGTTGTCAAATAAAGGCAAAGAATCAAAGCATCATTTTCACAAGACCCAAAGTTAAGGTTCAGGAATATATAGTTGTCCATCAGAAAGCAAATCTTAACTAAGTTGTGACCAATTTCCTATTTGGAAAGTTCTTCTAGGGCCTTTTTTTCTCTTTCTTCTTCAGAAGTTTTAGATTAAAATTCTCATAGGAAGCATTGATTAAACCCATTAACCTGATTCCTATGAACTGCGGCACTTTGTAGACATGCATAAAGTAGACATGCATAGAGCAGATGTGCTTCCCCCAAAAAAATAACAAAAGAAAAGAAAAAAATAACCCACAGGAGCATTCTCATTAGCCCTGCCTCTTCTAGGAATGCTCCTCCTGGCTGTGCCAGCACACCTGGCCCATACTTGGTGCATGCATAGATGTGTATACTTAACATGTTCTATACTTAAATGGCTCTGACTTACATGTTTTTAGATAATTTCCATATGCCTGCATCAGGGTGTGAAGTGTTTTGGTTCCCCAAATATATAATTGACAGATTATATTATAGGTTCCAATGCCAAGAATTGAGAATTCTATAAATCAATGTTTACTAAGTTCTTACTATATGTCTAACACTGTGCTATGAACTGGAATCATAGCCCTTAAAGAGGTCAAGTTCTACTAAGGTTCTGTGAGAGAAATGATTATTAATAACTAATTATTTGAGGAGATTGAGTTCCCCTTTCTTTTTTTTCAAGACTACAGTCTCTGATATTTGAGTTAAGGTTTTCTCCTCTCTGACCCAACCCAATACTACAAGCAATCTCTAATCTCAGGTGAATTCCATTCAATCAATCTTGGGTGTAGACAGATCATTTTGTCTAGAAAACCATACACTGGGGGTGGTCTGAGCAATGTGATATGATGTCACTCTTAGGCCCTCATTTTAATGTAGTTGACATCCTATTGTGTTATCCAATCATAACTGATTGCCACTCCTCAGGAGCAGCTACTCCTTGAAAAGTATATAAACCCTGAACCCACCACCTCTCTTTGGTCTAAGAGCCACCTTTGTTCTGAAAAATTGGATGCATAGGGTTTTACAAATCAATTAATATTTTTAATTAAGGGAAAGAAGTGGTTCTTATTCTATATAATGGCATACTATATATATATATATATATATATATATATATATATATATATATATACTATTTATTTAGAGATAAAACTGATATGATGTCCTAAAACCTTCATGGAAATCCCAACTTAATCAAAACTTGGAATCAAGTTCTTGTGTATTTATTTATAATGGAGGATTCTAAGCATGTTGCATAGAGTTCATAGCTATACCTCTATATAAATAATGATATCAATGATTTACATGTAAATAATAGTCATTACTAAGAAACATCATAGGGTCTTTTTTACAATCCCATTGGCAGATCTGGTTTTGTTGCTGCAATTTAATGACTAGGTATCATTTTTTTACCCAGAAGAGAAAGGAGGAACACTTTCTCCTGTGGGGGAACACAGTTTTCTGTGATTGTTATTTTAAAAGGACTTATGGGCACTTATGAATTTTTAATGATTTGAATTATTTCCTGAAACTTAAAAAAATGAAAAAATCTAAGTACTTGAAATAATTGTAAGGGATGAAGAGTATCCTCCCTTAGAGTTGTTGAAGATAGGCAGGACATTTCAATATGGAATGACTGAGACAGGAAGCCTGAATTAAGGTAATTTTTTTATGAAAAGCATTGCAATTCTTAAGAACTAGTGCATCTTAATGAGGATAAATCAATAAGATTTGCTAAATGTCTGCTACATTGTAGGCTTTATGCTAGACACTGGTGATACAAATAAGATGTATTAAACAATCCATGTTGTCTTAGTTGTTCTGAAATCTCTAAAAGAAGATAATATTCTTCATACTTCCTGATTATTTAATCTGTTTTCTTTTTTCATTTTTTTTAATTTGTTGGAAATCATTTAGCTCATTAAATATTCACAAGTGCTTTCTATTGTTTGGAAATGTTGTAGAAAACTATAGTTTCACAAAAAATAACTTTGCAACAAGAGAGAAACATATTCTAATAGGGAAATCATAAGTACATACATAAGCATAAAGGGTATAAATAAATACAAATTAATTATTTCCAAGATAACTTGAGAGGGAGAGAATTAGACGTTAAAGAGGTCTGGAAACCTTCCTATAAATTTACAGAGGTGGGGAACCTGTGACCTTGAGTCCACATGTGACCTTCTAGGTCTTTGAGTGCAGCCTTTTGACTGACTCAAGTTTTACAGAACAAATCCTTTTATTAAGGGGATTTGTTCTGTGAAGTTTGAGTTCAGTCAAAGGGTCACACTTGAGGACCTAGAGGGTCACATGTGGCCTTGAGACTGCAGGTTCCCACACCTAAATTATAAAAGGTACAAGAGAGGGATTCTGTCAGGATATATATATATGTGTATATATATATATATATATACATATATATATATATATATATATATATATAGAGAGAGAGAGAGAGAGAGAGAGAGAGAGATTCCAAGGAAACTGGATGACCAGTGCAAAGGTAGCATGCTAGGAGAGTACTATCATGTGTGAGGATTAGAGAAAAGACCTATTGGACTAGATTGTGAAATTCAGGAAGGAGAATGATGTATAATGAGATGGGGAAGATAGTTTAAGGCAAGGTGATTAAAGGCTTTGAAACCTAAAGAGATTTTAAATTTGATTCCAGAGGAAATAGGAAGCCACTGGAGTTTTACTGAGAAATGGAATCACAGGGTTATATCTGCCCTTAATGAAAATCACATGATAGCAATTTCCATGATGGGCTAAAATAAGGAAGAGATTTGAGGAGTGGAGGCCAGTCAGGATTCTAATGACCTAATGTAGATGAGAGATGATAAGTGCCTGAGCTAAGGAAGTAACTTTATGAGTGAAGAGAAGGGATAAAATTAAAGAGATGTAATAATGGAAATTCCAAGAGTTTTCAGCTGATTGGGTATGAGATGAGTCACTGTGCAGTCAAGGATAACACAAATGTTACAATCCTGAGAGATTGGAAGAATGATGGTGTTTGGATAGAAATGGGGAATTTTAGAAGAGTTTTGGGTTTTAGAGGAAAAAAAATATCAACTCTGGGCTATGTTGAGTTTGGCATTTCTCCAGGACAATCAGTCTGAAGTGTCCAGCAGTCAGCTGGTGATGTGAGACAAAATGCCAAGACTAAGGCTGGATATATAGATCTAGGAATCATCTTCATTAACACCATGATAGCTGATGTAGTCACGAAGAGAGAATATATAGAGAGAAGAGTATGGGCCTAGGACATAGCCTTGATTAATACCTAAAGTTAGAGGATGTGATCTGGATGGTTAATCACCAAAGGAGACTGAGGAGTAGTCTCAGGGCCACTAAGGAAGAGTACCAAGAAAGAGTATTGTTACAAAAGATGAAAGAGGAAAACTTGAGTATACTGATGAAAGCAGTCAACAGTATCAAACACAACAGATAAATTGAGAGTGATGTAGACTGGAAAAAGATGATAAAGTTATAGAATTAAGGAATCATTGGTAATTCTGAAAAGAACACTTTCAGTCAAGCCATGAAGTTTTAAACCAGATGACTGAGATTGAGAAGTGGGAGGAGACAAAGTATAGACAATGAGTGGAGATAATTTTTTTTTCCAGGAGTTTGGCTGACAAAACAAGGAGAGATATATGATAATAGCATGGGGTAATGAAGAGGAGATCTAGTGAATATATTGTGAGGATGATAAAGACATGGACATATTTGAAGACAGTGTGTAAGGAGCCAATAGACAGAAAAGTTGTTGGAAATGACATGAATTGAAATGGTAACCAATTAGAAATTAATAAAATAATTGCCTTAGTGGGAGGGTCCAGTAGAAGTTGGACGACATGCATTTGTAATGTACCCAGTCAGCACAGTTGTGTCACTCGGTATTGAAACAGCAGCAGAAGTGGTGGTAATAATCCAAAACTGAAGTTTAGCAGGGGAAAAGTAACAATAAGACAATAGTGTAAAGGGATTAAAGAACTGAAGTAGCAGTGTTAACTTGGCTGACTATTGGTTCAAGATTGAAGAGATAGGAAATCAGAGTAGGGCTGAGAAAGTATACATCACTAAAGTTGTTTGAAGGAGTAGGTCATGGAATCTAAGACGGATGAGAAATTGTTAGACATGGCAGTTCAAAGAGAGTATCCACCTGGATGATGAAGTCCTCTGGTATATGGGAAGCAGCTAGGAGAAGAGGATGACAATCTATGTATCAAACTCTTTGAGAAAGAAAGAAGAATCACCGAGGGACCAGTATAGAACTACCACCACAATTTGTACTGGGAGGAAAATGTTGACACTGAATTTATAAAGAAGAGAGATTACTGAGTGGTAGTAAGGAATCTAGAAGTTATAGTGGGGAGTAAAGACTAATACAAAGTCAAATAAAGAAAAGTCAAAAGACTTCCTCGGCCCAAGAACTCTCTCCACATGAGACATTTTTTGACCTTAGGATCACTCGAGTTTATTTGTTTGTTTGTTTGTTTTTATTTTCAGTGTTGTTATCTATAACATGGATGTAACAATAGATTTTACTTCACAGATTTCTTTTCAGAGGGTATTATTGAAGGTGCCAAAAAGGGATCCAGTGCCAAAAAGGGATCCAGTGCCATCAAGGGAGATCCAGGTTTTAAGGAGAACTGGAAAGAGTTTAAGAGAAGAAGGTCCATAATGAAGGGAAATTTGTTCAGTATGGACTGGGAATACCAGAGGGCACCTTGTTAGGGTTAATTAGGATATGGATGAGAGAACAATAATTTGAAGTTGAGAAGAGTCTTGTTCTCTGTTGTTTGTGAGTATATGTCTGCTAAGATCTCCCAACATGTAGACTAGGCTGGTTCTCTTGATCAAAAGTTATGAAAATTATCTTAAAATTTAATTGATTAGGGGACTGAAAGCTAGGTGATGCAGTGTATAGCATGACAGCCTAGAGTCAGGAAGTCTCATCTTTTTTTTTCTTTTTGGAGGGGGAAGGCAGGGCAATTGGGGTTAAATGACTTGCCCAAGGTCACATGGCTAGCAAGTGTTAAGTGTATAAGGCTGAATTTGCACTCAGGTTTTCCTGACTGCAGAGCCAGTGCTCTATTCACTGTACCACCTAGCTGACCTGAGGAAGTCTTATCTTCTGAGTTCAAATTTGCACTCAAACGCTTAGTAACTATGTGACCCTGGGCAAGTCACTTAACCCCTTTTGCCTCAGCTTCCTCATCTGTAAAATGAGTTGGAGAAAGAAATGGCAAACCCTTCAGTATATTCACCAAGAAGACAGCAAATGGGGTCACTAAGAGTCTGCCACTACTGAAAAACAACTGAACAATAATAAAAAGACACAGACTGTTAAGGCTAAGTACTGAGTCTAAGTACATTAGCAAAATGTTTGAGAGCCATACCACCAACATTCATAACTTTCTGCTTAGACTGAGTATAAGAACAGCCTGGACATGAGGAGGCTCAGGATTAACCCATATACTACCATAGGTAGCATGTAAACAAGGAAGTTTTATTCAACTAAATCAAAGCTTTAATTTCCCTGAATATTTTTCCTTATACTTAATGTCCTTCTTCTGCTACAGCTGATTAAATATCTTTTTTGTTCACTTTCAGATATTCTGTAAGTGTTTCATTTCATTCTAATCGTGGTCCCAAGTTACCAGACTGTTCTGTGTCAGTCCTGGATAACTGTATATGCCTAGAAAAAAACAGAGACTTACTAAATATTTGGTGATTAAATGAATGAGTGAACAAATGCGGTGGCAAATAATTTACTCTCTACCATGCTTTTCCATCTTAATCCTGAAATTTCAAGGCTAGTCACTTTTTCTGACAAGGATATTACAAAGGATTAATGAGGTTTAGAATTTTGGGAAGCAGAGTTATTACAAAAGTACTAAGCATTTTATCATTTCACTACTTGCTCATAAATTGGGTAAAATTTAAGAGAAATAACAGTGCAAACCTATAGACAAATGATATAAGGCCTATCCAAGTGAAGACTCCCCACTACCACATGTACGCAGAATGCCAAGCACGCAGCTGGTGGACATGACATATCAAATTGCTCTGCATGCCTGAAAGAACACAGAACTGTGTCATTGAGACATACAATAAACAGAGTTTTCAAACAGCAATTAGCGTGAACAATACAAGAAAGAGGCTTGTAATTATCCTTTAAAATCCAGTCATCTTCTTGCCAAAGCACAATTGGTAACAGCCAAGTGATGGATCACAGGCTGTCAATCACACTGCCAGAGAGGCCTCAAAGGTTTAGATTTCAGCGAACATTTCTATTATGCTATCGACACCTCCATTTGGCTTTTATGACCAACCATTTTTAATGCTGTAACTCAGTGTTAAAAAATGTACCTTCTAATTGCCTCTCTATAATTTCTTTTTTTTATCCTTAGCAAAACGTTTGAGAGCCATACCACCAACATTCATAACTTTCTGCTTTTAAACATTTTCTTTCTTATAGTCAAATTTATTTAAAAAAACAAAAAACAGAAACAAAGCAAAATTCTCTTCCACAGAAAAGCTTAGAGTAAGAAGCACATAAATTTCTGTCTAAGAAAGCCTGGGCATGATGAGAGGAATATTTCATTTGGGAAGAATTCATAACTTTTTCTCTTCTTCCTGCTTCTCTGTTTATTTCCTTCTCCCCTCTTCCCTGTCTTCCACAAGAAAAACAAATGAAAATTAGAATAGGACTTAGATTTGATCAAGTTGATCCAAACTGTTTTTAGGTGTGTGCCTATAGTTCCATTACTATTTTGTAAATTCAGATTAAAAGGTAAGTGGGTGTACACTATGCTTATAAGCATTTTTAATGGCACCTTAAAATGGTAGTCAAGGGGAGTCATATTTCTAACACAGAGGACAAAAATATGAGAAAGCGGATGGATGGATCAGTAGATGGATGGAAGTGAATTGACCAAGGATTTAGTATATGCTGGTGGTTGTGCTTAGATATGGGAATGCAAATACAAAAGAAAGTCCCTACTCTGAAAATGTTTACAATCTAATAGGGGAAAGCAACTAACATTTATTGAATAAAATTTGTGAGAAAAAGGTGACGTCTAAACAATGGTGAGTGAAACCACAGGGAAGTCAATTAGCAGGTCCATTCCAGAAGCAATGGTAGAATTAATTCAATCACTCTTCTGTGAACAAAAAAAAAAATAGAAACTGGGGAATAAGTATGTAGCAGTGAAGAAAAAACTGGTGCCTGGGAAAATCTAGATATAGTAAACTCTCACTAATCAGCATGGTTCCAGAGTGGGAACCAAAGGTCCAATTGGGAGAATTCAGGAGCAGCCACAGTTAGGTAGCATGAAGGAAAATGGCAATAAGACACTCCACCCTCACTGTTTCTTATAATTTATTGGCAAAATATCCCCATCAGTATGCTTTTTCATAACATTTCATATTTTTTTCCATTTTCAAATGCTTTATTAACTTCTGATTTACATAATTCGTTTCCACCAGATATTGAGTTACAAATATTCTCCCCGTTTTTCCCCTACCCACCAGTCCAAAATAGCAGTCCAACAGGATATCCCATCCTCCAATCTGCTCTCTCCCATATTTTCTCCCATACCCCTTTCAAATTTTCCAGTAGGGCCTTGTGGATCTCTATGCCCAGTGCCTGTATATCTTATTTCCCAATTACGTATAAAATAGTATTAATAATAGTATATGTGTATATATATATATATATATATATATATATATATATAAGCATTTAATTTTGATTTGTCACCCACCCTTACTGGGCAGATAAGCAGTTCAGTATAGATTGTACATGTGTAGCTAATGCAAAACAATAACATAGTAGATATATTGTAAAAGACTGACTATATTTCCCTCCCTCCTATCCCACCTCCCACTTATTCTATTATCTACTTTGATCCCATCCCTTTTCAAAAGCAGGTATTTCCAACTTCCCTCCCCCCCCCCAGCCTGCCCTCCCTTCCATCATCCCCCACTCATCCCCTATCCCCCTACTCTCCTTGATGGTGAGATACCCTATTTAGTGTGTATTTCATTTTCTCCCCAAGCCAAATTCAATGAGAATAAGGTTGACCAATTCCCTTTGCCTTCCTATTCTTCCCCTCTATTATAAGCATTTTCCCTTGCCCCTTCTATATGAGATATTTTACCCCATTTTGTCTCTCCCCATCTCCTCTCATTATATTCCTCTCTCACCACTTAATTTAACCTTTTAAGTATCATCTTTTTCCTATTAAATTGGTCCTGTGCCCTCTATCTATGTATACTTGTAAACATATATACACAAATTCACATATGTATTCATATGCCCATATACCCTCATATATAGATATAAATGTAGATATAGGTATTTCTATTCCCTTCAAATATTTTCATAGTAAGAAAAGTTTCATCAGTTACATTTGTTGTTTTTTCCATGTAGGAATGTTAATAGTTCAACTTTGATAAGTTCCTTATTATTTCTTTTCCATGTTTATCTTCTCATGCTTCTCTTGCTTCTTGTATCTAAATGTCAAATTTTCTATACAACTCTGGGTTTTTCATCAAGAATGCTTGAAAGTCCTCTATTGCACTGAATGACCAAATTTTCCCCTGAAACATGATACTCAGTTTTGCTGGGTAGGTGATTCTTGGTTTTAATCCCAGCTCCTTTGACCTCTGGAATATCACATCCCAAGCCCTTCGATCCCTCAGTGTAGAAGCTGCTAGATTCCGGGTTATCCTGATTGTATTTCCATAATATTCAAATTGTTTCTTCCTGGCTGCTTGTAATATTCTATCCTTAATCTGGGAATTCCAGAACCTGGTTTTGACATTACTAGGAGTTTTCTTTTTGGGATATTTTTCAGGAGGTGACTGGTGGATTCTTTCAACCTCTATTTTGCCCTCTGGTTCTAAAACATCAGGGCAGTTTTCCTTGATAACTTCCTGTAGGATGATTTCTAGGTTCTTTCTTTGATCATTGCTTTCAGGTAGTCCAATAATTTTTAAATTATCTCTCCTGGATCTATTTTCCAGGTCAATGGTTTTTCCTATGAGATATTTCACATTGCCTTTTATTCTTTCATTTGTTTGGATCTGTTTAACAGCATCTTGATTTCTCATAAAGTCATTAGCTTCCAATCTAATTCTGAAGGAATGATTCTCCTCAGTGAGATTTTGAGATTCTTTTTCCATCAGGCAGATTCGGCTTTATAAGGCATTCTTCTCCTCATTGCCTTTTTGAACCTCTTTTGCCATTTAAGTTAGTCTATTTTTAAGGTGTTATTTTCCTCAGTCAGACTGTTGACTCTCATTTCATAATTTTCTTGCATCGTTCTCATTCCTCTTCCCAATTTTTCCTCCACTTCTCTTATCTCCTTCTTAAGGTCCTCTATGGCCTGTAACCAGCTTATATTTTCCTTTGAAGCTTTTGGTGCAGGAGTGCTGACTTCACTGTCTTCCTCCTGTTCCATGCTTTGCTCCTTTTTGTCCCCAAAATAGGAGTCTAATGTTGGAATCTTCTGTCTTCTTTGTTTCCTGGTCATGTTGCCCCTCAGTCACTTGACCTCTGGGCTTTTTGCCACAGCAGCACTCTGCCACCAGACAGGGGATCTTTTTGTCCCAAACACTGGAGTTTTCTCAGCTGCTGGAGTTATTAGGTTGGTGCCCTCTCTGAGGCCTCCACATGCTCTGGAAAGCTGGTCACATACCCCAGAACCTCCACCCTTGACTGCAATCCAGATCCAAGCAGGTAAAAACAAGAACGATTACCACTCAGACTGGTTGCTTAGTCTCCCTACGTTCTGCAGGCCAGGAGATGAAGCTGCCACATGGCACTGGTTGGCTGTGCAGGTTGTCTCAGCAGCTTCTAATCCTGGGGGCAAAAGCCATGTACTCCCTCTTACTGGATCCCAAAGTCCAGACTACACTGACCTCTCACTTTGTCCTTCACATCTATGTGTTGATAATTCTGAAAACGTCCACAGCTGCTGCTGATCTGGAATCCCTCCTGCCAGAGGCTGGTCATACCTGCCCTGGGGCTAAAACCTCCAGCTCTAGCCTGGGCTAGGCTCCCAGATATCTGTGCTGGCTGATTCCTGCTGGCCTGCCAAGCTGTCCTCAGCAGGAAGTTTGTTTTTCTGTGTCATTTTGTGGGTTCTGCAGCTCCAAAGTTTGTTTAAAGTCCCCTTTTTATGTGGATTAGGGATGGTAGAAGCCAGAGCTGCAGGGAGGTTTTGCTTTTACTCCGCCATCTTCCACATTCCATATTTTCAAATCAACTCCACCAACTTCTGTCTGTCTTAAGGTTTCAAGTGAGGAGTCAAAGGGCTCAATCACTCAAAACTGTTGAGGACATAATCAAAAAATTCCATAATTGAAAGATATCTCAACAGCCATGTAGTACAACTCTTAACTGAACAACATTCCCCAATCCAACATACTTAAGTAATGGTCATCCAAACTTTTATTAAAGACTTCTAGTGCTAAGCAACTCAACTCCTCCAAAGACAACTCATTTCACTTTGGAGTATCTTAAATTGTCAGGAAGGTTATTTTGATTTCAAACTTAAATGTTCGTCATTTCAATTTTTATCTCCTACTCCAGGTTCTTCCATTTAAAGCTAAAAAGAACAATTTTAAGTTTTCTTCAAAGTAACAGCCTTTTTGAAAATACTTCATACAGATAATCATTTACCATACAAATGACTTGATGGAGGTGACCACTTTATGAAGATATAGATTTCTCATATGTTTAGTACAATGGATGGATGAATAGAGTCCCATATTAAGTATATGTCAAGCACTATCCTTGTCTCTGTTGCTTACCTCCAATTTAGCCTGTATTTCTTGTTTGTACACAGTTGTTTGCATATATTTAGATTCCCTTATGCTGTAAACTCCTTGAGAGCTCTGTCCTTCTTTGTATCCTGAGAGATTAGTAAAATTCCTGGCACATAGTAGGCACCTAATAAATGTTTGTACTGACTCGACTCCCTTACTTAAGAGTTCAGAACTCTAGCCAATATGGCAAACTACTCTTCATCCAACCTTCACCAAAGTGCAGAAATAATTTAACAATTGATCCAAATGAAGTAAGAAAAATTGTAGGCAATGAGGTAAAGGGAAACAATGTTAGAGTACACAACTATAGAATCTTTAGCTCTGGAAAAAAATAGTGAAAGAAAGTAGGGTACAATTGAAAGTGCACTTAATTTGGAGTTAGAAGATCAGTATTGGCTCTGCAACTGTCTCGTATCACCTAGTTGCCTTACACAAGCTAATTACTTTCCTATTTTTTTATTTATAAAATGATAAGGCTAAACTACGTGATTTCTAAGGTGCCTTCTAGTTCTGACTCCCATGATTATCTATTCCATGTAGTCTAGCCTCTTCATTCTATAGAAGAGAAATCATAGAAATCATAGTTCACAGAGAGGTTGAGTCATAACTCAAATTACACAGAGTGTAAATATCAGAGCTGAAATTTGAACCCATGACTCTTAGTTCAAATGTTAGATGTCAGGAATCTGTTTAGGACTTGTCACACTCCATATGTATTCATTGTGAGAAAGATAGGATTTCAAATGTAACCATGATTAGAAGGACAGCAGAAAGCTGGGAAACAAATTTTACCAGAAGTCTCTCTGATAAAGGCTTCATTTCTCATATATAGAGAGAATTGGGTCAAATTTATAAGAATGTAAATCATTACCCAATTGATAATTGGTCAAAGTATATGAACAGGCAATTTTCTGATAAAGAAATCAAAGCTATCTGTAATCATATAAAAATGCTCTATATCACTATTGTTTAGAGAAATGCAAATTAAAATAACTCTGAGGTACCCTCTCATACCTATCAAATTATCTAATATGATAGAAAAAAATGATGAATGTTGGAGGGAATGTGAAAAATGGGGACACTAATGCACTGTTGATAGAGTTGTGGACTGATCCAACCATTCTGGAGAGCACTTTGGAAATATGCTCAAAAAACTATAAAACTGGGTCTACCCTTTTACCCAGCAATACTACTACTAGGTCTACATTCCAAAGAGATTTTTTTAAAAGGGAAAAGGGCCTATTTGTACAAAAATATTTATATCCTCTCTTTTGTAGCAATAATGAATTAGAAATTAAGGGGATATCCATCATTGGGGAATCAATGAACAAGTTAATAAAAAGATAATAAAGGGTTACTATTGTGCTATAAGAATTGCTAAGCAGGCCAGTTTCAGAAACATGGGGATAAAAATTCACATAAACTGAGGCAAAATAAAGTGAGCAGAACCAGGAGAATATTGTACACCTTAACAACTATATTATACAATGATCAATTGTAAACAGTTTAGCAATTATCAGCAATACAATGATCAAAGATAATTCCAAAAGGACTCATGATGAAAAATTCTTTCCACATCCAGAGGAAGAACTTAACCCTGATTCCCTCCCACCTCCCCCCAAAGGAGATAAACTTCCTTACTGTTATTTTGCTTTAAACACATACATGCACACACACAATTGGATTTGTATACACACACATTCCAGTTGTGTATGTGTATGTGTTTATCCCTCAAATCTTACCAAATTTCTCAATAATTTTAACTTTACTACATGATTAGTAATTCAAATCTCCCTTTTACTGTTTCTCTTTTGGGAATGTGCATATGTATAGAAAAAAATTAAACCACTAATAACCATTTCTTGAATAAAATATGAAATTTTTATCTGCAACATCCACCCTAAAATGACAAGGATGCAAAATTAAATTTTGAAGTAAAGTATCATAAAAATATATGGACTTATAAATTTTATTCTTATTTCCTACATAATCAGAAAGTTAAATGATACATAGATGAATATAGAAGTATCTTTGAATTAAAAGGAAATATAGACAGTACCCATTCTATAACATTCCTAACTATTGTCAACCAGCCTCTGCTTGAACACTTTCATAAATAGGATGCTCATTGTTTTGTTAGACAATCTATTCTACAATTAGACAAATTTGATTGTGTGTGTGTGTGGGGGGGGAAGAATAACGCAAAACAACAACAGTAACAACAAAGTTTTCTTCATTTTGAGTTGAAATCTAACTGTAACTTTGACACATTTTTCCTAATTCTGCTATTTGGGGCAACATAACCTAAGTATTCCTCTACCACAAAACATCCCTTGAAGTCCTTGAATACAACTCTCATGCTCTGCCTAACATTTCTGGTGTTTTTACTGTGGTTGCCTCAACTGTTCTTCAGAGCACATATAAACCTGTTCATCTTTTAAAATTGTTTCTCATTTGTCAATATCTCTCCTAAAAATGTGGTGTCCGTGAGTGTACACAATATTTTGAGGGTGAACTGACCAGTGCAGAGTGTACAGGAATTTTGTCTAGATGAGAAATCTCTGTCAGTACAGTCTGAGGTAGCATACTTTTTAAAATAACTGTATCATATTATTAATTTACATTAAGCCAATGTTCAACTAAAAATACAAAAAAAGTTGTTGTTTTTTTTCCATGAATTGTTGTCAAACATCCCAGTCTGTGAGAAAGTGGTTCTAAGCCCAGAGAGATGGACCGTTGCAAATAACACTGAAATAAAAAATATGGAAAGTTATAGAGAAAAACAACTTGGATGAAAGTAATGACAACAGCTTTCAGATAGCCTTTAAAACACAGGAAAGAATGTAGGCATTTATTCCATTTCTATTGAGCATTATAGACTTAATGCAGACCCTATAAATTTCTGGGAAAATCACCTCTAAAATTCAGTAGTTACTTACAACTTAACTATGGCTTTGAGGAATCCAGATGGTAGAGGAAATGGATCATCATCTTAGAATTATGAAGTCCTGACTTTAAATTCTGCCTGAAACATCTAATACTTATAAGACCCTGGGTAAGTCACTTTACCTCTATCTATCTCAGCTTCTCCATGTGTAAAATGTGGAAAATCACAGACCTTACCTCTCAAGGAAGTTGTAAGAATAAAATGATATAATTTTTTTAGAGGTTTCATTTTATTTATTTATTTATTTATTTATTTATTTTTGCTATTTGGAGGGCAATTGGGGTTATGTTACTTGCCCAAGATCACATGGCTAGTTTTTTTTTTTTTTTTGGGGGGGGGGGGGGTATTTAGTGGGTGGGGGGTGAGTCACTTTTCCTCTTTTTTTTTTTTTTTTTTTTTTTTTTTTTTTTTGAAAATCACAGACCTTACCTTTTTAAAATTTAATCGGCGTGCTGCTTTCGTGTGTGGGTGTTATGTTT
>NW_027187380.1:18674009-18701087 GCF_028583685.1 Petaurus breviceps papuanus | reverse complement strand
TTTTTTTTTTTTTTTTAGCAATTGGGGTTAAGTAACTTGCTCAAGCTTACACGGCCAGGTGTTTCTGGGTGGGTGCTAAGTGTCTGAGCCTGGGATTCAATCCCCAGGTCATCCCGACACTGGCGCCAGTGCTCTTACTCACTGCGCCACCTAGCCGCCCCTGATATAATGTTTTGAAAGTGCTTTGTGAACCTTAACATGCTAGCTATTATTATTTTTTTTTTAAAGCAATTGGGGTTAAGTAACTGGCACAAGGTTACCCGTCCAGGTATTTTTGTGTGGGTGCCGAGTATCTGAGGCCAATGCTAGCTATGATTGTTACTTTTGCTAGAAAAAAAATATTATTAGAAGAAAGCAAGATGTTTAGTTATATAATAAAAGTATTGAGACATTCTCTGATTTTTTTCCTTTCTAACTCTCTCTCTCTCTCTCTCTCTCTCTCTCTCTCTCTCTCTCTCTCTCCTGAATTCTCTTTGCTCTGTAGAAGAAGAGATTTTTTTCCCCCAAAAACATAATGACCAAATTTGGTTTTATAACCAAAGACTGCACTGGGAAGTATGCTTGCTTAAGTTCAAATGATGATTCTTCAAACAAAACTGTACAGAGAGCCATTCCTGTAGCCAATGATCTCAGAGCAAGATGCACACACCTCATGGAGTGCCCAAGATGATCCATTGACCCTGCTCAGAAAATGTTATGTATATTTCTATTTATTTCTTTTTTAAAGAAATAAATTAATTTTACTAAATGATTGGGATCTGGTATACATGTAGACCTCAGCATGCTTAGCAGATGTAACTTCAATTCATGGAGAAGTTAAGGAGCTTGATTTTGAGAGAGTGAAGATATCATTTAAAGGAAATGCTTAGCATTTGATAAGCTGATAACCACATGGTGAATGGCAAGGCCTTAGTGAATTTCTGTCTCCTCTCTCTTGCCTCAACCCTTTTGACTCCTGTCTTTATATTTGGCCTTTTGCTCATTGTGTACAATGAATTATCACACATCGGGAGAGGCCATGAAACCCCCAAGAAATGGCCTTTGGTTTCTACATTTATCTTTTGTATAATATCTGATGAGTGTGGAAGCTTTATCCTTATGTATTTTTAATGGTCAGGAACAGTCAGACATGCACTTGGTAGGATAAATGCAAAGTAGGAACTGAGAAGTTTTGAGCACCCAAAGATTCATGGGATATATGAGAGAATATGCCCCCGAGGTGTTGTAGATGTTTGTATTTTTGTTCTTACTATGACTATGAAGAAAATGTCTCTTTATACATTCTAATTGATGGTAAGTGGTTAAATAGAACTGGGACACTGGACATTTGCCCTAACAATGGAGGAAACATAACCTGAGGACTTGAACTGATGTCAATAGAGAAGAGACACACCACAAAGCCCTCAGACTTTTCTAGAGCCCTGAGGGGCAGATGTAGCTCACTAGCTCTAGAAGAATGGGACAGATCATATGTATGAAATTACTATGCATATTGACACTGGTGGCATCAGTCTATGTATCAGATTGTCTCATTTCATATACAGTACACACAAGACAACCTGAGTTAAAAGTAAGAACTCTACAACACAAGTAGTTTAGCATTGGTGCCTTTAGTCTTCTATTAGCTTTCAGCATATTGCTGTTTTGCAACTGACATGGGTCTACTTAAGTGGCCTTAAAATTTATACTATATAGTTGCAATTACATGAGTCATCACAACATGAAGTAGCTTAAAAATATTCTTGCAAAAATATCATGAATTGAAGATAATTCTGGACTTGCATGCAAAAGCAGAACTGACACTTCTAATATGTATTTTTTCATGAACCGCATTACACAATAAAGCCGTTTGAAAACTTAATCAGGTTTGACAAGAAATTCTCTTAAAAAACTTCAAAATTATCAATATTATTTTAAAGATGGCTTTCTATTTAAACTTGAAGAGTCTCACTCTAAATGTACCTTGAGTTATTAGAGTATGAAATCATCTCCACAAGACATAAAACACTAGGCTTTTATTTTTTGTTGAAAATAATGCGTTACCTATAAAACTCTTATCATTGTACACTTTCCAACTTGGAATCAGAATTTTCTAACATGTTTTAAAATATTCCATGACGAAGAGTTCATTAGATTTTGAATCTACTTGTTAAAAATAGAAAAAAAGTGAAACACCTTCAAAAGAGTTTTTAAAAAACAATTGATTGACTTCAAGGAAGATAGATATTTATTAACTTATTATCAATAAAAATCTTTGCATAATTAATAGATGAACCAAAATTATCAGAATAATGTATTCTTCCTTCATTGAGATCAATATATTTTATTTTATGTCTTTTTCAGCTGTTATGACCATTAAAACCAAATTGTATTAAAATAAAATGATAGAACCAGACTTCTGAAATGTTGACTCAGAAAATGTTAAATCAAGATTTTAAAAATTAATGAAGTTTAGTCACTTATGTTTCTGTCATTAAAATGAATGAAAATATTTTCATTACTCACACCAAAAGTGAAAACAAAATGGTTTATGTTCAGTTAATAAATAAAATATTTTATATATTGTTTATTACATCTTACCTCATCTTTTTACATTTCCATTTTTACATATTGTTTAAAAGGTACATAATACATTGGCACAGTAAGTGCATATCATTAAGAAATAAATACACAGATACCAGGGGATGCATGTTTTTATTTTTATGGATACATGTACAAAATGTTTGACCGCTATTGATACAGCTCACTGCCCTCCTAAATACCCAAAGTGATAACCATAGCCTTTCTTCCTATGGCTTAAAATACAATTGACATACAGCACTAAATATATATTTATTGACAGATTGAATGTCTATGGTACAGTAGAATCAAACTTGTCCTATAAGATTATATTATAATTATTTCCTACTATATGATTATGGAAATATGGGGAAGGGCCCAGTAATCAGTATTACATAGTAATCAGAATTAATATATTATATTCTCTGGCTTCCTACTTCAGTGCTGCTTACTCATTCCTTGCTATCAAGGTGATCTATGTCTTTAGGAATTTTCTATTAAAATATAAATGTCCCTGGAAAGGCTAGAACAGTAACCAAGGGTATGCTGAAGCCGACTTAATCATCAGATTTTCAATATAAGTATTCATATCTCAAAAAGAGCAAACACTATTAATCAGGGTTTTATTTATTGTTTTGTTGATTTCTAGGTTTAAAAATTAATAATATAGATTAAACTTAAAATTATATTTTACCTCTATATTTTCCCCCTCCACTACTCAAAGACAATTCATAAGCATACCCTTGCATAAATAAATCTGCATAAATCAGCTACTTTCTTAAGGTTAGTTGGAAGAAATATTGAGGTTTGTATGGGTAGACTAAATGGGAAAATGGAGAAAAGATGGGTCATGAGACCTCCAGGATATAGAACAAGGGACTAAGAGGAGAAAAAGAGAAGCAAGGATAACTGCTCATCTCCATTTTCCAGAAGGAAATGAATGATTTTTACATTTTCATCATGTCTAAAAAATGAATAGTATCAAAGAGATTTTAATATCTGAATAAAAGCAAAATAAAATATCCTGAAAAGCAACCTGGCACAATGAACATAGCTCTAAATTGTATTAAAAGATGTGGGATGAATTCTTAGCTAAACCACTTATTAGCTTTGTGTGTCCTTCTTCAGGTCACTTTACTATTGATTCACATTGGTTTTTGGATCTACACTGAAACACGGTGTCTTCAATAGAACTTGCCAGAGTCAAAAAGACCTTAGTCAATTCTCATTTCTGCCACGTAAAAGTTATGGAGTCCTATAGAATTCACAACTAGGCAACTTTCTAAGATTATACATTGCAGAGAAGGTGTCAACAACCATGGGTAGATGGTGTTGCCTCCTCTTTCAGTCTCCTGTATCACTCCTACTCAGATGGGTTGAGTGGTTCCCTGAGATCTATGATGCTGCATAAGTGTAGGAAAACATGACTCTTGATAGGATAAGAGATTCTGAGCCTGCCTGAGGGAAAGGAACTAGAGTGAAGAAAAGAAAGGAACTTGTGGAGAGATATGATGAAAGGGAATGAATGAACTCTTGGATGGCTGTTAGGCATCCCAGGATTCACTTGATTCCCAGTACCTGAAGCTCCAGAAACTGCTAAGAGTAGATTTCTGTGATAATATTGTTTTCTCCTTACTTGAACTAAGATTATATCTCAGGAGTGAGTTGAGGAGCCCATTTACTCTATCTAATGAATAGTGTAATCTATGCTGATTTATATAACTTTAATGTTTTATGTATCAATGTTCCTCTGATAGATTGCAGTCTGTGATTTTCATTTGTGTGAAAAGCCTTTGTTGTGGCAGAAATAAGCTAAGAATAAAATTACCTCTTAACCTGCCCTCTAGAGTGACTAAGAAAAATATCTCATATTTTGAAATCTTGAACACTTAGCCATAGACTTCTTCCTGCTCCACCTGAATGTAGAAATCAAAATCCTTCATGAAGATATAAAATGAGATATTCTAGATCTCTCAGATAACTCTTTCCATGCCACACAGTCCCAATTACCACATTAAACTTATTTTAATGAAATGTTAGGTCCAATACCCTATTATCTATCTCAATGTCCACTGTTTAGTACAATGCCTGCCACGCAGGTACTTAGTATATGCCTATAGATTGATCAATACATTAATCTGTAAATAATAGGATCAGTAATCTATACCAATATCCTTGTAATGTTCTATGAGAAAAATGCATTATCCTTCATAATTTATAAATCTTCAAGAGTTGAGATTTTATTTGTATGTATTGTGTTAATTATCCTTTAAAATATTAATACATGTAGCAAATCAGAAAATCTCTAATTCTCCTCTATAGAATATTGATAAACATACTTTATTTTACACATCTGGAATGACAGCTCAGACTTTATTTGTAATTGCTTGTACTAAAAAAAAAGAAAAGAAATTATTTGTACTGAATAAGCTCCTTGGTGATAGAGCATATCCCTCTGAGGTCATGTGGTTAAGTAAATTTGAGCAACTGTTTCCATGTCTTCTAATGCAATAGAGGGTAATAAGGTTGTATCCCAGTAAACAAGAAAATGCAGCAAGGAAAACATTACTCTACCTATTTCCAAGAATATTGGAGAAGATGGGGATTTAGGGTTGATTCCAGGAATCTGTTTGTAGTCATGTCTTATATTCCACATACTTTCATATTGGAAATAGTTTGCAGCAAACCAAATGCCCACTGGTCTGACATGCAAAAAAAAAAATCATCGAAAATTACAGATCAAAAAAATGAACAGATGTCAAATCAGAAATGAAGCATTTGATCTTTGCCCATAATTACTCCACTTTCATATGCTGTGAATCTTGGTAAGTGATTGCTATCTTTCCAAAGCTATCTTTCTGCCTAGGAAAAGGAAGTCTCTGTTGGTAAATTTAATTGAACCTCTAATCTTGGCAGTCTTTTATTGTCTATAGATGAATGATCAAATGAATGAAAAATCATCCAATAAGCACGTACTATGTGTTATACATGGTGGTATAGGCTTGGGGTACAAATGTGAAAACAAAAAAAAGCCCCTGCCCTCAAAGACTTATGTTCTATTTAGAAAAGATAACATATAAGGGAGGGGTGAACAGGAAGGGCTATTTGGGGTTGGAAGTTTAGGTGACTGAAGTCATAGGCAAGCACACTGACATCCTTTCCAGTAGAAATTACAGACTATATTTGTTTATGGTTTAAGAACTGGAATGGGGCCAGAAAGGAAAATAATTACATGATGAGATGTACATATAGTTTAATGAAATATGATTGACATTCTACTCTGATGCAGTGATCAACAAAGAAATCAGTGTGCCAGGGTGGGATTAAAATGAATGTATAGAAAAGATTTGTTGGGAGCATCATTCATCAACCAAGATTAAATTATGAGTTTAAAATTTTATTTTGCTTTTTGGAGGGGGGAAGGCAGGGCCATTGGGTTTAAGTGACTTACCCAAGGTCACACAGCTGGTAAGTGTTAAGTGTCTGAGGCCATATTTGAACTCATGTCCTCCAGACTCCAGGGAAAGTGCTCTATTGTGCCACCTAGCTGCCCCAAGTTCTATTTTTTTTTTAAGCAATCGGGGTTAAGTAACTTGCTCAAGGTTACACGGCCAGGTGTTTCTGGGTGGGTGCTAAGTGTCTTAGCCCGGATTTGATCCCCAGGTCATCCTGACACTGGAGCCAGTGATCTTACTCACTGTGCTACCTGGCCGTCCCTTCCAAGTTCTAAATTCTTAAGACAATTCAAGAGAAAAAGCTAATGACTTTATTTCACATATGAAGAGAAAACCACCAGAAAATCATATAGAATTGTCTTCACTATATATTTATTCAACAATTTATGAAGGTAGGAAGAGCAAATACCTGCTGTTATAATTTTACTGCATGAATCTTGAGAAACCTCGAGAAACTAAAAAAAATGCAGATACAAAATACATCAGGGTATATTTCATTGCAAAATAAGAAATGTTGGATTTTGAGCCAGAGAGCTTAGATTTAAATTTTGGTTCTGCTACTTAGAACCTGTGTGATACTTGTCAAGTCATAAGCTGGATAGATTTCAGTTTCCTAATACATAAAACAAAGATAAGGGAGAGGACAAGAGCAAGTATTTATATGGAGTTTATTATGTGCCAGACACAGTGCTAAGCACTTTATAAATGCTATGTCATTTGATCTCCACAAAACTATGAGGTAAGTGCTATTATTATTCCCATTTTTTAATTAAAGAAATGGAAACCAAAGTAAACAGAGGTTAAATGACATGCTCAGGATCACACATTTAGTATATGTCTGAGGCCAGATTCTAATACAATTCTTCCTGAATTAGGTTCAGAAATCTATTCACCATGACACTTAGGTGCCTTAATGAGAGGGTTGAGATAAAAGACTTTTCATGTCCTTTGCTATTCTATATCAAGGGGCAGCAAACCTTTTCTATGAGGTTATGAGGTACCAGATAGTAAATGTTTTGGACCTTGTGGATCGAGGAAAAATTAAGAATGCTATATACACACTTATAAAAAATAAAGAAAATGCCTACTAATTATGCACAGATGAAATTTATAACATCCCATTAATTATAATAGAATATGTTTTATTCATGTTTACTAAAGAAAATAATATAATTATTTCTTTTTTTTTTAAGCAATCAGGGTTAAGTAACTTGCTCAAGGTTACACGGCCAGTTATTTCTGGGTGTGGTGCTGAGTGTCTGAGCCCGGGATTTGATCTCCAGGTCGTCCCAACACTGGAGCCAGTGCTCTTACTCGCTGTGCTACCTGGCCGCCCCAATATAATTTCTATAAGAATCACATTTCACTTAATTTGGGTTCAAAGAGAATGGTCCTTATCATCAGAGCTGATAGAAAATATTCATCTTTCAATGCTGATCTATAATGAGATTTTAAATATTTCATCTTTGAAAATATCTTTTCACACAGATAGATACTGCCACATCTTCATATTAATCCTTAAGAATATGATTTTAATCAGCCACTCATTATTTGGAAGGCATTTATATAATTCTAATAGAGTCTTCTTTTTATATTTGTTGTTTAGCATGTCATTATATTACAGACAAATCACTTCTGGTTGAGAATTCAGTGGAAGTTCCTCAATTATAGATAAATGGATTTTGAAATGTTGAAATTTCCTTTGCAGTTGTTTCAATATCTTTAAAAAGTGCTCCTAGAATTGTAGTTTGGTCTCAGAAAATTGGTCCCCCTCAACTTTGAGTGGGAATAGAGATCTCATTTTTTTTATTTCAGCCTTGAACAGCACAGGAAGTAGATAAAGCAGCTTCACATTAGCTTGGTACAAATAGGATGTGTTGTCATTGACTTGACATTATTGCAGTGTAAGTTTTGCATATAAATATTATTTTGCCTAGTAATTTTAGGTTAAGTTCATATATATAATTTATTTTTAGTTTTCACCATTCAGTTCTTTTTTTCATTTTCTTAAATTCATTTATTTATTTATTTATTTTTATTTGTTTGCTTTTTGGAGGGCAATTAGGATTAAGTGACTTGCTCAGGGTCACACAGCTAGTTTTTGTGTTAAGTGTCTGAGGTCAGATCTGAACCCAGGTCCTCCTGACTCCAGAGCCAGTGCTCTATTCACTGTGCCAACCAGCCGCCCCCTCAGCATTCACTTCTAATAGTTTTAAATTTTCTATCCTCCTCTCCTCCCTCCCTCCCCAAGACAGCAAGCAATCTTATATAGGCTCTACACATGCATACCTATTAAACACATTTTCACATTAGACATGATTCATAGAAGAATTATAAGGAATGGAAGAAGCCATTAAAAAGAGAACAAAACAAAACAAAAAAGGAAAGAGTCTGATTTGCTCTTCATTTCAACTCAATAGTTTTTGGGGTTTTTTTTTCTGGATGCAGATAGCATTTTCCATCTTTAGTCCTTTGAAATTGTTTTAGGTCCTTGCATTACAGAGAAGGGATAAGTCTATCAAAATCAGTCATCACACACTGTGACTGTTACTGTGTTACAGTGTTCTCCTAGTTCTGATCACTTCACTCAGCATCAGTTCATATAAGTATTTCCAAGTTTTTCTGAAGTCTGTCTGTTCATCATTTCTTACAGAGCAACAGTATTCCATTTTAATCACAAACCACAACTTGTTTAGCCATTCCCCAAATTGATTAGCATCACCTCAATTCATATTTCTTGGTTACCACAAAAAGAGCTGCTATAGATGTTTTTGTACATGTGGATCCCTTTACCATTTTTATGATTTCTTTGAGATACAGACCCAGAAGCAGTATTGCTGGGTCAAATGTGCCATTCATATTTTCTAGCCCTTGAGTCATAGTTCCAACTTGCTCTCCAGAATGGTTGGATCAGCTCACAAATCCAACAATGAATTAGTGTTCCAACATTACTACATCTTCTCCAAAATTTATCATTTTCCTGTTTTGTCATGTTAGCCAACCACAATAGATGTGATGTGGCACCTCAGAGTTATTCTGATTTGCATCTCTCTAATGAATAGTGATTTAGAGCATTTTTTCATATGGTTATAGATAACTTTAACTTCTTTCTCTGAAAACTGCTGGTTCATATCCTTTGACCATTTATCAATTGGGGAATGCCTTGTATTCTTATAAAATTTGACTCAGCTCTCTATTTACTTTAGAAATGAGGCCTTTATAAGAGACACTAATTATAAAAATTATTTCCCAGTTTTCTGCTTCCCTCCTAATCTTTTTTGCATTGCTTTTGTTTGTGTAAAAACTTTTCAATTTAATGTAATCAGAATTATCCATTTTGCATTTCATAATATTCTCTATTTTTTTTTGGTCATAAATACCTCTGTTCTCCATAAATTGGACAGATAAACTACTCTTTATTACTCTAATTTGTTTATAGTAACAGCCTTTATATCTAAATTGTGTACCCATTTGAATGGTGTCAGACATTAGTCTACACCCAGTTTCTGCCATATTCTTTTCCAGTTTTCCCAGAAGTTTTTGTCAAATAATGAGTTCTGATCCCAGAAGCTGGAGTCGTTGGGTTTATCAAACAGTAGGTTGCTATAATCATTGATTACTGTGTCTTGTGTAACTAACCTAGTCCACTGATCTACCCCTCTTTGTTAGCCAGCACTAAGTGGTTTTGATGATTGCTGCTTTATAATACAGTTTAAGATCTGGTATGGCTAGACCACCTTTCCTATAATTTCTTTTCATTAATTCCCTTGATATTCTGGACCATTTATTCTTTCAGATAAATTTTGATATTATTTTAATAGCTGTATAAAATAATGTTTGGTAGTTTGATTGATATGGCACTGAATAAGTTAATTAATTTAGGTAGAATTGTCATTTTTATTACATTAGCTCAACCTACACATGAGTGATTGATAGAGCTGACTTTTTTTGTGTGAAAACTGTTTTTGTAATTGTGTTCATATAGTTCCTGTGTTGTTTTAGCAGGTAGACTCCCAAATATTTTATGTCTACAGTAACTTTAAATGGAATTTCTTTTTCTATCTCTTGCTATTGGGCTTTGTTAGTAATATATAGAAATGGTGATTATTTATGTGGGTTTATTTTATATCCTGCAATTTTGCTAAAGTTGTTTATTATTTCAAGTAGCTTTTTCCTTGATTATCTAGGATCATCTAAATATATATCATCCTATCATCTGCAAAGAGTGGTAACTTAGTTTCTTTTTTCCCTATTCTAATTCCTTCGATTCTTTTTCTTCTATTATTGCTAAAGCTAAAGTTTCTAGTACCATTTTGAATAACAGTGGTGAAAATGGAATCCTAGTTTCCCCCCCAGTCTTATTGGAAATGCATCTAGCTTATCCTCACTACATACAATGTTTGCTGAAAGTTTTAGGTAGATGCTACTTATCATTTTTAGGAAGACTCCATTTATTCCTATTCTCTTTAGTGTTTTTAATGGGAATGGATGTTGTATTTTGTCAAAGGCTTTTTCTGCATTTTCTCTTAGCTTTGTTATTAATATGACCAATTATACTGATAATTTTCCTAACATTAAACTAGCCTTACATCCCTGGTGTAAATCCTACCTGATCAAAGTGTATACTATTCTTGTAATAAGTTGCTGTAATCTTTTTGCTAATATTTTATTTACAAATTTTGCATCTATATTCCTTAGGGAAATTTATCTATAATTTTATTTCTTTTGCCTCTTCTCAGTTTAGGTATTGATACCATATTTGTATCATAAAAAGGATTTGGTAGGACACCTTCTTTGCCAATTTTCCCAAATAGTCTATAAAGCATTGGACTTAATTCTTTAAATGTTTGATAAGATTCGCTTCTAAATCCATCAGGTCCTGGAGGTTTTCTCCTAGAGAGTTCATTGATGGTTTATTCAATTTCTTACTTCCCCTTCTGTTAATCTTCTTAATTTACATTTTTTGTAAATATTCGTCTATTTCACTAAGATTGTGAAATTTATCGGCATACAATTGGGAAAAGTAATTCCTAATTATTGCTTTAATTACTTCTTCATTGATGGTGAATTTACCCTTTTCATTTTTTATAGTGGTAATATGGTTTTCTTTTTTCTTTTTTTATCAAATTAACCAAAGTTTTATCAATTTTATTGGCTTTTTCATAAAACCAGTTTTTAGTTATATTTATTAGTTCAATCGTTTTCTTAATTTCAATTTTATTCATCTCCCCTTTGGTTTTCAGTATTTCTCATAATGGTATTTAATTGAGGAGTTAATTGAGGTCTAGTCTTGACTGTAGCTCAGGGCGGTCTCAGTCACTGGTGGACGCCAGACCACACTGTTGTCTGCTAATTCTCCTGACTACAAAGCTACGTGTGGGATTCTGGTGTTGGCTCTTGCTGCTTCCACCACCTGGGATTCAGAATCTCCTGCTAGTCCCCTGAGGTTGGGCTTGCTACAACTCCTCCCATCCTGTATTGTTCCCCTTCAGTTAAAAGTAGACGGACCTTTCTCATTAATGACCCTAGCCCCCTGAGTGTAAACTGCTGTATCCTTTCTTCTGGCTCTACTATTCCAAGACTTTTCCTGGGGCAATATTCTCTGGGTTTTTCAAAGTCTATAAGGGAGGTTGAGAGCTCTGTACTGCTTACTCCACCATCTTGGCTCCCAGAAGTTTAAAAAAGATGACTTTCAAACATTCAGTCTGTAGGCTAGTAGTCCCACATGTAGTTGCTGCCATTGCTGCAGGCCCTTCACAGGACTGCGCTTCTCTCTCACGCACTTCCAACAGACCCCTCCTTGCTCCCCACTCCTACACTGAGAGGTCTGGGAATCACCACAGGAGCAGGTGATTCAGACCACCGATGTCTGCTTGATTTTGCTATGGTTGAGTCTGCTCTGGTGCAGCCTGTGCACTAGACGGCTCTCCTTTCCCAGCCTGTTGCAAGAAACCCTTCCTTCAACCTTACAGGTTGTGTTGCACTGGAAAATCTGCCACACTATCTGTTTATGGATTCTGTCACTCTGAAATTTGTTCAGATTCCCTTTTTAGAAATATCTGAAGGAGTTTGTGGGAGAATTCAGGTGATTCTCTGCTTTCACTTTGCCATCTTCTATAATTCTCATATTAAAATTCAGTAACAAATTTGAAGCAAAAGCTAATTTTCAAAGTTATTAAGTGTTTGATAATAGTGATTGAAAGTGGTACTTCTGGTTCAGGAAAAAAAAATCATTCTTGGCCCTAAGCTAAAACAAATAAACATTTGAAAAAATGTTTGTTTTCTCATTTTGAGAAATATATGTACACATACATATCTATGTATTCATGTGTAAATGTATGTATGCACATGCATGCGTGTGTGTGTGTGTGTGTGTGTGTGTGTGTGTGTGTGTGTGTAAAGATAGAGAAGGGTCCTGGCTGAATATCTGGAATAAAAAAGCCTCTTAATTGAGTCATTTTTTTCTGCTGTCAGAAGTAAAGGTTTAATCTCATGTGCCTTATATTCTTAATAATGGAAGTAGCTCAGCCTTGATCTTTGTTTCAAGTAGAAAAACTAGACCAGTGTCTCATAAAAGAACACATTGGAGACTAAGTAAAATATTGTGGTTAAATGCTGTGACATTTCTAAGCATTTACAAAATATTTGAGATTAAGGAAATGAAGGATCTTATAAATTCCTTTCCCCAGTCCACATATGGACTAATAAGAAAATTACATATTTTGAATATTTTAATTCTCCCAAATGAAAGAGGATGAACTGATGTTAGTGTAATATAGCTTTCTTCAGTCAGAATAGGATTATGTACTTTATTATTTTTATAATAAGCTCCATTTTAAGTCTGCTTACGCTGAAATGTCCAATATCTGTTGATTGTCTTTAGAATAAAACACATCCCCCTGTTTGTTTGTTTGTTTTTTTCCTATCTCATCTTGCTATTTTTAGTTCTTGCTCATGCTAGTAATGCAATATGTAGGAAAATGGGAAGATAGTTAATTTAAAATGTTTTAAATTTGTTAAGGTTCTAGATTTTTTAATATGTTATTCTGTATTATACTAAACAGTATGCCAAGCATAGTAGTGTATACCTATAAGCAATGCTCTACTACAGATTCTGTAGCTTTTGTATCACTTAAGAGTTTTGAGCTCAGTCAAACGTGTTAATCCAATGGGGTGTCCATACAAAGCACAGCATTGTAAATCTTTCACCATCTCCCAACTAAAGCCTCAAAAATGCTTAAGGAAGGATGAATCAGCCTAGATCATACAAGAATCCAGTCAGAGATGCCATATTTATCAGTAGTGAGGTTGGACCCATGAGTTGATTGCTACATTTTTGACTTAGGAGAGATAAGGAGATTGAGTTTAAAGAAAAATCCAGATATTGGATTTAGAACCAAAAAGATTTTAGTTTAAATTCCAACTCATATATATTTACTAACTATGTGACCATGGGCAATTCATTTAACTTCCCAGGGCCTCAGATTAATAGAGATAATAATAGCAATACCTCAAAAGTGTTCAATGATGAACAAATAAGATCATGAATATAAGACATTTTTTAAGTTTAAATTGATATAGAAAATATTAGATTTTACTCAATTCTTGTTCAGAATTAAATATAACATATATGTAAATATCCACTGTTTTTCTTTCTTACTTTTTCTCAAGGATATATTCTCTTTTGATGGTGAGACAAAATGAAGTGGTGTGAAATAGTAAAAACTTAAGTAATAACTACCTCCCTGGAGAAAATCTTTCTTGGTGGCAACTTCATCATATTGGGAAAAAAAAGTCTTTCAATGGGTTGTGGAAACAGCCATATTTTCTGAGCCAAAACACACATGAAGGTCTACTTTGTTCTATTGCTACATGTACATGATTCTATTTCTGTGCTTGCCAAAAAGAAAGGTATTATATCCAGAAAAGGTTTCATTTTTATTTGCCTAAGAAAGTCTTTTTGTTGTTATTGTGTTTTTGGGTTTTTTTTAGTTTTTCTAAATGTGAATTTTTAACTTGATGGCCTCTTTTTTTTTTTTTTTTGGAGGGGGAAGAGCAGGGCAGTTGGGGTTGAGTAACTTGCCCAAGGTCACATGGCTAGTAAGTGTTAAGTGTCTGAAGCTGCGTTTGAATTCAGGTCCTCTTGACTCCAAGATTGGTGTTCTATTCACTGCACCACCTAGCTGCCCCCTTGATGACCTCTTTATAGAGAACTGTCAGTTGAGGTAACTTCTGATACTGCAGGTTGGCACTTTTTTCTGAAACTGAGTCTTAAGAGAGTTGCCTAGAACACTGAGAGATTGTCAAGGCTTGAACCCAGGACTTCTGACTTTAAGTTCAACTCTTTATCCATTATACATTACAAAAAAATAAAACGCTGGAAAAATGTTTACTATCAAAACATAATCTCAAATTATCAAAACATAATATCAAAATATAGCTGGAAAAGAGAAAAAATATGCATAATTAGCCCCCCCCTAATAATCATGGCAAAAACAAGCAAACAAAACTAGATATTTTATTGCAGTAATAATGAATGTCAGCTACCTAAATTGGTTAGAATAAGAGGGCAAAGGGAAGATAGGAAAAAGTCCACTGATCATCTTCTGAAAGCAAACAAAAACTCAGAACACACAGGAATGTAATAGCCAAAATCCAGACTTTTGAGACAAAATAAAAAAGTACTTTAATCAGCCAAGAAAATGATGGGAGTGGAGTAGGAGAAGGGAGCGTTCCAATACCAAAGAATTATATTCATAACCAAGTAATATCATGTTGTAACTACCATAAAAGGGAGATAATCTTGGATATCAATGTAATACTTGGGAGGAAATGGAACATTAAGAGAATAGAGAAATTTCAAGCATTTCTAATTAAAAGATCAGATGTTTGTGGAATCTTTGAAATGTAAACACTAGAGACAGGAGAAACCTAGAAAGGTAACATATTTGAATAATTTGAACAGTCTAAATTATTGCCATGTTTTTACTTTCTAATAGATAAAAGAGATACAAGTATTAAGAATCTCATTGTCTAATTCAGGACCAAGATGTGGTTTTATTGTTTCCATATTTTAAAAGAAAGAAAAAGGTAGATAAAAGAAATAACCTGATGAATAAATTAAGAAAGGAAAAAAAACATTTATTATTTCTCATGATAGGAGTATGGCAAAAGTGTATATAAACACAGAAGGAATGAGTGGAACAGGCTTCTCATGAGACTCACTCACATAACATGGGCAAAGGTAGACTGAATACACAGACACTAAAAATGATTGTGTTATCAAAGTATATTAAGTTCAACAAGTAATTAAGTATAGAAGAGAGAAAAAAGAACAGCCTAAAAGAAAAGAAAATTAGTTGGGAAGGGAATCAATAGAAATAAATCAATTTTCAATATCATAGATATGAAAGTGAATAGGACAAAAAGTAGAGGAAGGTAGCATAATAAATTATAAAGGAGAAAACAAAACATGTTTTCATTAAAAAAATACTTAAAGTATGAAGATTCATGAGGAAATCAAATAAAGGGCTCGAAGAGAATTGAGCATGTCTCAAACACATGAGGAAAAAATAAAAATGTCGATCACATCCTCCGACAATGCAACTATATATATAAAATTATGTATTTGTGTGTATGTATGTATGTGTATACACACACACACACACACGCACACACATATATAAGGTTATATGCAATAAACAATTAAGCTACATAATGCATTAAAGTACTCCAGATAGACATCTGGGAGCCAAATTGACAGTAAATCACTGATCCTCTCCCACATTGACCTCTAAACAACAATAGTGCCCCAGAAAAAGTCCTGGACAGCAGAGACAGCAGAAAGACAGGGTGAAGCAGTCTGTTAGGCCAGGAGACTTAAAGCATCAGCAACAAGAAAGGTCCTTCTCATTCAGGTAAAAGGGGAGTACATTTCAGAATAGGAAGCACCCCAGCAAGCTAGCAAGAAGCCCCACCTCAGCAAATCAGCAGAAGATCTTGAGCCCCAGAGTGGTGGAACAGAAGAAAGTCAGCACCAGGAAACTCCCCACTCCTCCACCTATCTTAATATAGCCAAGGGAATCCATAGACTACTAGCTTAGAGAACCACCACATACTTGAGCACAGCCCCAAGCAGAGAGGAATCCTCCAGCAACCAGACCAAGCCCTCCTCACCTCCCACTAGCCTCAACTTCAGTGCAGCCCCAGGAGGGCAGGTGTCTGCCAGCAGCCAGACCTCCCTATGCTCCAAGGGCTGGAGTGTATGCTTCAGTGTAGCTCCCATAAAACAGAAAACCCTACATGACCTCAGCACAGGCCAAACACCTCCACTAGGACCCAGCTCAACATCAGGTAAGCTGACAGACTCCTGAGGCCTCCAGATGCCAGCACCTGAGGCCCCAGCATACAATTCCAGTTACCAGGTTCCTAGCCTTCATCACAAAAATGCTTGGGTTATTGTCCCCTGTGCTCCAGGAGGGTTCAACTTTAAAAGCCAGAAATTAGGCAAACACCATGAGCAAAAAGCAGAAATGGACAATGGCCATAGATTGTCTCTATGGGGACAGGGAAGATCAAAAGAAAAACTCCTAAAACAGCAATCACTGTCAATATAGCTACATCTGAAACTTCAAAGGGGCATAGGAATTGATTTCAAGTCCTAAAAACCTTCTTCATAGAGTTCCAGAAGAATTTTTTTTGTTTTGTTTTGCTTTTTGAAGGGGAGAAGGTAGGGCAATTGGGGTTAAGTGACTTGCCTGAGGTCACATGGTTGGTTTTTTTGTGTTAAATATCTGAGGCCAGATTTGAACTCAGGATCTCCTGATTCCAGGGCCTGTGCTCTATTCACTGTACCACCTAGCCACCCCCAGAAGAATTTTAAAAGACAAACAAGAGAGGTAGAAGAAACATTGGGAAAAGAAATGAGAGGTATACAAGAGACAGTCAACAGTTTGGAAAAGGAAGTACAAATATCAAATGGAAAAGGAAGCACAAAAGCTAACTTAAGAAAATAATTCCTTAAAAATTAAAATTAGGCAAGTGGAAGCTAATGATTCCATGAGACATAAGAATCATTCAAACAAAATCAAAATAATGAAAAAAATGAATAAAATGTAAAATACAACATTGGGGGAAAAAACTGACCTGGAAAATAGATCCAGGAGAGATAATTTAAGAATTATTAGACTACTTGAAAGCCACGACAAAAAAGAGGGCCTTTATAAGCATCTTTCATGAAAGTATCAAAGAAAGCTGCCCTGGTATACTAGAAATAGAGGGTAAAACAGTAATTGAAAGAATCCATCTCCTAATAGAGATCTCAAAATGAAACCTCCAAGAAATATTGTAGCCAAAATTCCAAAATTACCAGGTTGAATCAGAAAATATGAAAAGAAGCCAGAAAGAAAAAAAAATAATATCATGGAGTTATAGTCAGGATTACACAGGATTTAGCAGCTTCTACATTGAAGAATTGGGGTGCTAGATTATGATATTTGGGAAGGCAAAGTAGCTTGAAGTACAACCAAGGATCTGATATCTAAAAAAGAGAAAATAATTTTTTCAAGGAAAAATATGAATACTCAATAAAGTATTACACTCTCAATCATTTTTGATGAAAAAACCACCACTGAACAGAATATTTAACCTTCAAATGCAAGACTCAAAAGAAGCATAAAAAAGTAAACAGAAAAAAACACCTATGTTATTCAAGAAGGTGAAATAATTTTTATTCCTGTATTTATAACTCTCGAGAACTACATATTTATTACCGCATTTAGAAGGAGTATACATAGAGAGAGGATGTGGTATAAGGTGACTTTCCTGTGGTGATAAAAAACTTAATCAATTAAGTGGTAAAAAAAAGTAAAAGAGATTGTACCAGAAGAAGAGGACAGAGGTAAGTAGAAAAGGGTAAATTATAACACACGAAGGGGCACAAAGATGTATTACAGTAGAAGGAAAGAAGGGAGGGAGACAAGCATTATTTGAAACTTATTGGATTTGGCTCAAAGAGGGAATAGCATACACATTCAATTGGTTATATAAATCTAACTTAATCTATAGTGAAGTAGCTGGATAAAAGGGAAATAAAATGGAGGGGACTGAGAGAATGAAGGGCAGACTGAAAGAAGGATGCAGTGGTAAGAAGCAAAACAATGGTAAGAGGGGAAAGGATGAAAAGAGAGAGAAAAGCATAAATGGGGAGAGGAGGATAAGATGGAGAGAAAGACACAAATAGTAATCATAATTGTGAATGTGAAAGGGATGAACTCTCCCATAAAATGGAAGCACATAGCAGAATGGATTAAAAACTCTAATCCCCAAGATGGCAGAAGAAGGAAAACTCCCTGTGCTCGCCCCATAACCACCTCAAATACCTATAAAAATGACTTTAAACTATAGAACCCACAGAACTTTAAGCTACAGAACCCACAACGTGACAGAGAGAAACAAATCTCCCACTGAAGATAGCACAGAAGGCTGACAGGAAGGGTTCATTGCAGCCTGCTGAGAACAGAGACCCGCCCTGCATGATCCCTCAGTTTTAGCCTCAGGGAGGCCCAACCAGCTGCAGCCAGAGGAACATTGGGAGAGTAGATCACCAGCAGCAGTGGCAGTTTCCAGAATTATCAACCCATAGATGCCAAAGACAAAGTGAGAAGTCAGTGTAGACTTTGGAAACAGGGAATCTAGGAGTGTGGTCCAGCCTCTGCCCTGGAGTGGGAAGTGGCTGAGGTGTGGAAGCCGCAGCCACATGGCTGCTTCAGAGTCCTGGCCTGCAGATTGTAGGGGGCCCAAGCAACTATTCTGAGGTTTAACCTTTAATCACTCTTGCTTTAACCTGTTTGGAACCAGATTGCTATCTAGCATGGAGGTCCTGGGGTGTGTGACGAGCAAGCCAAAGCATGTGGAGGCTTCAGAGAGGACAGCCAACTAATAGCTCTGGCAGCTGTGAAAACCCCAGTGATTTAGGACAAAACTCTCCTCTCTGGAAGCAGAGTTCTACTATGGCAAAAAGCTCAAAAGTGAAGTAATTGACTGGCAATATGAGCAAGAAAAGGAAGCAAAGCGAGCACAGAATTCGACTTTCGATTGCTTTTATGGAGACAAAAAGGATCAAAGCATGGACAGGAGGAAGACAACAAAGTCAGAACTCCTGCACGAAAAGATTCCAAGAAAAATATGAACTGGTTACAGGCCATAAAGGAGTTAAAGAAGGATTGTGAAAAAACAAATAAGAGAAGAGGGAGAAAAATTGGGAGACAAATGAGTATGATGCAAGAAAATCATGAAACAATAGTCAACAACCTGACTGAAGAAAATAACACCTTAAAAAGTACACTAACTTGTGGTGGCGAATAATAGAGCACTGGCCCTGGATTCAAGAGGACCTGAGATCAAATCCAGCCTCAAGCATTCAACACAAAAAAACTAGCCGTGTGACCTTGGGCAAGTCACTTAACACCAATTGTCCTACCTTCCCCCCTCCAAAAATAAAAGGCGAAAAATAGACTAACTCACATGCCAAATGAGGCTCAAAAAGCCAATGAGGAGAAGAATGCCTTAAAAACCAAATTTGCCTGATGGAAAACAAATCTGAAAAGCTCAATGAAAAGAATAATTCCTTCACAATTAGAATGAAGCAACTGGAAGCTAGTGACTTTATGAGAAATCAAGATACTATTAAACAGATCCAAACAAATGAAAAATAGAAGACAATATGAAATATCTCATTGGAAAAACCACTGACCTGGAAAGTAGATCCAGGAGAGATTTAAAAGTCATTGGACTACCTGAAAGACATGATCAAAAAAAGAACCTAGAAATCATCCTTCAATAAATTCTCAAGGAAAACTTCCCAGATGTTTTAGAAATAGGGTTGAAAGAATCCACCAATCACCTCCTGAAAAAGACCCCCAAAAGAAAACACCTAGAAATATTATAGCCAGGTTCCTAGAGTTCCAAGATCAAGGAGAAAATATTACAAGCAGCCAGATTGTGGAAATGCAATCAGGATAACACAGGATCTGGAGGCTTCTAAACTAAGGGATTGAAGAGCTTGGAATATGATATTCTGGAGGTCAAGGGAGCTGGGCTTAGAAGCAAGAATTGCCTACCCAGCAAAACTGAGTATAATATGGTCATTTAATGAAATAGAGGAATTTCAAGCATTCTTGATGAAAAAACCAGAGTTGAATAGAAAATTTGACATTCAGATACAAGAAGCAAGAGAAGCATGAGAAGGTAAACAGGGAAAAGAAATCATAAGGAATTTATCAAAGCTGAACTATTTACATGGAAAAATGATAATTATAACTTATGAAACTCTTCTCAGTATAAGAATAGTTGAAGGGAATATAAATGTGTGTATATATATATATATATACACACACACACACACACACATACATACACACACACACACACATATATATATATATATGTCTATATAGGAGGGTATATGGGTATATGAATACATATGTGAGAGTGTGTATAAATGTGTATGGGTATACATAGACAGAGGGCACAGGACCAATTGAATAGGAAGGGATGATACTTAAAAGGTGAAATTGAGAGGTGAGAAAGGAATATAATGAGAGGAGATGGGGAGAGAAAGAATGAGGTAAATTATCTCTTAGAAAAGACAGAAGGAAAACTGTTACAATGGAGGAGAAGAGGAAGGTAAAAGGGAATGGAACAACCTTACTCTCATTGATTTTGGCTTAGGGAAGCACACATTTTGAAAAGTGACAGGGTCAAAATAAAGAATAAAACAAGTGGGGGCGGGATAGGATGGAGGGAAATATAGTCAATCTTTCACAATCTATCCACTATGGAAATGTTTTGTGTAGCTACACCTGTATACAACCTATATTGAATTACCTATATTCCCTGAAAGGGTGGATGATGAGTGAGGAAGGGAAGGCATCTGGAATTCAAAGTTTTAAAATCATATTTTTATATATACATAATTATTATTATTTTTACATGCAACTGGGAAATAAGATTTAGAGACACTGGGGTATAGAGATACATCATGCCCTACTGGAGAGTTGTAGGGGGGATGGGCAAGGATATAGGAGAGAGCAGATTGGGGAGTGAGCTCTGTTTTAGGGTGGTGGGTATGGGAAAGATGGGGAGAAAATTTGTAACACAACATCTTGTGGAAATAGGGGTGGCTAAGTGGCACAGTGAGTACCGTGTGTCCCCGATAATAAGACAGTGTCTTATTATTGTTTTGGACAGAAAAACACCAGAGGCCTTATTTTCAGGGGAGGGCTTATTTTAATGAACATTGACAGCAATTTTAATAAACAGGTAAATGTGAACAAAAAAATGTACCTTTATTCAATAAGCAAATCACTGGGGAAGAACAGGATGACGCTCTCACTGCTACAGCTCTGATTGGATGCAGCTCGGAGTGCGGCATGCGTTTCACGGGCGGGGGGACAGTGCATACAGAGGGTACTGTAATGTAGCGTGTAGCGCAGGGGATCACCTTCACTACAGTAGCAATCTCAATAGGTCTTATTTTCGGGGAAGGGCTTATTTTAGAGGAATCTTATACAGTAAGGGGAGGGCTTATTTTGGGATAGGTCTTATTATCGGGGAAACACAGTAGAGCACTGGCCCTGGAGTTAGGAGAACCGGGGTTTGGATCCAGCCTCAGACACTTAACACAAAAACTAGCTGCGTGACCTTGGGTAAGTCACTTAACCCCAATTGCCCTCCACAAAGCAAAAAAAAAAAAATCTTGTGGAAATAAATTATGTAAACTAAAAATAAAAATTAAATTTATGTTTAAAAACCCTGTAATCCCACAATATGTTCTTTACAAGAAACACATTTGAAGCAGAGAGATATACACAGAGATAAGGTATAATGCTTGAGCAAAATATATTATGCTTCATCTGAAGTAAAAAAAAAAAAAACAGGTGTACCAATCCTGATCTCAGACAAGGCAAAAGCACAGATTTAATTAAAAAAGATAAGGTAGGAAACTACACCTTACTAAAAGGTTCCATAGACAATGAAGTATTACCAGTACTAAACATATATGCACCAAGTGGTATAGCACCCAGATTCTTAGAGAAGTTAAGGGAGTTACAGGAAAAAATAGACAGCAAAACTATAGTAGTAGGTTACCTCAAACTCCCCATCTCAGAATTAGATAAATATAACTACAAAATGAATAAGAAGGAAGTTAAAGAGGTAAATGGAATTTTAGAAAAGTTAAACATGATAGACATCTGGAGAAAATGGAATGGGGATATAAAGGAACATACCTTTTTCTTAGTGGTACATTGCACCTTGACAAAAATTGAGCATGTACTAGGGCATAAAAACCTTACCATTCAAAGAAGTAAGGTAGAAATATTAAATGCATCTTCTTTAAAGTATACCAACAATTTCTTTTATTCTTTATAACTTAGAATTATAGTTTCCTGGGGTCAGTGATGAGTAAAATGACATTTTCAAGGTCACATAGCAAGTACCCAGGTCTCCTTGGCTCCAAGGCATTACACCATGCCAACTCTCAGTCATGTCCCTTTTAAACAAAGGTAATGGTAGACAGAAATCTCTAGAGGTCCATCCATCCATTCATTCAGTCATCAAGCACTTAAGTGCTTATTCTTTTTTTTTTTACTTTTGTAACTTTTATTCCTTGAAAATACATCAAAAAACTTTCCTAGTGACTATGACCATCATTAACAAATGGGAAATTAATAGCTAGACTAAAATGCACTTATAAAATCAGAATCTGTTATCATTTTCATGACACTGTAGTCATTCTCTGTACAATTAACCAAATGGAAGTCCTTCAATTTGTTCACAATCTCCTAATTCAAAACACAGCTACTTATTGCTAATATAGGTAATAAAATAACAACATAAATGAACTAAGATGAGTTTCTTCATGTCACAACTGTGGAGTTACATACATTTTCACAAGGTTTCATTTGGAATGCTTGAGCTAGGTAAAAAAGAAAATCTTGAAAGATCTATAAAGCTTAATAAACATCTCATTTTCACCTTTAGTCATTATGTCCAGTTAGTTGGAGAGTTTTTTGTTTTTGTTTTTGTATTTTTGTGTAAGAGCTGCTTCTTCTTTGAGCCCTTCTCATGTTTCTCTTGCTTCTTGTATCTGAGTGTCAAATTTTCTATTCAACTCTGTTTTTTTCATCAAGAATGCTTGAAAGTCCTCTATTTTACCAAATATTTTACTGACATTTTCCCTGAAACATGATACTCAGTTTTGCTGGGTAGGTGATTCTTGATTTAATCCCAGCTCCTTTGCCCTCCAGAATATCATATTCAAAGCCCTTTGATCCCTCAGTGGAGAAGCTGCCAGATCCTGAATTATCCTGATTGTGTTTCCAACATATTCAAATTGTTTCTTCCTGGCTGCTTATAATATTCTCTCCTTGATCTGGGAATTCTGGAACCTGGCTATAATATTCCTAGCAGTTTTCTTTTTTGGATATTTTTGAGGAGGTGATTGGTGCATTCTTTCAACCTCTATTTTACCCTCTGGTTCTAAAACATCAGGGCAATTTTCGTTCAGAATTTCTTGGAGGGTGATTTCTAGGTTCTTTCTTTGATCATGGCTTTCAGGTAGTCCAATAATTTTAAAATTATCTCTCCTGGATCTTTTTTCCAGGTCAGTGTTTTTTTCCAAAGAGATAGTTCACATTGCCTTCTATTCTTTCACTTGTTTGGATCTGTTTTACAGCATCATGATTTCTCATAAAGCCATTACCTTCCATTTGCTCCAATCTAATTCTGAAGGAATGATTCTCCTCAGTAAGCTTTTGAGACTCTTTTTTCATCTGGCAAATTCAGCTTTTTAAAGCATTCTTCTCCTCATTGGGTTTTTGAGCCTCTTTTGCCATTTGAGTTAGTCTATTTTTTAAAGTGTTATTTTCCTCAGTCAGGCTGTCGACTCTCATTTCATAATTTTTCTTTCATTGTTCTCATTTCTCTTCCCAATTTTTCCTCCAATTCTCTTATCTGCTTCTTAAGGTCCTCTATGGCCTGTGACCAGCTCGTATATTCCTTGGAAGCTTTTGGTGCACGAGTTCTGATTTCACTCTCTTCCTCCTGTTCCATGCTTTGCTCCTTTGTGTCCCCAAAATAGGAGTCTAATGTTGGATTCTCCTGTTTACTTTGCTTCCTTTGCCTGGCCATGTTGCCACTCAATTACTTGACTTTTGGGCTTTTTGACACAATAGGACTCTGCTACTAGACAGTGGATCTTCATACCAAACACTGGGGTTTTCTCAATTGCCAGAGGTATTAGTTGGGTGCCCTCTCTGAAGCCTCTACATGCTCTGGCAAGCTGGTCACCCTAGGTCCTCCACCCTAAACTTCAATCCACATTCAGACTGGTTGCTTGGTCCCCCTACAATCTGCAGGCCAGGAGTGAAAGCTGCAACATGCCTGGGGATGCAACATAGCCCTCAGCAGCTTCTCTCCCCAACACACTTACAACTACTGTGTCCCAAATTCCACACTGCACTGACCTCTAACATTTTCCTTAGCATCTATGTGTTGATAATTCTGGACCTCCACAGCTTCTGGTGATCTGGAGTCCTTCCAGCAGGTGGTTGGTCAGGCCTGACCTGGGGATAAAACCTCAGTATGGGGCTGGGCTTAGCTCCCAGAGTTGAATAGGAAATTTGACATTCAGATATAAGAAGCAAGAGATGCATGAGAAAGTAAACAGGGAAAAGAAATCATAAGGAACTTATCAAAGTTGAACTATTAACATTCCTACATGGTAAAACAATAATTGCAACTGATGGAATGTTCCTCAGTATGAAAATAGTTGAAGGGAATAGAAATACATATGTGTGTGTCTATATATGAGGGTTTATGGGCATATGAATGCATATGTGAATGTGTGTATATATGTTTACAGGTATATATAGATAGAGGGCACAGGACCAATTTAACAGGAAGGGATGATACTTAAAAGGTGAAATTAAGAGAGTAGCTTCTAGGAGTAGCAAAATGATTGTATCCCTGAAAATTACTTATCAGATCTTGTCTAAAGTATTCATTTCATTTCTAAGTATTATATTTTAAAGACTCTGTGTGTTGATAAGAGGGCAAGCAGGATACTTGATTGCATTTCACATAAGGAGAGTTTGAAGGAACTTAGATGTTTTGCCTGGAGAAGAAAAGTCTTGGAGGGAGCATGATTCCTGTTGTCAAGTATGTGAAGGGTTCTAATATGGGGAAAGGATTACACTTAGTTGAATTGGCCTCAGAGAGCAGAATAAGAAACACTAGGTGGGAGTTGCAAAGAAGCAAATTTAGATTTTACATTAGGAAAAAAAAATATTTGCAATTGGAAATATTTGAAAGTGTCTTGAGAGTGGGGGGCTTAATGTTCCTTGTAGGTCCTCAAGTACAGTTTAGAGGCCATATATTGGGTGTTTTAAAATAAGGATATTCCTTTCACATTTAGGATAAATTATATAGCCACTGAGGATGCTTCAAATCTTCAAATATGATTGATTCCATGAATGAAGAAATTAAACACTAAAACAAAGATCCAGTTTTTGAGACAATCTTGTTGTTGCTGCTGCTGTTGTTTTAGTATCAAGAAAATGATATCAAAACAAAGGTCTAGAGGTTGTCTAAAGCTCACACACTCCAAATATATAGGAATTAACTAAAAATAAGTCTGTCAGAAAAGATAAATGTGCTGAATTCAGATAATTTGTTATCAGGCAATAGATGTTTAAGTATCTTCTATGTGCAAGAAAATATCAACTAGAGTACCAGACCTTCAGACACTTATTAGCTATGTGATCCTGGGCAAGTCATTTAACTGTGTTTGCCTGAGTTTCCTAATTTGTAAAATAGGTAGGAGAGGGAAATAAGAAAACACACCCATATGTTTGCTTAAAAAACCCCAAATGGAGTCAGACGTGATTGAACAACAATGTGCAAAATATTGTGCTAGGGATTGAAGATACAGAGTAAAAAATGAAAATATCCCTAAAAATGAAACTACCCCTGGACTCAGAATTCTTAATTTGATGGAGAACAAAACCAAAAAATAATAAGCACACTATAAGCAAATAAAAATACATATTAAGTAATATGAAGAGATTGTTGGCAATTGAAAATCTTGGGAAGGATCTTATATTAGAGGTAAAATTTGACCTGATCTTTAGGACATGGATGTGGAAAGGGGTTGCATTCCTGGCATGAGGAACAGCCAGTGAAACAGTACAGAGTTTGGGGGTGCAATGATATTTATGTGGTACAGAGAGTAGGACAGTCTGCATGGTCAGAAGCATTGGGTAAAGAAAGTACTTTATAAGAATCCTGGAAAGGTAAACTAGTGCCAGATTTTTTTTTTATTAGCTTTAAATGTCAAAGAGAAAGCTGGTATTTTATCAAATAGTCAAGAAGTATCCACATGTATTTTGCTCAGCAGAAGAGTGACAATAATAAATCTGTGATTTCAAAATATGACTTTGTGATCTCTATGAAGGATAGGTTGGAGAATAGGGAAGTTAGAATCAAGGAGAAGAATTAGAAAGTTATTGCTTCAGTCCAGGCAAAAAGCGAAGGAGATGTGAACTCAAGTGGAATTTCTCTAAACATCTTGGTTAGAGGAATAGGACTGTACAAATTAAGAAATACTTAAGGAAAGGAAAAGACAACACTTCAATGGAGACACACATTTCTTTATTTCCATCATGTTACAAAATCAGTTTTCTCACTATGTGCCAGGACAATGCTGCTGGCAAAGAGAGGTCTGTTGGGACATGAATCTTCCTCTTGCAGCTGATATTCCTTTGTGCTCAAGAGAAACCGTTTTCACTTGTAACTGTATTGACAAGAGTTGTTCATCATGTCTGACAATGGCTTCATTGACCAGAGTTGATGGTTTTGTTAGAAAGCACTTCCTATGAAAATTCCAGGCTTTGAAGTACATTCTTTGTTCAGTTATTTTCATTATGTTTGCTTTAGAAAGAAAGAGCGGGGGAAATAAGGAAGGAAGGAAGGAAGGAAGGAAGGAAGGAAGGAAGGAAGGAAG
>NW_027187380.1:18631889-18673999 GCF_028583685.1 Petaurus breviceps papuanus | reverse complement strand
AAGGAAGGAAGGAAGGAAGGAAGGAAGGAAGGAAGGAAGGAAGGAAGGAAGGAAGGAAGGAAGGAAGGAAGGAAGGAAAGAAGGAAGGAAAAGTCATAATTCTATACTTAGAGAAGAAAAACAATTATTCATTTAATGGAGTGGATGTCAAATATATAATTTATATTTTAAATAAAGTTGATTAATGTGTTCTACCAGGCTATCCAGACATGTGATTTCTTTGGTTGTGGAACTCCTGCTATGGAAATATCTTCTACTAATGGAGATAGACAGCTCCTCAGTAATTTATAGTCTTGGGGATTTGCTACTTCATGAAAGTCTATAATTACATAGACTGTGCTAGAATCAGGAATTAAACTTCTTTCTTCTTTATTGTAAAACTGGCTCTCTAATCAATAGGCAATTCTGCCTTTATGCCATACCTTAGATTATTGAAACAAAAAGCCTAATGTTCAACTTTCTCAATGCAGATACATTTTCCCCCATTATATGTTTTTTTTAATTTGGTTTTGGGATATAAGGGTAAAATGCATTCCTTAGGAGAAAAGGGAATTTGCACTTTTTAGTTCTCTATGATCTTCAACTTCTCCCAATTTCACAGCATATTAAGGGAATGTTTAATATTGTCTCTACGGTGATTTTCACTTTTTCTACATTTTTGTATGCATTTTCACAGTTTTCTTAAGATATATTTAAGCATTCAAGGTCAATGAAAGCAGCAGTATTACTTTAAACTACTAATTTCTTGAAATCTAAAGAGAAACTTTTTTTATTTATATGCATATATTTGCATGTGGTTGGCAAGTATTTGCCACACATCCAGCTCTGGTTTCTCAACTGACTATCATGTTTTCTTTATGTTTCAGTCTCATGGTGGCCAACAGTTGTCTGAACTGATCTAGCCACCTGGTTTCCAGCTGTCTAATAGTTCTGGAAAACCATATTGAAAGCACACAGTGCAGAGTCCAGTAAGAGCCAAGAAATCAGAGGTGACAAAAAAAGTAACTTAGGAAAAATGTAAAAATAGAACCCCTAAGTACAATAGACTGAGACTATTTAATAGAAACTTTCTTACCATCACTGTTACTTCCAAACAGAAACACTATCAAAAGTCTATGGAAGATTTCTTGGGGCTTGACAGTACTCCCTGCATCCAGAAATACTCTGATAATCTTGTTTTATTGCTTCTTAAATTATTGGCTCTCTCCAGATGCTAGTACTTTGTCCTCTAAAGTCACCTTCCATTTATTTGCTCTATCTCTGTCTCTCTCTATGTATATATGCATATATGTATATACATACAGCTATATGTGTATATATATATACATACATACATGCATACACACATATACAAACATAAAATCACTTTGGGATCTGTATGAAGAATGGGTTGGAGCAGGGAGAAACTTGAGTAAAGGACAATAGTTAATCTGTTGCCATAGTGCAGGCATACATACACATATGTATATATGTGTTTATATATATTTATGTATACATATATGTGCAAATGTATATGTGTATATATAGAGATAGAGAAAGAGATACTTACTTAATTATATACTATCTCCCACTTTAAAATTTGAGTTGCTTCAAGGGTAAAAACTAGCTTTATTTTTTCCATTGTATATTCCTCATGCATAGCAAAATGTCTGACACATATTTATCCCTTAATAGTTGCTTATTCCTGCGTTGAATGTTGTGAAGTAAACTTCCTCTGTCAATTATTATTTACTAAAGAGTGATGCCTTGCAAAGGTTTGGAGCATCGAGAAGTAATAAAAATATTTAGGGAGGGGGAGGTGGGTCATATCATAAACATAAAAATGTATATACCAAATTAATGAAGAAAGATTATGACTTGTCCAAGAATAGATTTAAAAGTTATTTTAGGGGCAGCTAGGTGGCACAGTGAATTGAGCACTGGCTCTGGAGTCAGGAGGACCTGAGTTCAAATCAGGCTTCAGACACTCAACACTTACCAGTGGTGTGACCTTGGGAAAGTCACTTAACCCCAATTGCCCTGCCTTCCCCTCCTCCAAAAACAAACAAAAATATTATTTTAAGTTATTACAGAACATGAGAAGAGATAGTTGGTTTCCTTTGGTGCGGTGAATGTCTAATTCTGCATCTATTTGTACCATCAGTAAGGATATTTTGAGAAATAATGACAATTTAAAATTTCTCTTTAGAAATGTGGCATTTCATTGCTTCATGCTCTGGATTTTTATTAGCTATCTTTGTCTCCTTTTTCTTTTCTTTTTTTTTTTTTTTTGAGGCAATCAGGTCTAAATGACTTGCCCAGGGCCACACAGCTAGTAAGTGTCAAGTGTCTGAGTCTGAATTTGAACTCATATCATCCTGACTCCAGAGATGGTGCGCTATCTTCTGTGCTACCTAGCTAGCTGCCCATATATCTCCTTTTTCAAGGGAACTTTGTGATAGGTTGTGATCAGAACTACCCTATTTCATTTTAACCTGTGTATTTTAACTAGGTGACATCAAATCTCAATCAATCATAGACTTTAGACTACATGTGGAAAAATATTCTAAGAAGTTAATAGGAATTGTGTTTTGAAAGTCTGAGAATATTTGTCCATGTCCCAAGAATCCTCTATAAATTATCAACTGAAGTGAGAAGGGAGTCATTTCAAAAACAGAATGATCTTAGTATTCTGTCTAAATCTCCTGGAGGCATGATATAAATCAAACAAATAAACAAAAGAAAAGAAAAAAATCTAATACCTTGGGGAAATGGACAAAGAGCCCTTTGTTTCAGTCCTGGATCTCTTTCTGCCAAACTTCAAGCCAAGTAAGATCTTGCAAGGTTCAAAAAGTTGAGAGGGTTTTGTAATTTCTATCTTCTCCTAAAGCATCCTACTATTATCTCCCTGGGCCAGCACTTACTGGTGATAATTTCTGCATTAGGAACCAAGGACAAATTGGGTGTAGGCTCACTGTGCAACCAGACCTGGATAGCTGGTAAGACTATGTATCTGATGGCAGCAAAAGAGGAAGAATTCTCTGAGAAAGTCCCAGAATGGCCAATTATTTTATGACAGTTCTCTAGAATGAAAAAAAAAAACATCCCTCCTTGGAGGATATAGGATATTCCTATTTATCCTTGTTTTCTACCACTAGGATAACAGAGCCATGGTTCCCTAGCATAGGTATGGCTATGACCAGATTAAGTCCTTGCCCAGGCACCTAGTGTATGTCTAAGAAGAGCACTGTAGGTCAGTCAGATATATAAGGTGAAAAAAAAAATCTCAAAGAGTTTGGATGCTGAGAATAACATGTAAAGCAATGGAAGTCACTTCAATTCAAAGTTTCATTACAAACAATGGGGAAGAGGGGAAAGACTGAGAGAGAAGGGGACTCAATTTGCAATTCAAGCACACATACTCTAACATAGACTATAACTAATATAAGAGCAATACTGCATGGGGGAGCACAGAGCCACAGGTCCTTTCAGCAGGAAGGGTGTTCTACATTGGGAAGGTATGGTCCTGGTCAAGGGGAGCCCCAGAATATGGAACTAGGAAGCCCTTTGGAACAATACCGTGTTTCCCCGATAATAAGACACTGTCTTATTATTTTTTTGGACAGAAAAACACCAGAGGGCTTATTTTCAGGGGAAGGCTTATTTTAATGACATTGACAGCAATTTTAATAAACAGGTAAATGTGAACAAAAAAATGTACCTTTATTCAATAAGCAAATCACTGGGGAAGAACAGGATGATGCGCTCACTGCTGCAGTTCTGATTGGATGCAGCTCAGAGAGAGGCGTGCGTTTCATGGGGAGGGGGGACGGTGCATACAGAGGGTACCATAATGTAGCCTGTAGTGCAGGGGATCACCTTCACTACAGTAGCAATCTCAATAGGGCTTATTTTTTGGGGAGGGCTTATTTTAGAGGAATCTTACACAGTAAGGGGAGGGCTTATTTTTGGGATAGGTCTTATTATCAGGGAAACACGGTAGCAGGTAGATTTCAATACAGTACTATAGTGCTCAGACTGCAATAGTTCAAACCTAGGGATTCTGAGGTCACAATATTTTTTCCCCAGAATTACTAGAGAATGAACTGAAGACCTGGAATTGAAAGGAAAATACATAACTTAGAAGAGAAAGTAATAAACCATGCCCAAGATATGAAATTGGAATATCTGAAAGCTAGACTTAATCAAAGAGAAATCAATGGCAGTATGAGAGAGCAAGAAATGTTAGGAAAAATCAAAAGATTAAAAACGAGAGGAAAATATACAATGTCATACACATATATGTATATATACACATATATATTTGTATACTTTTATAATATATATATATATATATATAACATATACATGGAAGATATAGATCAAGGAGAGATGAAGTCCCCTAGTTGATAAATGATCAAAGTTATGAACAGGTAGTTTTCAGAAGAAGAAATCAAAGCTATCAATAGCCACCTAGCACATTAAAAAAAAAAAGCTCTAATCATGACTTAGAAAAGAAATTTAAATTAGAAAAATTCTGATTTACCACCTCATACCTGTCAGTTTGACTGACATGACAGAAAAGAAAAAATGAAAAATAGTGAAGGGGATACTGAACAGTAGGGAGTTTACACTATTGGTGGAGCTGTGAATTGATTCAACTATTCTGGAGAGCAATTTGGAACTATGCCCAAAGGTCTGTGAAACTGTGCATACCTTTTGACACAGCAATTACCACTACAAGTCTAGGTCTCACAGAAATCAAAGGAAAGGAAAAGTATCTGTATGTATAAAAATATTTGTAGCAACTCTTTTTATGGTGGCAAAGAGTTGGGAACTGAGGAGATGTCAGTCAATTGGAGAATAGCTAACAAAGTTGTGATATATGATTGTGATGGAATATTATCATGGTGCAAGAAATCTTATAACTAAGAATAACATAGCCAGTAAAGCTGACTATAATCCTAGAGAAAGTAACAAAATTATTTTGATGAGATTGAGAACTTTAAAGAATTCCAGATGAAAATAGCAGAGATGTGTACAAATGTTGAAAAACAAATTCAAGGATACAGACAAACTTACAAACATAAATTTACTCAAGATATCTAAAAGAGTGTATGATGTGGTACTAGTATTCTCATAGCAAGAGGCTGAATATCTTCAGAGAGTACTGAGAGGATTAAATAAGAAAAATTGAGCTACTGAAAAGTGGTAGATTGGTTCTATTTTGCAGTTTTGAAAAGTAAAAAGAAAAAAAGAGACTAAAGAAACAAAAATAGTATAGAAAGGAGGAAGAAGGGGATAGGACTTGTTATTTGTCATAATTTTAGTGTTGAGAAAAATATACAAACATGAAGGAAAGAATAAAGGGACATGGGCTTTAAATGAAACTTAATCTCATCTAAAATGAATGTCATGACTGAACAAACACATACACAGTTTCATATAGAAATATATCATACTCAAAAGGGGGAAAATGTTGGAAGGGCAGGAGGTGGTTAAGAGGAAGAATAAATATAGTGAGGGAACAGTTGTAAAACCAAACAAAATTACTAACACTGGAGGAAAAATTGAAAAGGGACAATAAAAAATTGGGAGTTGCATTAGATTCTTAGAAAATCAATGAAAAACAAATGGCTGATAGGAAGAAAAAGAGAGAGAGTAGGTGTAGTAGTAGTAGTAGTAGTAGTAGTAGTAGTAGTAGTAGTAGTAGTAGTAGTGGTAGTAGTGGCAGTAGTAGTAGTAGTAGTAATAGTAGTAGTAGTCATAGTAGTAGTAGTAGTAGTAGTAATAGTAATAGTAGTAGCAGTAGCAGTGATGGTGGTGGTAATGGTGATAGTAGTAGTAGTATTTTAGAAGGGAGAGTATTAATGCTTTGGGGAATCATTTGTCCAAGTCAATATGAAAACATTCACTTTTTAATTGCTCTTTAAGTTATTTATAATTTTATTTTGTCCTGAGAATATATTATTGTATAATTTACAGCCATAGCTCATAATAATTTAATATTTGGAGGAATAATATAGCATTAGAGAGATGGATTTTTCTCAAGTCAACACACATTTATTAAACATTTACTATGTGCCAGACTCTGTGATAATAGGGATGCAAAGAAATGTAAAAAGTCATGCAAAGAAATGTGAAAACCTTCAGAGCTTACAAACAACTATGTACAAATAAGGTATATATAGGGTTAATTGGAGGTAAGGTCAAAGGGAATGGGGCATAGCTTCTTGAAGAAAGTGAGACTTTCACTGGTACATGACAGAAGCCAGGGAAGCTAAGAGGTAGAATTGAGGAGGGAGAGCAATCAAGGTATGAGAGATAACCAGTGAAAATCAGTAGTTTGGGATCACCATTTCCAAATATAATCTAGCCCTGATATTCCCTCCTATTTAATATTAGGTGGAGTTCATGTAGCCCCTATCTAAGATACAAATATTGACTGTCTAATCCAACTGGCTTTGTCCAACTTTATCCTATAATGTGGGTAGTATACATTTGTCATTTATTTTGCTTTTACAATATGTATAGTTATAGAATATTGTTGTGGATTTCACTGAAGAAGCTTTCTAGTATTCCACGGTTCAATGCAAAGAGTATAATTTCATCTGCTAAGGGAAATATTTAGAAAACCAAAGTAATGATAGGAAATCATTTTACTGGACTTTTGTCCACACGCCTTCTATGATACTGGCAGATATAACTGGCAAACATTTATTTCCCTGTTTAGCACCTCACTTGAAATCAATACTCAATGGATCACTGAGAAAAGTAAATGCTACAACCCTGTCTGTCATGGGAAATTATTGAGGATTGAACTACTGAATATCTCTGGCACTTATTTGCTTTCCCTCTGGAAACCACCAGCAGGCTAAGCATTACTAGAGATAAACCATTTTATTCTTTTTTCTAAGTTTTCTGTCTTTTTTTTTATCATTGTCTTTTCTGAATATGCTCACTCTAATCCTTAATGGAACTCTCCTTTCTAATGAAAATAAGTGAAATAGCTGAACAAAAGCAGCTGATATAATGGTTACATCCAAATATGTAGTAAGCATTTTCTTCCATGGGCTCCTCCAATTTTCTTCCACGAGTGATTTGTTCTATTTTCTGTTTCCTAGGATCAAAATTGTCCATTCTAATTACTCATACCTTGGCTTCTTTTTAGCATTATTTTTCTTCGTGCTATTGAAGTCGTTATGTATTTTGTTCTCCTAATGTACTGCTCTCCATATCAGCTCATACAAGTTAATAATCAAAAGCATCTATAAGTGTCTCATATGTGGTGGCCACTCTATTGGGCACTGGAAGTATAAAGTTTAACAGCGTCCTCCCTCAAAGAGCTTACAATCTATGTTGAGAAAGGAAAGCATACATTTTTAGGTATATGCAAAATGCATGTAAAATATAACAGGGCAACTTTTGAAGGGTCACACACACATTTAGTGATAAAAAGAAAGTCTTTATAGAGGTGACACAAACTGAGTCTTAAGGTAAAGTAGAGACTCTAAGAGACCACAAGGCAGAAGGCATGTATTCCAAGCACTGTGAACAGAAAGTGCAAAGGCATGGAGATAAGAGATGGAATATTATGTATTAAGAACAATACAATACAGAATACTGGAAAGGGAGCAATGTATAATGAAGCTCAGAAAGATAATTTGGGTTAAGATTATAAACATTTCCATGTGTTATATCTGACAGCTTTGTTTTTTTTCTATCTTTATCCCTGGAGCCTAGCCCAGTGCTTTTCTAATGGTAAAGCATCCCCTAGTTAATTAATATCTTATAATTTTTATCTATGGAGAAAACTGAGCATTTCTTTTTGGTAAATTGACTTCTAGATATTTTTTGCATTTTGTGTTTATTATGGATCTGATATCTAGATTTTGGTACTATATTTATTTTTGTGGTTTCATTTTACAGCTTGTTACTTTAATAAAACTACTGCCTTACTTGGTTTATTTAATGATTCTCTGGGATTTTCTAAATAAACAATCAACATGTCAGGAATTAGAAATTCTCTTTGACTATCTTCTTCCTCTTATTTTTTTTTCCTCTTAACTCATTGCTATTTCAAATACTTCTAAAAGAATGCCAAATAATAGCAGAGAAATGAGGCATGTTTGCTTTACTCCTGTATTTATTGGGATAGATGCTAGGGTTTCCTAATTGAATATTAAGCTAGATTTCATCTTTAGTATGTTTCTATTGTTATCATTGGGGGTGTGGGACTCCTATTCTTATTCTTTGTAAGGTGTGATAGGATCAAGGTTTTGCTATTTTCTTCAATAAATATTAGTTTTCAGTAAAGGCAACAAAATTCTCCTTCTCCCCCTCAGCCCCCCCCAGTACTTGATTGACCCCTGCTTCCATTGACAAAGCTTCCTGGTCACCTAAGGTCATAAATAATCTCACTAATAGAAATGGGACACCTTCACTTGGTGGAGTTCTGAAGACTTTTGGAATCACCATGTATTGTCCTTCTGAACAGGCACATCTCCACACATGAAGAGATGAAGCAGACCACATCCAGAAAAGGTAAGTGCCCCAGTATTCTTGTTATATATCCTTTCTGTGTTTGGGGAGAGTAAACCTCCTATTGTCAACTACTCAATGATTTGCACATCTCAACAATGAATTTGAAGTAAAAAGGTGTTGGCATTAAGTTCACTCCTAACACGGGATTTTTAATATAAATGAATGCTATATTTTGTCAAAGGTCTTTTCTGCTACTTTTTAAATTATGTGGTTGTGGAGTGATTTTTGTTTTTAATATGATTATGAAATTTTTTCCTTAATGCTGAAGTATCCTTATACTCCTGTCATAAATTCAACTTTGTCAAAGTGAGTACAATTCCAGGATATATTGTTATAGTCTTTTTTACCAGGCCTTTATTTAATTTTTTTAATGAATATTCAAATATAATATTGGTCTGTGACTCTTTCTTTTATTTACCCTGCCCTGTTTAAGGTATTAAAATTGTATTTGCCTCCTAAAGAAGTTTGGTAGAGTATTTTTGCTAAATTCTCAAGAATAAATTTTACATACTAAAGATACAAAAGATGTATGATGGAATTGTTCCATATATCCATCTGGGTCAAGGTTTTGCTTTTGTTTTGGCTTATAGAAAAACACAGATCATATCTTTCACATGTCTTTTCCCTTGGCTTGTCCTTTAGGACTTTGTCTACATTTTTTGCCAGTTCTACTTTTGTCCCAGTATTAACATTTATCAAGCTTCATAGGTATGCTATTATGCTAGTTACTGATAGGGCTATATTAAGCATCTTTAAGGCACTACAGTAAACACACTTTTAAAACATTCCTCTTTGTTGTTGTTTCAATTTTTAAATACTCAAAGAAGAATACCTTTAAATAAATGAAAACAATGGCAACAACAAACACATACCATATTTCTTTTCCCTTCACCTAACTATTTTCATTAGATAAATATTAAGAAAACTGTAGCATGATGCAAAAAAAAAAAAAACGATTAAGAGTCAGGAGATTTGAGTCCTGATTCTAAATAGTTACTTATGTGGCTTTGGGAATTCTATTTCACCTGCTTAGACCTCAGTCAATTCACCTTCAAAAGGAGAGGTTTTAAATGGTTGTTTGTCCTTCATTTTCGAAGAGGACCATGGCATCAGGAAATGATGACATAGCTTGCAGTTGACTTTGATTTGAGTGAGGGAGGGCTGTGCAAGATCACCAGCCTCACTTCCTCCTCCAGAGACACATGGATCCAGTGATCATATATTCATCAGAATGACTGGAGATGACCCAGGATGCAATGGGAGACCCTGGCCCTTTTGGGCTAAGGCCTTTTGACATTTTAGAGTGAAGTAATGCCCATTAAGGGAATAGGTCTCTTTTAGAAGTGATTCAAGGGATGGCCCCTTTAATTAGAAAAAAAAAATCAAGCTGGGAGGGGAAGATGCTCAGGGTTGCTGTTTCAAAGATAAACAGTTACATTTGACATACACTCTAAGTCAGGAGGGCCCAAGATCCAGCCATTAAGTGGAGCTTGGGCAGGGACCTATTGTGGTCCAAACTGTGAGCTTCAGAGTGACCTGTGTTTAAGGTGTTGTGAAAAAAGGAAGGAAGGGAGGGAGAAAGGAAGGAAAGAAGGAAGAAAGGAAGGAAGAAAGGAAGGAAGAAAGGAAGGAAGGAAGGAAGGAAGGAAGGAAGGAAGGAAGGAAGGAAGGATTTATATAGTACATGCTATGTGCTAGACATTATTTCTAAGTGCTTTGGAAATATTATCTCATTTGATCCTCACAAAAATTTTGAAAGGTAGGTTCTGTTATTATCCTCACTTTACTGAGGAGAAACTGAGGCAGAAAGGGTGTAAATAGTTTTTCCAGCATCATCCAGCTGGTAAAGTAAGATTTCCTGACTACAGGTTCTGTGCTCTATTCACTGTTGCTTCTGCTCATATTGTATGGGGAAAGGAAGTGGTGTTAGAAGATCTAGGTGCAGATCATGTCTTCATCGTACTACCAGTGTGACCTTCCATAAGACATTTAGTATATCTGACCCTCAATTTATAGATGTGGAAAATAAAAGATAGGATTAGAGCATGTCTATGATGCGTTTTACCTCTGTCTTTGTTCATGTGTACTTGAGTGGCTTCTAATACTGTTTCACAATAATGATGATAACAGCCTGACAAATCTGAGTCTTATTGCCCTACAGCTAGTAAGTAAATGAGTTGTGTAGATAGAAATTTGCCTTTCTTGGGTGTAGTTCACTTGGTTCTTTTTACACCACCACTATGAAGAAGAGATAAAGGAGCACTCAGCTGAGTACTTATACTTTCCCCAACCTCCATATCCAAGCCTCTTGTTTTCAATCAGAAAGAGAAAATAAGGAAGCCCAAGTCATATCAAACCAAAGAGAAAGAGCCCTCTTCTGCCTTGGAAGAAATCTGCCAGCAGCCATTTGAAAGACCTGCCTTAGGAATCTTTCTGCCGGGACTCAAATAGTGCAGGAAGTGGAACGAAGAACGGCAGAGCATGTACGACTACTGCCCAAGTAAAAAGAAACCTTCAGCTTCTGTTCCCTGCCTTCTGCCTCTCTCATCCTACTTGCTCCATTCCTTTCTGCTATAGATTTAGTAGTGTCCATCTCCCTCAGTAGGACAACAGTCCTGTGAGCACTCAGAGGCCAAACAAAACCCGGATTCACAGATATGTAACTGTTTTTCTTCGCTTATGGCATTAAAGGAAAAAAAAATTCTGTTAGCACAGGGCTCCAGTGTGTCTATTTTTTGGCCAACTGCAACATACTACCCTCACAGGGGATCACCTAAAACCAGTTATGCTTTGAGTAGGAGGGTAATGTCAAACTTAAGCTGTGGGATTGGCCTCTCTCAATGAATTATGACCTTGTCAAGAGCCTTTTTTTTTTTTAAATCAAGCAAGTTTTCTATCAAATCAAATACCTGCACAGTAAATTATATTTTTGGTGCCAGGCTGGCTGGCCCATCCCTGCCCCCCAAAACATATACACACCCTTTGATTTTTTCCAGTCTTCCCCACCATCATTCCCCACCCCCTCTTGCTGTGATTTTGGCAATAAGAAATATAAAATGGAGAGGCCCTTACTGTTTCAAAATGTTGATTCCTCCTTGGGCCTCTTATAATGTTTATGCATTTGGCTTATTGTTCAAACATATAGAAATATACTAATGGAATAAATCAAAGAGAGGACAAAAGGAAAAATACGTCAGATGAACCATTATATATAAAAAGCATATAAATAAAATGTATATACATACACACACATATATATACATACACACACATAATCCAAAAAACACATGTAGAATTATGCACATATATGTGTTCATATATCTGTGTATGTATATTTACATATATGTAAACCTATATCTAGTTATCTATATGGATAGAGATAGAGATAGTAATAAAGTTAGGATATATATTTCTGGACAGTCTTATTTTTAGCTATCCTAGAAGTATTAGGGTGACAATGAAAAGGACTTGATCTTTGAAGATCACTTAGTAATCTTTTTTTTTAAGCAATTGGGGTTAAGTAACTTGCTCAAGGTTACAAGGCCAGTTATTTCTGGGTGTGGTGCTAAGTATCTGAGCCCGGATTTGAACCCCAGGTCATCCCAACACTGGAGGCAGTGCTCTTACTCGCTGAGCCACCTGGTCACTTAGTAATCTTTAAACCTTCTCCAAATCTTACAAATTTATAGTAAAATAAAGAAAGATTTAAGAAACTTTTTTCTTCATTTGAAAATGAATGATACCTTCTGGGTCAGTTGTCTGTGGGCAAGCTATATATGTCAGAAGTCACTTAGCATCCTAATTTGTGAGCAAATTAGAGATGATATCAAAGCTAGGGTAGCCTTGATGCCCCAATCACTATTCGGGCAAGAGCCCTAAATGCTGTTCCTCTGGAAGTGTGATCTGATTGATATTTCAACATGCATTTATCTCTATGGGTTGCCACAATGACCATCCAATTCATCTTTTTTATGGAGAAACCTTTAAGTATTCAAAACTCTGTACTGGAACCAATCATTACCAGTTTACAAGACTCAAAGAACCTTATTTGGAATATTTTCATCAAAATACACCATTTCTTTCAAGGCATGGGTAAAATAGCTCTTGAATGAATTGCAATCTGGTTTCATTACCAAATGTAATGGCTAAAAGATTGAAGAGAAATTCCAAACAACTGCGTTTGAATCTCCCAAACTCAATCTAAATATTTTGTGGCTGGGTCTGAGATATGTGTGATAGGTTGTCATGTTATCAGTGCATTCTTGACTTGAGGATGTTTGGTTAATTCTGGTAGGAATTTGTCTCTTTAATCTAATACCCCTTCTTTTCTCCACCTTTTTTGGCTAGAAGCCACAGTTTATGAAGATGTTTCTGTCAAGGAAATTATAGTCCTTGGAGATAGTGTTGTAAACTTGGAATTATTCTCAATTATTTACAATTTATCATTTAATGTATTCAATGATGGTCTAAATATTCTACCTCCACAAATCTCTCATCTGTGTCTTTTCTTTTTAATACATATCCACTACCCTAGTTCAATCTCTTATCTCTTTTCTGTACTAATATTATAGTCTTTTTATCTGATTTTGGTGTTCTAAGACTCTCTCATCCCTAGTGAATATACAACAATGTGGTCAAAATGTTTTTTACTAAAAAAGATATGTGGAGTGGCTAGGTGGCACAGTGAATAAAGCACCGGCTGGAGTCAGGAGGTCCTGAGTTCAAATCCATCCTCAGACACAACACAAAAAAAACTAGCCATGTGACCTTGGGCAAGTCACTTAACTCCAATTGCCCTGTCATCCCCACTCCAAAAAAAAAAAAAGAAAGAAAAAAAAGAAGATATGTAACAATATCTTTCTTCTCCTCAGTAAACTGGCATCCAGTGTCAAGATGTAAGTCAGGATGGCCCCATGTACAGTGAGAGACTTTAGCTTAAGCTAAGGTTTTTTTTCCCAGGTCTCGGTTTTTCTGAGGCAACACCCTCAACATTCAGTAGTTAAAGGGTAGGTAAGAGTTGAGGCAAAAGATGGCCTAGTTTGCCTTCACAAAAAATTCAATCTAGAAGCTCTTCTCTCTCCCCCAACCCCACCCAGGGAAGGAAAGGGTTAATTTAAGCCAGCAGGAAAATTCAATGGAGAGGCAAATTTTTCTAAGCCAAGGACTTAAAAAGGTGTTCTACTTCTACTTACCAATAATCCTCCTACCAAAATATTACTGATCCATTTGTATCTGAGTGAACCCAGAACCATTCATTTAAACGTTTTCTTCCTTTAATAATATAGAATATGGTAATAAATCCCTTTTCATTTCCTTTAAGCTTCCAGCAATCCCTGTCTCTGTCTATGTCTCTCTCTCTTTTCTTTGAGCAAATGAAATGAGTTGTTAATTTCACTTTTATCGCAGTCCCAGTTTTTAGAGACTATGAGTATAAAAATGCAAAATAGACTTTAAAGAAAGAGGGATAAGTATAGGAATGAATTTATTCTTCTCTGGGGAAGAGAAATCTCTGAAGGGAGAGGGGGTAAAGGAATCATTATGTTAGACTGAGTTCTTTGGCAAGTTCAGTAGCTACTACCTGTCTGCCCAGACACTCCTAACAGCTCTGAAGCCTAGTGATGATCTCATACTGGTAGTTTTGCCTGTAATTCCATGTAATCTGCTCTCCCTGACTTCTGCTGGACTCTGTCTCCTGCTCATCCATTTACTATCTTCTTTTGCTCTCTTGGTTCAGGCTGTTGCAACAGTAACAATGGGGATGGACTTAGGGCACTCTCTACTTCTCCTTTGAATTTCCTATCTCCATACTTTAGGGCTTTAATGCTTCCTGGTTCAATTATTTATCTTCATTAAAAAATAAACAATAATCATTTATTAAGCCCATCTATGTACCAGACCCCACACTAAGCACTGAGAATACAAATACATAAAGAGAAGATTATTTCCCTTAGGGAGCTGGAGGAAGACAATACACAAATCTAATGGGTGAAGACAACATACAAAAGGAAGCTGAAAATCTGAGGTGAAAGAAGGTGTCCTTATGCAAGGGCATGATAGAGAAGTCAGTCAGAGAAATGCTTAAGTAGTGATACCAGGTGAGAAAAAAAGAGATTTCTGAGTTGGGCTCTCTTTAAATGGAGGTTTGGAGATCATAGTTTCACCCTCCAATAGGAGAGGCAGAAGAATTAAAACTCATAAGATCTTGGAGTATGATAAGGTTATCTATAATGATTCTCATTAGTCATGGTGGAGAAGTTAGTCAGAGAAGTACAAAAGTGATTGAACCAGGTGAGAAATGGGTGTTTAGAGGATTAAGACCTGAAATTTTCATAGGTGAATACTAGGTAATACTTACATATGCACATATTGTCTCATCCATAGATTATAATTTCTTTGAGAGAAAAAAATATTGAATTCTTGCTTTGTTCTCTTTATATATCTAACATCTAACAATAGTTCCTAGGATATAGTAAATACTTGAGAAAAGTTTGCTCATTGATTGTTTGAAAGCCTCAGTGGATTGGACTTCTAAATTTCTCAGATCAGTGAGATGGTGCCTATCATGATGTCACCCTCCCTCTCCATAAAATTTCAATAAGTAAATGGTGTAGTTCTTGGAGGAAGAAAGGAGAAGAGATACTGAGATTGTAATGCCAAGCAAAGGCAACTTCCCAAGGTTCAAAATGCCAGCATAGGTGCTCTCCATTTTATTCAATGAAAACTTAAGAACAGAGAAAATCAAAATCATCATTGAAAATACAGCATTGAACAAGTATAATTCAATAATCTCCAAGTACTACCCCACCCCTGGACATTATAATTCATTTAGTCAATGCCAAAGACCCTCTTCTAAGTACTAATCCACCCCTAGGCTGTACATTCATTTAGTCAACCACAAAGCCCCTCTTCTCAAATGGAGATTAGTTTCCAATTATAAGTAAAGTACATTCATTTGTTCAATCACAGAGCACAAAAAAAGTCAAAAGTTCCCCACCCTTGGATCACAATTGAATCTATCCAAGAGTTACAAAAAGCTTAAGCACAGCATTTAATACCCAAAGAGAGGTCTTTTCTTCATCTTGACCAGAGGCAAGTTCTCAGCAATCTTTGTTCCTGGGGAGTCAAAGCTTAGCGAGGCCACAAGATACATTGCCAGTGTCTTCATTAATTCATTCTCTCTTTGCAGAACAGACCTAGGACCCCTGAAAAACCCTCTTCCAGGATTTCTGTAAACATACAACAATAAAATCCTTCTTCAGGGCTTCTTAACCAACAGCCAGGTGTTCTGGAACCAAGAGGTTCCAGGACCTCTGCAACAACAGCACTGTCCTTCACCAGTGGACAGAATTCACTCTCTGTCTGCAGAACAGTCTCAGGAGCTCTGAACCAACAGCAAGGCTTCAGGTCCTCTGCAATAACAGGACTGTCTTTCACCAGTGGACAAATCTGGCAAAAAAACATCAAAACAGACAGACAAAGTACCAGCATAACAGCCATGTCTTCTCAGTCCTTGGCATCTCTGTGGCAGCTCTCAAAAGTCCGGGGCAATTCAAACTGGCCCTCAGCAATCCTCTCCATCTCTCTCTGCCTCCAGGATGCTGCTTCCAAAAAGTTCTTCTGCCTCTCTCTTTTCTTGTGTCTCTCTAAATTTACATCACCAGCTCCTCCCAGTTTAGCACTCTCTTTTCACATCAAAAAGTCCATCCCACAAGTGGGATTCACAAGCTCTGAGTTTTAACACAATCCACCCCAAAACCAAGCCAATACAGGGGGATCTTTAAATTCCATTACTATTACAGAGATTCAGTCCATAAAGATTAATTGTTACTTACAAGAAGGGTTGACCTAGGGGTGGGCATTTGATATGATTCCCTGTGAAAATCGATTCTTCTACTAATCTAAAAAACTTAGCATTAGAGGCACCAATGTTTAAATCAAAAAGACTAGAATCTTAAGGTCTGGAGGGTAATTTGAACTTGGAGCATACTAATATTCATAAGGATAATTTTATCAAGTTAATCTAGTTAAAACTTTAGTCATTGAAGATGATGAAATACAGAGCCTTCATCCCCCATTAGTTAAGTGACCAAAAGTTATTAAAAATATTTCTCAAAAGAAAAATGATAAACTATTAATGACCAAATGAAAGAATGCTCCAGATCTCTGATAATGAGGATATCCAAAAATAAGGACATCAAATAACCATGAGATTTCACCTCACATTTTGAAAATTATCAGTTGATAAAAAATGGTAATAATCCATGTTGAAAAGATTGTTGCAAGAAAGGGACATTTGTGTATTGTTGGTGAAATTACATAGCTAATCTGGAAATCAATTTAGAATTTTTCATATAGCATGACTGAAATGATTATACACTTTGACCCAGAATTTACATTAGTTGACTTATTACCAAAGAATATCACTGATAAGAAGAAAGTCTCAAAGCACCAACATATTTATAGCAGCCCCTTTTTGTGATAACATAATAGATGCCCATTTTTTGAGGAATTGAAAAGCAAATTGTGGTACGTGATTACAATAAAATATTACTATGCTGTAAGTAATAACCAATATGATGAATACAGAGAAGCATGGAAAGAGTGAGTTATATGAATTAATGCAGATTGAGGTAAGCAGAACCAAGAAAATAATACATACAATGACTACAATACTATAAATGGAAAGAACAAATGCAAAACAATCAAAAATGAATCCGGGAAAATTACAAAGAACAAGCATGACTTAAAAGAGATGTGAAGAGATGCAGAGGCAGGCCCTAAAGGGACCTGATCAACTCAGAGGGCAAGTCTTCCCACCAACCACAAGGGCCACTACCAGGCCTATCACCAAAGGGGTGGGACTGGAAAGAGGAAGGTAAGAAGCAAATACAGGGGTCCCTGTCCTGGACAGCAAATACTACTGGGGCTACCACTTCATATCCAAGAAACTAAAAAAAAAAAATAAATAAATAAAAAAGCCCCTATCAGGACCTCCATAGACCAGGATGACAGAGTGAACCTCACCTTCTCCAAACTCCACTTCTGACCCTGAAAACATAGTAACTCTTTCCCCAGGTCAAAACCCTCTACAATAAAGGCTTGGGATCCCTAGAGGAAGGGTGTGGCTAGGGCCCTGCCTCAAAATGGGTAGAAAGCAGACTATAAAGACAAAGACTCTGGAGTCCTACTATCCTCAGAGGGAGGAACCAAACTCAGAGGAAAGCAATGTGGACTCCACACCTACAGCTGAAACAATAACATGGAATTGGTCCCAAGCACAGAAGGCTCTCCTACATGAGATCAAAAGGAACTTTGAAAAGGGATTGAGAGAGATAGAAGACAAAATGAATAATTCTCTCAAAAGCAAAATAGCAGAATTAGAAAAACATTATAATGAAGAAAACATCTCTCTAAAAAGAAAATTGTATGATATGGAAAAGGAGATCCAAAAATTAACCAAGGAAAATGATTTGCTAAAAACTATAATCAACCAAATTGAAACAAATAACTCTATGAGGAACCAAGAACTAGTCAAACAAAACAACAAGAATGAAAAAATAGGAAAAGAGGTAAAATACCTCAAATAAAAAATAACTGACCTGGAAAACAGATCCAGGAGAGATGATCTGAGAATCATAGGCCTACCAGAAAACTAGGATGAAAAAATGAGACTGGACAACATTCTCCACGAGCTTGTTAAGGAAAACTATACTGAGATAGTAGAACCTGAGGATAAAATAGAAACCGAGAGAATCCACCAGACACCTCCTGAAAGAGATACTAAAATGAAAAGTCCTCGAAATGTTGTGGCCAAACTCCAGAACTATGAGATGAAAGAGAAAATACTTCAAGTGGCCAGAAACAAACGATTCAAATATCAATGGTCCACAGTGAGGATTGCACAGGATTTGGCAGCCTCTACACTGAAAGATCGGAGGCAGTGGAATACAATTTTCTTGAAGGCAAAAGAGCTCAGGTTACAACCAAGGACCACATACCCAGCGAGACTGAGCATATCCTTCTAGGCAAAGAGATGGTCATTAAATGATATAGCAGAGTTCCAGACATTCTTGATAAAAACACCAGAACTCAATGGAAAATTCAACCTCCAATTATGTGATGCAACCATGATATAGAAAGGTAAATGAGAAAAACACACACACACACACACACCCTGCTATTTGATAAGAGCAAACCAGTTATAGACAAGTAGAGGGTATGAGTATAACATACACAAAATGATGAATAAAAAAATCTTAATAAGGGCTACAAAGGGACTGCAATGGAAGAAAGGGAATGAATGAGTGGAAAACGGTAAATTATGCCACACAAGAGGCATAAAAAACTGTATAGCAGAGGAAAAGAAGGAAGGGAGATGGGAATCATATGAGCTTTTCCCTCACTGGCTCTGGTGCAAGGAGGGAATAATAACCAGTTAAGCATAGGACTCTATGGAGAAGAAAAGCAAAAAGTATCATTTCAGAGGGAAAGAGGGGAGGGAGAGGAACTTTGCATGAGATTTGTTCCTGTCACTCTTGGTGTGAAAAAGAAATAACATACTTCATTAAGTATAAAAATATCCTACAGGATGAAGGAGGGGGAAAGGGCTACAAAAGGGAGGGGTTAGTAGGGAGGGAAGAAGTAATGGGAAAGAGGAGGTAAAGGGAGGGGGGCTGATAAGGGAATACTGGGGGAGGCGATGGTCAGAGGAAAACTAAGGGGATGAAGGGAGAAGGGGGAAAATATGAACATTAACAGGGGAGGGAATAGGAAGGAGGGAAAGAAACAGATAACAATCATAACTGTAAATATGAATGGAATGAACTCTACCATAAAATGGAGACAGATAGCAGAATAGATTAGAAATCATCACCCTACAATATGCTGTTTACATCAACACATCTGAAACAGAAGAATACACACAAAATAAAGGAAAAATGCTGGAGTAAAATATATCATGCCTCAGCTAAAGTAAAAAAAGCAGGGGGAGCAATCCTTATCTCACATAAAGCAAAAGCAAAAATTGACCTAATTAAAAGAGATAAGGAAGGAAACTATATCCTGTTAAAAGGCACCATCGAGAATGAAGCAATATCACTACTTAACATAATGCACCAAGTGGTATAGAATCCAAATTCCTAGAGGAGAATGAAAAGGAATTAGAAGAAGAAATAGATAGCAAAACTATACTAGTGGGAGATCTTAATCTGCCCCTCTCTGAACTTGATAAATCTAACCATAAAATAAACAAGAAAGAAGTTAAGGAGGTTAACAGGATTTTAGAGAGGATAGGTATGATAGATCTCTGTAAAAAACTGAATGGGGATAAAAAGGAATATACTTTCTCCTCAGCAGTTCATGGCACATACTCAAAAATTGACCCTGTTCTAGGGTATAAAAACCTCACAATTAAATAAAGTAAGGAAGAACGATTAAATGCATCCTTCTCTGATCATGATGCAACAAAATTTATATGTAATAAAGGGCCATGGAAAGACAGACTAAAAGCTAATTGGAAATTAAATTAAATTAAACAATGTAATCCTAAAGAATGAGTGGGTCAAACAAGAAATTATAGAAGTAATCAGTAATTTCATTCAAGAGAATGATATTAATGAGACAACATACCAAAATTTGTTTGATTCATTAAAGGCAGTCCTTACGGGAAGTTTTATATCCCTGAGTGCATACATGATTAAAATAGAGAAAAGGGAGGTCAACAAATTGGGCATGCAAATGAAAAACATAGAAAAAGAACAAATTAAAAATCCAAAATTAAATACCAAATTAGAAATATTTAAAACCAAAGGAGAGATTAATAAAATTGAAATTAAGAATACCATTGAATTAATAAATAAAACTGAGTTGCTTTTATGAAAAAAAAAAACACAACAAAATTTATAGACCCCTAGTCAATATGATAAAAAAAAGAAAGAAGAAAACCAAATTATGAGTATCAAAAATGAACAGGGTGAATCTACCTCCAAAGAAGAGGAAATCAAAACCATAATTAGGAATTATTTTTCCCAATTGTATGCATATAAATTTGACAATCTTAGGGAAATGGATGAATATTTACAAAAATACAAGTTACCCAGATTAACTGAAGAGGAAGTAAATTACTTAAATAACCCGATCTCAGAAAAAGAAATTGAACAAGCCATCACTCAGCTCACTAGGGAAAAAAAGCTCCAGGGACAAACAGATTTACTAATGAATTCTATCAAACATTTAAAGAAAAATTGATTTCAGTACTCTACAAACTATTTGGGAAAATTAGTGAAGGAGTCCTACCAAATTCTTTTTATGACACAAATATGATACTGATACCTAAATCAGGAAGAGATAAAACAGAGAAAGAAAATAATAAACCAACATCCCTCATGAATATAGATGCAAAAATTCTAAATAAAATATTAGCAAACAGACTACAGCAACTTATCTCAAGAATAATACACTTTGATCAGGTAGGATTTATTCCAGGGATGCAAGGATGGTTTAATATTAGGAAAACCATCAGTATAATTGATCATATCAACAATAAAACTAGCAAAAACCACATGATCATCTCAACAGATGCACAAAAGGCTTTTGACAAAATACAACATCCATTCCTATTAAAAACTTTAGAAAGTATAGGAATAAATGCAGCCTTCTTTAAAATAATAGGTAGCATCTATTTAATTACATCAGCAAGTATTATATGTAATGGGGAGAAGCTAGAAGCATTTCCCATAACATAAGGCCTGAAACAAGGGTGTGCACTATCACCCATCTTATTCAATCTGGTACTAGAAATGTTAGCAGTAGCAATTAGAGAAGAAAAAGAAATCAAAGGAATCAAATTAGGCAAAGAAGAGACCAAGCTATCACACTTTGCAGATGATATGATGATATACTTAGAGAATCCTAGAGGATCAAGGAAAAAAACTACTCAAGACAATAAATAAATTTGGCAAAGTTGCAGGATATAAAATAAAACCACATAAATCCTCAGCATTCTTATATATTTCCAATGAAATTCAACAGCAAGAGATAGAAAGATAAATCTCATTTAAAGTTACTTTAGACCTTATAAAATATTTGGGAATCTACCTGCCAAAACAAACCCAGGACCTTTATTAACACATCTACAAAATACTTTTCAAGCAAATAAAGTCAGATCTAACTAAATGGAAAAATATCAATTACTCATGGCTGGGTCGAGCTAATATAATAAAAATGACAATTTTACCTAAATTAAATTATATATTTAGTGCCATACCAATTAATTTACCAAAAAACTAGTTTATAGAACTAGCAAAAATAGTAACAAAATTCATTTGGAATAATAAACGGTCCAGAATCTAAAGGGAATTAATGAAAAGAAATGCTAGGGAACATGGACTAGCTATACCAGATTTCAATCTGTATTATAATGCAGCAGTCATCAAAACTATTTGGTACTGGCTGAGGAATAGAGGAGTGGATCAATGGAATAGATTAGGCATGTGAGATTCAGAAGTCAATGACTATAGTAATCTATTGTTTGATAAACCCCAAGACCCTGGTTTTTAGGATTAGAACTCAGTATTTAACAAAAACTGCTGGGAAAGCTGGAATACAGTATGGCAGAAACTGGGCATAGACCATTATCTAACACCATATACCAAAATCAAGTCTAAATGTGTGCATGATCTGGGTATAAAGGTTGATACTGTAAGCAGTGTCATAAAACAAGGAATAGTTTACCTGTCAGACTTGTGGAGAGGAAAAGACTTTATGACTAAACAAGAATTAGAGAATGTTATGAAATGTAAAATGGATAATTTTGACTACATGAAATTGAAAAGCTTCTGTACAAAAAAAAGCCAATGTAACCAAGATTAAGAGGGAGGTGGGAAATTGGGAAAGAATCTTTCCAATCTCTGTCTCTGACAAAGGGCTCATTTCTAAAATATACAGAGAATTGAGTCAAATATATAAGAATAAAAGTCATTCCCCAATTTGTAAATGGTCAAAGGATATGAACAGGCAATTTTAAGAGAAAGAAATTGAAGATATCTATAAACACATGAAGGAATCACTATTTATTAGAGAAATGCAAATTAAAACATTCTCACCATTCAGATTGGCTAAGATGACAAAACAGGAAAATGACAAATGCTGGAGAGGATGTGCGCAAATTGGAACACTAATGCATTGCTAGTGGAGTTGTGAACTGATCCAGCCTTTCTGGAGAGCAATCTGGAATTATGCCCAAAGGGTTATAAATACTTTCATATCCTTTGACCCAGCAATACCACTCCTAGGGTTTTATCCCAAAGAGATCATAGAAGTGGGAGGAAGAGCCATATGTACAAAAATGTTTATAGCAGCTCTTTTTGTGGTGGCAAAAAATTGGAAATTAAGGGGGTGCCCACCAATTGGGGAATGGCTGAACAAGTTGAGGTATACACATGTTATGGAATACTATTGTGCTATAAGAAAGGAGGAGCAGATGGTCTTCTTATTTACCTTGAGAGGCTTATACAAACTGATGCTGAGTGAGAAGAGTAGGAGAAATGTGTACACAATTACAGACACAATGTATGTGTGATGACCAACTTTGATAGACTGAGCTCTTCTCAGCAATGCAGTGATATAAGTCAATTCCAAATGATTCATGATGGAGAGATATATGAGCATCCAGAGAAAAAACTAGAAAGAACTGAGTTTATATCCAGGTGGAAGCAAAATACCTGATCTTTTTCCTTCTCTTGTTTGATTTTATGTCTTCTTTACCATTTTTCATTCCATCTGATACAATTTTGTCTTTATTATCTGACTAATGAATAATGTGAAATTATTTACATATCCTATGCTTGACAATATACCGCCATGGGGGGGAGGGAGAGGAGGGAGGGAGACAAAATGTGAAACTCAAGGAATTGTGGTTTTGAAACCTGTAAACTAAAAGGAAACAAACAAATTAATTAAAAAATAAAATAAAAGGGATTTAAGAATACATTCCCATACCTTTGTACAGGTAGGAGGTTCATAGGTATGGTATATAATATGTATTTTCAAACTTTTTTTTCTATCTCTTTGGCTTATTCTCTCTGTCTGTCTTTCTCGCACACTCTGTCTGTCTGTCTCTCTCTCTCTCTCTCTCTCTCTCTCTCTGTCTCTCTCTGTCTCTGTCTCTCTCTCTCTCTTTCTTTTAATAGTTGCACATATAATAGTTCTCTAGGACAAGAGAGGGACGCTACACAAAATTTTGATGATGTAAAAAAACAACAATAAAACCTTTTAAAAATTTTTAATGCTGATTTAATCTAAATAGGACTTATGAGTAGATATGTCCTAGGGTGTTATCAGAGGTACATGGAGATTAAATGACTTGCTAAAGACTATTTAGCTGGTGCCTAAAGTTGGATTTAAACTCAACTTTTCCAGCTCTCTCTACTCCATTTTGCTTCTACTTGGGGTGGAGGTGGGGTGGGTGAAGATTTACGAGTTTTGATGTTGGTGGATATTTTTAAATAATAAAAGATAGAATCTGATCCAGAAAAAAAGTATGAAAGTAGTCTAGAAACATTTGAGAAACCATATACAATGGCAGCAGTCATTCAAAGACTGTGTACCTACTTCCTTTTTTTTTCCCTTCCCTGGGATGGTTTTCCCCTCTAAAGCAATGAATGAAAAAGCATATTTTGTTTCAAAGGGGAGACAAGAAAATGTCATTTCATTCCACTAATGCATTTATGGTTCAATCTTAAATAAGAAGACATAGTTCCACTGTACGGTCAGGAATGATAAAGATCCATTTTTGATTTTGTAAATAGTATGTGAGTTGGTTATTTTTTTTTTCATATGAACCTCAGTTTTCTCAGGTGTAAAATGAGACAGTGAAGCTAGATGATCTGCTAGTCCCTTCTAGCTTTAGCATTATCTATATTTAATACTTTTGTATCTATTTAAAAGTTTCTTGAAAAAGAGACATTTCCCCAACCCACCTACATATTTCTAGCTTGCCAAACTGGCATAAAGGAAAGAACAATGAAGAACAACAGGCTTAATTTGATTATAGTCATTATTAAATAAAGACCTAGGAAAATAGCAATGGTGCATTAGTGATATGAACTAATGTAAATTTATGCAAACAGCCATGCATATTTTATAAATCTTTGCCTCCAGACAATTTTCCAAACAGCTCCTCACCATTTAGTCATCTGATGTTTCTTCATTTAGGGATTTACTAGTTCTAGGGCTCATGCTAAAAGAAGTTTGCCCCAAATAGAACATTGTTTTCAAGATGATGAACTGATTTTATAAATAAAATTTTCATATAAATAAATATGTATTTTTTTCTAAAACCAAATTTTAGCCCAAGTATTTTTCTTTGTCTCTCTCTCTTTTTCTCTGACACTTTTCTCACTTTCTCTCCCCCTCTCTCTCCATATTTATATATATATATATATATATATATATATACACATACACATATATATATATACAGACATACACATATATATATATATATATCTTTTTCATTCTTCTCCCTATTACTCTCTTTTCTGTGGTATACAGAGTTTTGTGGTATACAGAGTTAAATAATCTTCATATTCCTCCTTCATATGCTTATATATATATACATATATATATATATCCATATGTAAAGTTGACTGTAAAGTTTACTAGTTGCTGTATTCCAAGTAAAGACAATACTATTGTTTAATGGAGGATGTTATTTTAGAACTGAGACTACTTTCTTTTCAATTCTATGGTTCTGCCAAAAAAAATTTAAAAGTGTTGATATAAATGCTAATATATATTGGATCTTTCCTTGGGGCATATGTCTAGCAGTGGGATATCTTGTTCAAAGACTGAACATTTTAGTTACTTTTTTTAAAGTATAGATTATTTTTAATAGTGTCTCTATCTCACACATCCAGCAACAGTGCATTAAGTATATATTCTTTCCAAAGTTCCTTTAGCATTGGACATTGCCATCTTTTGCCGTTTGTGCCAGTGTGTTGGGTGTGAAGTGAAATCTCATAGTTGTTTTGATTTTAATTTCTTATTATGAGAAAGTTGGAACAACATTTTATGTGGTCATTAATATTTTGTCATTCTTTTGTCCAAATCTTTGATCACGTACATCAAAGAATGTTTTGATTTTATATATTTATGCCAATAACTTATTAGTTTGTCATAAATATTTGGTACTCCCTTCCAAAAAAAAGAATGCTTCCTTTTTATCTTTTTAAAAATTCTGTTAATATAAAAGCTATTTCATTTTATTTAATTGAAATAATATATCTTGTATTTTATGATCATGTTTTTCCATTGTTGCTTATTTTTTGCTACTCTAGCCACAGCAGTGAAAGATATGTTTTCTGATTTGCTTGCATTTTTTGATGGTGTGATTTTAGTATAACAGTAATGTATCCATATTTAGCATTTTGCACTATACAGTGTCTAAATTTTGGACTAAACCTAACTTCTGCCAATTAGTTTTACATATCTCCTATCAAGTCCTGGCCAAAAAAAAAAAGTCATTCCTTCTCCTGTTTCTTGGATTTAGAAAGTCTTAGGTTGTTGATTTCAGTAGCTTCTGATTCATACTTATCTAGTTGATTCCACTGGTCTGCTTGTTTTACTTTTTAGCAGTAGGATGATTATCACTTTTTCAGATAATTTGAGGTCTGAAAGTGACATTTCTCTGCCATGGCTATTTTTTTTCTTATTTTCCCTGAGATTTAGATCTCTATTTCCTCCAAATATATTTTAAAATATTGTTTTGTCTAGTTTTAGGGACTGGACCAGTGATTTCATTGGAGACATAAGTAAAGGAGGAAACTCCTGTAAATCAAGATCATTACCTTCTCTACAAATTTAGAGTCTTAAACAATAGCCTAAAGTACTGAATGGTTACATGACTTCTCTAGGGTGATGGAGACAGCATGTGTTGAAGTAGGTTTTGGATATTGGTCTTCCTGACTCTAAAGCCAACTCTGTACCCAGTATTCCATGCCACAATTTTTAAAACATATTTACTTACAATTCCTTTGTGTCTGAGCATATGATCTATTTTTTCAAGGATGCAAGTCTTTTTGCCCTAGATTTCCAAATAGCTCAATGCTTTGTCCTTGGAATTATTTTTGCTTAAGCTACTTTGATATACGAATCTGTTCCTACAAGTTCTTTTTCCTTATCCCCCATTCCCATTTGCTTACCCATTCCCTCATTTGCTTGTTTTATTTAATTTATTGATTTATTCTTCTTTTGTCAATTTAATTACATTTTATTATTTTCTCCGTGTTCTTTCAGTTGAATGGTTAGTTCAACAACTGCCTTAAACTTCTTAACCTCTTTCATTTCTTACATTCATTAGTTTTCTTTTTGCTGAAACTTTTGCTAGGATGCTTTTTCTTTATTTTTTTTACTTTCCCTAATTCATTAAAGAAGTTGTTTAAAGCAATTGGGGTTAAGTAACTTACTTAAGGTTACACGGCCAGGTGTTTCTGGGTGGGTGCTAAGTGTCTGAGCTCAGATTCGATCCCAGGTCATCCTGACTCTGGGGCTGGTGCTCTTACTCACTGTGCTACCTGGCCGCCCCAAGAAGTTTTTATTTTTTACCTGAATTATACAACAGATCACCTTGATAGAAAGAAGTAATCATCATAATAATCACTATCCTGACACAGAAGAATGATATAGCAATAATAGAGAATTTTAATTATGCAGACAACTATTGAAAACTCCACCTTCTTTAAAAGAAAAGCAACTTAATACCTTGATTAATAATAATCATTCAAAAGTAGCAAAACAAACAAGTGGATATTCTCTTCTATATCTTATTCTCAGTAACAGTGAGACACTGATTGCTAAGTTGGAATTGATGGCAGTCTAGAAAGAAGTAACTACTCCATCCAAGAAGCTATTATAAGAAAGGAGAGGAAAAACTTGGCATCATATATAGCATGTACCCTAGATTTTGGAAAATCAGCTTTCAATGGATTCAGAGGAAAAATAGGCAGTATCAAAGACCAAAATTCTTCTTGGAAAGTAAGTCCAGCAGGAATGATTGATTCTAAAAAATGAAATTGTGTCCCAATCTCTCTACTGATATATAGTCTTACATCCTGAACCAACTTTCTTTTTAAAAAAATATATTTATTTCATTAAGCATTTTTAAATTAAATATAAAACTTTTATTTTTTTTTAATTTTGTGTTTCAAATTGTCTTAATCCCTCCAATCCTTAAATGTGTCCAAGGTAGTGTGATCTGGGGAGAGGTATGGTAACTACTCACCTTTTCTGCACTCTTATCCTAACCCAGGAAGTGCTCCTTGGGATTGCAATCCATACTACTCTTCAGACTCCCTTGGGATTGAAATAATAATGATCCTCATGGTCCCTGATCCCTTGGAGCCAGAGGTGATATTACCTCCCTGGACATTCAGCCTCTTGACCAGAATTGCTCATCTCTACCTTTGAATTGTGAACCAGAAGTGGGTACAGGTAATGAAGTTGCCAAACAATTTCTCCATAGGGTTCTCACTCTATCTTGACTAAAAGTGCTACTTTCTGCCCTTGAACTATGACCCAGAAGTGGATAAAGGCAATAGTTTCCAAAAAGTGTCTGGTTCTGCATCCAATGATAGTACAGGAGTGCCCCATAATCTCTTTCTAATCAGTTGTCATGCTTCCTTGCTATCTCTGGGCTTGAGAGCTTCCAAAACTGCTGCTGCTTCTGTTACCAACACTTTGTCCCACTACTGGTATTTTATCCATGTAGACTCTAGTACATCCTCCTCCTCCTCCTCCCACATGCAACATATCTCTATTTCTAATCTCTTGTGTTGTCTTGGTGGGAAGAATGTCTCACTCTGACCTTTTGTTGGCTCTGCCACTCCAGAATTCAATTTGAGGCATTAGTTTAAAGTTGTTAGGAGGGGAATGTTTAAAAAGCTTGGCTGAGCACTTCTCTACTCTGCCATCTTAGTTTCACTACTGGGAATCCTTTTGCACTGACTTTCAGACACCTCTGACTGGATTTCCAGCAGATAGCTTAAACTAAATTATACATAATATGGGACACATTTCAATTTCCCCTAAGGACTCCCTATTACTCTAGAGGACAACATCATTCTCCATGTTCCTCAGGCTCACTACCTAGGAATCAGCTGTGATTCGTCACTCTCTCTCATCTCCCATATCCAAACTGTAGACAAGACCCCTCCATTTCATGTTTGCAACATCTTTCAAACATTTCATTTCTTTCCTCTGACACTGACACCCCTCTAAGTCCGTGCACTCACCACTCATGTCTTGGTTATTGAAATAGTCAAATTATGAGTCTCTCCTTAATCCAATCCATTCTCTATTCAGATATTAAAATGATTTTCCAAAAACATAGAACTGATCATGTCACCTTACACTCAAGAAACTTCAGTTTATCACCTCCAGGAGCAAATACAAAATGATTTGTGACATTCAAATTCCTTCATAATCTAACCCTTTTCCACCTTTCCAGTCTTCTTATAGCTTACCTCCTAATATATTTTCTTCAATTCTGTGACACTGGCCTCCTGACTGTTCCATGAAAAAAAAATCAGACAAACAAAATAATCTACCTGTTGACTCTGCACATTTTCTCTGGATGTCCCCTGTGCCTGGAATGTTCTCCCTCCTTCATCTCTGACCACTTACCTCCATGACTGCCTTTAAGTCTCAATTAAAATCCTACCTATTGGAAGCTTTCTCTACCTCCTCTTATTCCTCCTTTATTTATTTCCTCTCTCTTACTTCTCTACCTCCTCTTATTCCTCCTTTACTTATTTCCTCTCTCCTATTTCTCTACCTCCTCTTATTTCTCTTTTACTCATTTCCTGTTTATCTCACACATAGATTGCTTTGTATATATTTGCTTTCATGTTGTCTTCACCATCTGATTGTAAGATCCTTAATGACAGGAACTGTCTTTTCCCCTCTTTTTATGTCCCCTGAGCTTATTGCAGTTCCTGGCACATAGTAATCACTTAATAAATGGTTTGTTGAATGAGTGAATAACTCTATTAATTCCTTAGTTGTTCTTTCTTTATCATGGTCTTAAGTCTCTGGAGTACAAAAGCTGAACTCCCTCTTCCTTCCCATTTTTATGCTGCTGCTTTTGTAGATACTTTTTTCCTCCCTCTTCTAAACCTCATTGTTAAAAATGTCTATTCACAGGGGAAAACAATGTTAGATAGATGCAATAGTATTTGAAAGATGTACCTATGCCAGTAATAGAAGTGTGCATGTCCTTCCCTTTCCCTCCCTATGATTCATTCCCATTGACTGTCCATGTTAAAAGTTCTGCCATCTGAGTTCTGACTCTATGTTCTCTTCAACAACTATGGACATTGGCCTACCCAGGGAACCTCTCCTATGGTAATAAACTACTCATGGAGAAAGAATAATCTGTCTGAGAAAATATTCTCTCAAAATAAAGACTTTCCCCAGACTAAACTAACTACATGACTGTCTCCTAACTGCAGATACACACATCTTCATTTTTTATGAATGTTCTACAATAGTACTTGATCCCTTTTTTGTAGGGTAAGATCTTATACTCCTGGTGCTGGTCCTGGTTCTATCTGTCATCCACCTCAGTGTCCTTCCATAGCCTTGATTTATATCAGTAAATGACATAAATTCCTGTCCTTTCAGTATTCATCTATTAATTTGCTTGGGGTGCTTTGAATATTTCTGCATTATCTATTTATATTTCCCTATTTATACAGCCTCCCAAAAAGACATTGATTCACCCGTGGAGGATCACGGTTTGTAGTACACAGGACCTCTGTTCAACTCTTCTATCTTTGCTCTGCCTAAGTTTTCTTTTTTTATTTCTCTTATAAATATTTGATCTTTTGATATTTTTTTCTTTGTTCTTTGTTTTAAATCTTTCCTTTAATGCTCTTACTTTCAATCACAGCAATCTTTCTAAGCATCCTTTTTATAAGTAGCTTGTAGATGCGAGATGACTGTTTACATCATCAACTTAAGCGCATTTGCAATGGTTAAGATGAAATAATAGCTCTATCATTGCACCATGCAAACTTACTACTGCACATTCTCTTTCAAAAACTTAATTAAGTGACACAGCAAAACTTTAACTTGAAACAATGTGATTCTCCTTCTCTCTCTCTCTCTTTCTCTCTCTCCCTTTCTGTCTCTGTTTCTGTCTCTCTCTATCTCTCTCTGTCTCTCTCTCTGTGTCTCTCTCTGACTCTCTCTGTGTCTCTGTCTGTCTGTCTGTCTCTGTCTCTCTCTCTCCCCTCCCCATGTGTTTCTGTGTGTGTGTGTGTGTGTGTGTGTGTGCGTGTCTCTCTCTCTCCTTCTCCCCTGTCTCATGCTTTGTGATACAGTGGTGGAGGTAAATCAATTATTTTTTTTTCTCTTTGGGTTTGCATATTTGACTAAAAACACTACTTTGTATTTTAAGTCATTTCTTTTCATTAACTGTTTCTTTTTTCGTATAGTAATACCTACAAAAGCAACTTACTGGCAAAAAAAAAAGCAATGTCTTACTTCTAATTCAATACAGAAATGGTGAACTGAATATTAAACTTTACAAAGTAGACATCTATTTGCAAAATCTTTGTATATAATTTCTTAAATTGTAATATGTAATTTTAAAAATAGAGACTATTCATTGATACTCAGTAAAATTTTTATTTAGCTATTAGTTAATCACTACTTCATCTTTTCCTGATAATTAGGTTATTTACCTTTCTTGTGTTTCTATTTGAGGTATTTTCAAATTAAATAATTTGCTTGCCTTTTTTTAGGAATAACTAAACGGCCTCTTTTTGGAACATTTTTTTTCAATTTTTATTTTTGTTTGGTAATTATACTTATGATATGTCATTTCAGGTTGCAGCTGAAGCTCCATTACTTTTTGGAATATATTACACCATCCCCTTCTCTGATTTCTTATAATTGCAGAATAGTTCTGCATTATTTGGTTTGGCTTTCTTTCATATTTGAAGGTCTCCCTCCTGGATGTGTGCAAAATGTATTCACCATCATTAAAACTGTTAAACTTGACCACTTTCTGTTTTGGAGTTTGAAGAATAGGGTATGTTTTATTTTTTCCCTAGTGTTCACATCTGGGTTTTCTCGTTAAACATTTTTGTTCAAAATCTTGAGCATATTTTTTTTTGATATTTTTTCTACATTGTAGTATTTGGTTTTTTTTAATTTTTCACATTTTTCTGGCAGTCATCTTTTCTGTATAGAATTCATATTTTGTTTTAATATTGTTGCATTTCTTTCTTTTTTCCAATTGTCCTCTACTTTAGTATTTTTGTGTTCCTTATCTATTAATCTATCTTTCATTTCATTAGTGAGATTCTCCATTATATTTTCAACTTTTCTTATTCTAATTATTTGTAATTTTCAATTCTACATTGAAAACCCTATCTCTTACACTGATAGTCTGGATTTCTGATTGAAATAATTTCTTAATTTCTTTTTTCTTTTTTTGTGAGTTGTACTTTGAGCCATTTTGAAGGTTGTTCTACTAATTGATTATCCTGAGGGAGGTGTAGGGAGTGACAGACAGTAGAAAGCAATGTATAGCTTTCTGCCTTCCATCAGACAACAATGTATGACTTTCCTTCATGTGGCATTTATATATAGCCTAGAAGATAAAGCACAGAATACCTGAGTTCAAATCTGGTCTCAGATACTAACTCTGCAACCATGAACACATTTTTACAGCTCTCATCTTCAGTTTTCTGAACTATAAAATGGGGATAAAAATAGGGCCTGTCTCCAAGAATAAATCAAAGACAAAGGCTCATCAAACTCATTTGTGTAGACAGCTCTTGAGATGAATTATTTAAAAACCCTAATCCTGCCTACTTCCCTGTTATCCAAATAATTTCCCCTTTTTTCCCCCACCCTGTTCCTGGTAGATGTGATAAATTCTCCTTTAAAATTATATTCATTAGAAATTCAAGACCCACCCAAGTACTAAGGCCTATTGGTTTATTTGACCTAATAGCAACTTTGTTCTATTTTTTTTTCACCCTGAGAAATAGGACAGTATGACTATCTACAATATATTAAAGTTAATTTCCTTTATATATGTGATTCCAGCCTTATGTTTTCTTATTCTTTTTCCCATTACAAAATATTACCTAGAACCTCTGATTCTACTCAATGATTCATTTGCAGCTCTCATTTTAAGATTATACAGTAATTCCCATTTTTGTATTGCAGAATGACTTTTCTCCTAGGCTGCCCAGTTCACTGATATGTCACTAATACTTTGCACATCTGGCACTATATGTTTTCTCACACATGTACCCAGTGAGGAAATTTTGCAAGGCATACTAATTCAGAATATGCTTGGCCTTCTTCTAAAATCTTTCCTTGGTGTGATTAAGACCTATAGACAAAAATCTGGATTAAGATAGGCTCTCCCCAGAAGGAAAGATCTATGCTTCTACAGCCCAAGTTTGTTATTCTTACATTAGCACTACTGGTGCCTGCTATTAGTATGTCAGTCTCTTGACACATGATTAATAAATAGGTAATTTCGGGGGGCAGAGTCAAGATGGTGGAGTAGAAGCAGGACCTCCCTGCTGCTCCAGCTTTCACCTTCCCCAATCCATGTAAAAATAGGATTCTCAACAAACTTTGGAGCTAAAGAACCCACAAAATGACACAGAGAAGCTAACATCCTGCTGAGGAAAGCCCAGCAGGCTGGCAGGAATCAGCCAGCTCAGTGCTCTAGGAGCCGGGCCCAGCATCAAGCCTAGGCTTTAGCCCCAGTGTGGGCCTGACCAGCCACTGGCCTGAGTGACTCCAGATCATCAGCAGCTGTGGCCATTTCCAGATTTATCAACACATAGACGCCAAGGACAAAGTGAGAGGTCAGTGCAGTCTGGACTTTGGGACCCAGTAAATGGGAGTGCGTGGCTTTTGCCCCCAGGGCGAGAAGCTGCTGAGTCACTGGCACAGCCAGCCAGAGAACACCAAATAGCAGCTTCAGCTGCTGGCATGCAGAGTGTAGGGGGACCAAGCAACCACTCTGAGGAGAATTTGCTCTTGCTTTAACCTTCTTGTATCTGGATTGCAGTCAAGGGTGGAGGTCCTGGGGTGTGTGTCCAGCTTGCCAGAACGTGTACAAACCTTGGAGAGGGCACCCAACTAATACCTCTGGCAACTGAGAAAAACCTAGCTTTTAGGAGGAAAGTTCCCTTTTGTGGTGGCAGAGTCCTACTGTGGCAAAAAGCCCAAGGGGCAAGTGACTGAGGGGCCACATGACCAGGAAAAGGAAACAAAGCAGACAGAAAATTCAAACATTACACTCCTATTTTGGGGACAAAAAGGAGCAAAGCATGGAACAGGAGGAAGACAGTGAAGTCATAAACCTTGCACCAAAAGCTTCAAAGGAAAATACAAGCTGGTTACAGGCTATAGAGGACCTTAAGAAGCAGATAAGAGAAGTAGAGGAAAAACTGGGAAGAGAAATGAGAACAATGCAAGAAAATTATGAAATGAGAGTCAACAGCCTGACTGAGGAAAATAACACTTTAAAAAACAAACTGACTCAAGTGGCAAAAGAGATTCAAAAAGGCAATGAGGAGAAGAATGCCTTAAAAAGTCGAATTTGCCAGATGGAAAAAGAATCTCAAAAGCTCAATGAGGAGAATCATGGCTTCAGAATTAGATTGGAGTAAATGGAAGCTAATGACTTTATGAGAAATCAAGATGCTGTTAAACAGATCCAAACAAATGAAAAAATAGAAGGCAATGTGAAATACCTCAAGGGAAAAACCACTGACCTGGAAAATAGATCCAGGAGAGATAATTTAAAAATTATTGGACTATCTGAAAGTCATGATCAAAGTAAGAACCTAGAAATCATCCTCCAGGATGTTCTCAAAGAAAACTGCCCTGATGTTTTAGAACCAGAGGGCAAAATAGAGGTTGAAAGAATCCACCAGTAACCTCCTGAAAAAGATCCCAAAAAGAAAACTCCTAGGAATGTTATAGCCAGGCTCTGGAATTCCTAGATTAAGGAGAGAATATTACAAGCAGCCAGGAAGAAACAATTGGAATATTGTGGAAAAACAATCAAGACAACCCAGTATCTGGCAGCTTCTACACTGAGGGATCGATGAGCTTGGAATATGATATTCCAGAGGTCATAGGATCTGGGATTAAAACCAAGAATCACCTATCCAGCAAAGCTGAGTATCATGTTTCAGGGAAAAATATGGTCATTCAGTGGAATAGAGAACTTTTAAGCATTCTTGCTGAAAAAACCAGAGTTGAATAGAAAATTTGATGTTCAGATACAAGAAGTAAGAGATACATGAGAAAGTAAATAGGGAAAATAAATCATAAGGAACTTATCAAAGTGGAACTATTAACATTTCTACCCAGAAAAACAATAGTTGTAACTGATGGAACTTTTCTCAGTAGTTGAAGAGAATAGAAATTATATATATATATATATATATATATATATAATAAAAATTACATATATATTATATATATATTTCTATATATGAGGGTATATGGGCATATGAATACATATGTGAATGTGTGTATACATGTTTACAGGTATACGTAGATAGAGGGCACAGGACCAATTTAACAGGAATGGGTGATACTTAAAAGGTGAAATTAAGAGGTGAGAGAGGAATATAATGAGAGGAGATGGGGAGAGACAAAATGGGGTAAAATATCTCATATAGAATACTCAAGAGAAAATGGTTACAATGGAGGGGAAGAATAGGAAGGCAAAAGGGTCAACGTTATTCCCATTGAATTTGGCTTGAGGAGGGAATGAAATACACTCTAAATAGGGTATCTCACTCTCCAAGAGAGTAGGGGGGCAAGGGGATGAGAGGGGGTATGATAGAAGGGAGGGCAAGCGGGGGGGAGGGAAGTTGGAAGCACTCACTTTTGAAATGGGATGGGATCAAAGTAGAGAATAGAACAAGTGGGAGGTGAGATAGGAGGGAGGGAAATATAGTCAGTCTTTTACAATATACCTACCATGTTATTGTTTTGCATTGGCACACATGTACAATCTATACTGAACTGCTTATTTTCCAAGTACAGTTGGGTGACAAGGGAGGAAGGGAATGAATCTGGAATTCAAAATTTTAAAATCAAATATTTCAATATATATATATAATTAATACTATTTTACATGTAATTGTGAAATAAGATATATAGGCACTGGGGCATAGAGATCCACTGGAGAAGTCGAAAGTGGTATGGGAGAAAATATGGGAGAGAGCAGATTGGAGGAAGGGATATCCTGTGGGACTGCTATTTTTGGGGCAGTGGGTAGGGAAAAACTGGGAGAAAATTTGCAACTCAAAATCTGGCAGAAATGAATGATGTATATCAGAAGTTAATAAAGCATTTGAAAAATAGAAAAAAATAGGTAATTTTATAACCAGTTTAAAACAATCTGGGCTTTAGTTTTTACTCCTTCACATGAAAGGAAACGGCTAGAGGGAGGTAGTTATTATTGAACTGGGACTAATTTAATTGAATAACAGATGAAATCAATGAGAAAACATACATGTGAAAGGGAAAAAAGTCACAAGGGTAGGAGATAGATTTGTATCTGCTAATCAAAATGTGGCTATATCTCCTTTTCCTTGTTGAAAGTCATATGCTCACAGCCATTTTGAAATAGTAACCAGTACTTCCAGGAAAGTTTCAAAAACTCTAATTCAATCTCCATTTGGGGGGATGCTGACAGTTTTCAAATTGTCATTATATTGAAATAGCAACACCTTAAAAGTTATTTACGAGATACATTTTATAACTATTTTTATTCACATAATCTTCATTTCCCAACTGATCTTTCACTGCTTCCATAACCAGATAATTATCCTTTATAGCACAGAATAAAAAGAGAAATAATATACATATCCATGCACAAACAGTTCAACAAAATTAATACAACATAGCAAGCAAGTTTTTACATAATATGCACTGTTCCACATTCATAGAGTTCCACACCTCTTCAAAGAAGGGAGGGAGGTATAGTTTATCATTTCTTTACAGAGTCAAGTTTGGTGATTAAAATTACACAGAACACAGTTTCAGTTTTTCTTTTCCATTTATATTGTTGCATTCATTGTGCATATTGTTTTGTTGATTCTGTTTGCTTCACAAAAGTTTTTTGTAAATCTTCCCATGTTATTCTACATTTATCATGTTACCATTTCTTATAATAAAGTAATAGGTCATTATATCTATCTACCACAGTTGTTTTACCTGTTCTTGAATCAATGGACATCTACTTTGTTTCCAGTTCTCTTCTAACATAAAAACTACTATAAACATATTTTGGTGTATATGGAACCATTTTTTTTCCCTTTTATTTGACTTTCTTTTGGGGAAATATGCAAGGCAGCGGGATCTCTGGGTCAAAAAGCATGAGAATTTTAGTAATTTTCTTGGTATAATTCCCAAATGATTTTCAAAATTGTTGGGCTAGTTCTCATCTCTACCACTTCAGCTAATCTTGAGACAAGAAAAAGCCAAATACCAACCACTGCTATCTAATTTTTTTCAACTTTATCAATTTTCTATGTGTGAGGTGAAAACTCAGACTTGCTTTAATTTACATTTTTCTCATTATTAGTGATTTGGACTGAGCTTTCATGTGGTTGATAATAATTTGTAATTCTATTGAGAATTATTTTTTCATCTTCTTTTACTGTCCCTTAATCATTGGGAAATTAAAATAAAAATAATAATAATGTCAAAGGATCTATGTATGGATCCCAGTTCTCCTAAATAGTATATGTTCAGTCTTGTGCAATTTACTTAACTACTCTGGACCTATTTCCTCATTTGAAAAATAATGGGGTTATTCTAGAACTCTAAGGTCTATAATGGATCTAAAACTATGTGTCCAGTACATGCATTATGCTTAAATGGAACTTCACACTAATACACCCACGAAAATGAAGCTAGGCAGAAGTAGACAGGTAACTTTAATTAACTGTTTAATTATATATAATGGCCTTATTTTTCAATGGCATTTAAATTCATAATTGAGAAACAAGCTACAAATTAGGCAATGTCTTATGTATTTTTAAATCCCATTTCAAAGACTCAATTTTTATTTCATTGGAAAATATTTGATTTTTTCCATGGCCTAAATAGGGCAGAATATGGGAAAGTAGTGTCACTTAAGCCTCTCATGTTTAAGATTTATTGTTGACTTATTTTTTTTAACTTTCTCAACAATCCCATGTTAATTTATCCTTCTGTGCTTAGCCTTCTACTCATGTAGAAAGTCAGTTAAATGGAATTAAATGTCTAAGGACCTAGAGAAGGGTCCTGCTGTCTTAAACCAGTCTATTCTAGATGACCAGCACAAAACCAAGGACTTCCAACTTCTATTTTTTTCTTTCCTCTCCTCCAATGTTGCCATGGTACCTTTAATTGAGATGAAGTTTCTGAAAAGAGCAAGACAAATTTGACTCCCCATGACAGATTACATTAACAACAACTAAAAATAATAATAGTAATAATAATGATGATGATGATGTTCGTAACATTTACATAGGTCTTCCTCACCACACTTCTGGGAGATAGCTGCTATTGCATTTGCTTTACCATTGAGGAAAATGAGACAGACCAGTTAAATTACTTCACTAGGGTCAGGCAGTTCAGCAGTGTCTGAAGCTGGATATGAACTCAGGTGTTATTGACACCAGGTCCAGCTCTATCTCTTCTTCTAGCACTATTAGCATTTTTATAGTACTTTGGGGTTTGCAAAGCACTTTACTTAAGTTATCTCATTTGATCTTCATAATAGTTCTCTGAGCTAAGTGCTAGATTTTCCTGTATTTAAGCATGTTGGCTCTCCCAGCAAAAGGAGGAAAAGGCCTGATTGACTTCTAAAAGTGGCTAGCACTCCCTTCATTCATTATAATACATTGGTGTGGGAGAAACTATGCCAAGAATCCTAATAAATCTGACCTATTGACTTGAAAAGGGTAAGATGAGCTTTATCTGCTTTGGGACCAATTCTCCCTTAACCCAAAGAAAGGAGACTCCTTATAAGGCAGAGGTCATGTAACAAAAGTGTAACAATTGTCAACCAGTTGTAGACTCTCTTGGTACCTACATAATGTGAGAAAATCAAAAATATTTTCAGAAGGATTGGTGGATGCTTATAATGAATTTATGATCATGGAAGACATGAATAGGAGTCTCACAGGCTAAGAAGGTATGAATAGTTTGTTGTGCAACAATGGAGGGATGTCACATTAATGAAATGACAGATTCTTTAAAGAATCATAATTATCTTTTAGATTCATAGAATTTATTTTCTCTTCAATGAACGTGCATTCTGTTTTGTCCTTCATGAGGACACACAACTGCTTTTCCTGCTTTCGTTCAGCAAATCACATTCAAGTCTTGTGAAAGGACAAAAATTGGGAGGCAACTATGCCACTTAGTAAATAGAATGCTGGACTTGGAGAAAGGAAGATCTGAGTTTAATTCCTGTTTCAGGCATTTACTATCTGTGCTACCCTCAGCAAGTCATTCAATATCTCCCAGATTCGGTTTCTTCAACATTGCAATGGGGATAATAATAGCACCTATAGCACAGGGTGTTCAGGTGAGGTTCAATTAAGACATAGTATGTACAGTGCTTTGCAAATGTTAAAGCACTATGTAAATGATTTTTGTTGTTGTTCTTGTTACTGTTATTATAGTGACCATGACTCTACCATCCATAATTTCACTACTTTGTGATTCTTCCAATGCAGCATCCAGTGAATCAATCTAATGGCTATTAGTAGCTTCCTCTATTAAAAATTGTTCAGTCTCTATAAATAAATCTGGCAATCCTTTAGATCAATAATATTTATACATTATGCACTGGCCATGTTTTTTTCTCCCACCTTGCTGACAAATATATGCCTTCCTAACCTAATTTTCCCCTCTCCCCCAAACTATTGTCTCACCCAAGTCTGTCTTTTGTATTTGAAACTATAATCAAACTAATATTTCTATTGCTCATAGAAAGGCTGTGTCAATATACCATCTCCCTTATGACTTCACTCACCATCCCTGTGGCTTTCTAAATTACAAAACCCTTCCCTAGCCACCACTCTTCTTTTTGTTTTGTGTTCTCCAATTAGAATATTAACTCTTTAAAGGCAGAGATTATCTCATTTTTTGCATTGTAGCCCCAGTATTTTAACATGTTGTTTATCCTGCAGTAATTTTTCATTCATTATAATTGGTGGGCAAAGTGTTTTGAGAGCTTTGAAATAAGAGAGTTATATGCATAGAGAAAGATAGCTATTTTAGGACTGAATAGTAGTACAGTCATGGAAATTAGTGTATGCTTATGTATACAGATCAGGCTGAGTCCAAAGGAAATTGGGCAATGGGCCTAAAATAAATCTAATTACTTCTACCAATTTTTTCCTCTACAATGTTAAATGGCACAGTGAAAAGCTTTTCTGCAAAAAGGTCTACATTTAATGTTTATATATCCTATCACATCACAGATTTAAATAGAGAAGGAATCTTAGGACAACTAGTCCACCTATCTTATAAGAAAGCAGAGTTATAGGAGGATAAGTGACTTGTCCAAAGTCATACAAGTTCCAAGTATTAGAGCTAGGAATTAGAACCCAATTTTTCTGAAGACAAATCCTATCAACACCAATGGTTCCATGATTCCATGTCTAATTATACACCCTACAATGGCACACATCACAGCCCCAACATACCTACTCTTCCTGTATAGTTCTTAGCCATGCCTTCCCATAAGTCCTTGATAGATAACCCACCTAGTATTGAAAGGACTTCTTTTAGGTCTTTTTTATTTAATTCAATCAATATTTTATTAAATTCAAACAATAATATAAAAAGGTATATTATTAGCCATTGTGTACCAGTGCAGTATTTGGGCAATACATCTGTTATTTTTTATTCTAAATATATGACTAGGGTACTCTGTCCCCAGTAATTCATGTTTTGGTTAATGAAATTTACAGTGCTTCAGCACAAGTCATCATGAGTTACCTGCTTCAGCCTACTTATCCCAACAAATTTCTCTCCATTGTCATTCATTTACTAAGTACCTGCTAGGTACAGAAAGTTCAGTTGGGAGTGATACACATATTAGATAAGACAACCCCTCCCTTCAAGAAGTATACAATTTAGTAGGGGAAGGCTATAACACATACACAAATAAGTATAATGTAAAAAACAATATACGTTAAATATGAGAGGTGTAAAAAAAGGCAGGGAAAGATCAGTACCAATCTGATTAGGAAAAGGGAAGGAGTCGTGAAGGAACTAGGCAGTACAATATTAGTTTTTGTTTTTGGTTTTGGTTTTTAAAGAATGGCTAGGGGGGGCAGCTAGGTGGCGCAGTGAGTAAAGCGTCTGCCCTGCAGTCAGGAGGACCTGAGTTCGGTTCTGGCCTCAGACACTTAACACACACACACACACACACACACACACACACACACACACACACACACACACACACACACACACACAACTAGCCATGTAGCCTTGGGCAAGTTATTTAACCCCAAATGCCCTCCAAAAAGCAAAATAAATAAATAAATGATAAAATAAATAAAAGAATGGGTAGGGATTCAACAGATGGAAGTTGGGAGGGCATTATATTTGTGAGACTAAAATCAGAAAATCTGGATCATATATGGAGCAATTGCAAAATTTGTGGCTCAGTTGGAATATACAACATTTGGAAAGAACTAGTTTAAGTCAAGACTGTAAAGTTATCAAAGAATCACAATCTCAGAGTTTGGAGGAGGCACAGAAGCTTTATATTTTTAGTGATGCCTAAACAAGAATCATATATACAAAACTGTCAAGTGCACAACCAGCTTTATCTTGTAGACTGTTAGTAAGGGGGAATTCACTAGCTCCCAAAGCAATGGATTCAAATGTTGGATAAGGCTAATTGCTTGGAGGATAGCAGTCTATGGATGGAATATCAGGTTTAAGACTTTAGACTTGATATGGTAGCATGTAAGGAAGCACATTGGCTTCTATATGAAATAAACTCTAGTAGCCCCCTTTTGCTTCTAAAATAAAACAAAAACTCCTTTGTTTAGCTTTTAAAGTCCTACTCATCCTGTACTAATGCTACCTCTCTAACCTTCTTGAACATTATTTCACCTTCCAAACTCTGCAATACAATCAAATTGCTCTTCTCTCACAACAAAACTGACCTAACACTATTCCATCTCCCATCTCAGTGCCATCTGTAGTACAAAGAATTAAATCTATCGTTATCTCCACTACATAGAGACTGTTCTTCCTTTAAGATGCAACTTAGATGCTATCTTCCGCAAGAAGTTTTTTTTTCTTATTCTCAGTCACTCAATTGCTTGTGCCTTCTCAAACAACTTTTTGCTTAAATGCCGTGTATAAATGGCTATATAAAAACTTTGTATTTATATTCCATCCATCCATCCATCCATCCATCCATCCATCCATCCATCCATCTATCTATCTATCTATCTATCTATCTATCTATCTATCTATCTATCTATCTATCTATCTATCTATCT
>NW_027187380.1:18630259-18631879 GCF_028583685.1 Petaurus breviceps papuanus | reverse complement strand
TCTATCTATCTATCTATCTATCTATCTATCTATCTATCTATCTATCTGTGCTTATCTCCTTCATTATGATTCAAACTCATTCTGAGTAAGGATTTTTCATTTTTTTGGACTTGTATTTCCAGCACTTTGTACAATATGTGACAATTAGTTAACCAACCAGCATTGGCTAAGCTTCTATTATTTGCTAGGTACTATGGAAAGTGCTGGGGATACAAATAAAGGACAAAAAGTAGAATGAGTTGAAGATGACACATTGTGAGACTGGGTGAGTAGGAGAATGGTAATACCCTTGACAATAACAAGAAAGCTGTCCTTAATAGGTACTTAAATAATAATGATTAATTAACAAGCAATAAGCACTTGTTGGTTGATTATCTTTCCATTGCCTAATTAAGGAGTTTTAATGGATAAAGGAATGTGATCAGATTTATGCATACAAGGAAGATATATCTGGTCCTAGCATCTCATGTCTTTTGAGTCAAAGTCCAAAACATTTCCCACTAACTCACCTGCCCACCTCATGGCCAGCCCCTCAATAAAGAAACAAAGAAACATAGAAATTTAAGGGAATTATTATTTATGATAATTATCAGGCACTATAGAATTTTGATTTTGTTCTTCCAACAAGTGAGGCAGGTGGCATGAAGTTCTCACTGGAGCAATTAAACTGAAGAGCTATTGATGATAGCCACTGCCTTGAACTTCCTCAACCTCCAGAACAGTTTCCATAGGTTGCATATACCAAAGAAGAAAAAGAGTTTACTGATTTTATGTAAACCCAACCAAACTCCCTCCCCAAAGCAAAATATTACACTGTTCAAAACTTCTGGAGAATCCAGAAATATAAAGCTTTGGGTGAAATGTAAATTTCTTAAAATATTTATCCATCCATAAGTGGCTACATTTTTGACATTATTGTAGGGTTTCTCAGTTTTCCATTTTATTAAAAAATATTTATTCGGTTTCTAAGATTACTGCTTTTCTGACCACAGAAAATTCAATTACTGAAAACTGCAGCTATCAAATTGGTTGAAAATAAATAGCCTTTTATCCAAACCTGGCGGAGACTGGTTTACTTTTAATATGCAGCCATAAAAAGGGGAGAGTGGGGGTGGGGGGAGAAAACCCATTCCATTGAGCACTGGTAAACTATGGAGTCAGAAATCATGCAGGACTTCATATCATTGGATATTATTTTAAAGGGGAGAGGAAGAATAAAAGAGGGATATTATTAGAATACTTCAGCATTATTTTTCTTCTTTTGTTTAAGTGATAGAAGTTACATGTATACCTTTTTTTCCTTGAATTAAAATTACTTTCTCCTTTATGTCTGTGTTTGAAATGTTTAAGATTGTATAGGAAATGTGGTAAGTGAGATGTACAAACCTGAGGTTCCCAATATGGAGGCTAATTATGTGCAAAGCAATTGGAGTAGCGGCAATAGTGTTGAAGATAGACTAGACAAGGAAGCTGAGCCAGGTTGCTAGGGTCAAATTTTCTGTTTTTGCTCCTGTTTCCATTTCCACTTTAAAAAAAAATTCCAACGAATAAGGGCTCTCTCTCTCTCTCTCTCTCTCTCTCTCTCTCTCTCTCTCTCTCTCTCTCTCTCTCTCTCTCTCT
>NW_027187380.1:18597493-18630249 GCF_028583685.1 Petaurus breviceps papuanus | reverse complement strand
TCTCTCTCTCTCTCTCTCTCTCTCTCTCTCTCTCTCTCTCTCTCTCTGTTTCTGTGTGTGTCTCTGTATCTGTCTCTGTGTTTGTGTGTATATGTGTATGTATGTGAACAACATTCTCCAATTCTTTTCTTTAGGATGGTGAGAAAATACCCCCACAGAGCCAGGGTTTCCCAAAGGAGGCAAAAAACTTTTATTAATTGTGTGTAGGTGTCATACACTTTTAGATTTTCTCTAGCAAAGTTTTTTTTTTTTAAAGCAATTGGGGTTAAGTAATTTGCTCATGGTTACATGGTCAGTTTTTTGTGTGTTTGGGGGGGGGTATGTGGGGGGGACAGTGGGGGGGTGTTAAGTATCTAAGACCAGAATGGATCCCAGGTCCTCCTACTCTGGGGCCGGTGCTCTTACTCACTCTGCCACCTAGCCGCCCCTCTAGCAAAGTTTTAATCAAGTTCTGGTTTCACTCCACCACTTAGCATGTGGCTAGGCTATTTATTGGTGATATTAAGGCTATTAGAATAACCAGGATAAACTTTCACTAAAGAGGTAATCTACTGGGGGTATGAGGCAGAATTATAGCACTTTAAAGTAAAATTCACATTTTTTGCATGTGTATGTATCTCCATTGTTTAGTTTTCTCTATCATAAAAATAGTAGCTATCCATAGGAATTATGACCAAAGGAGGAAAAGCAAAGGAGAACAAAAGGATAAGGACTTCTGATGCATACTTAAAAGAGTGATGGAAATATCATCAGATGCATATACATTCATAATTAATTTAAAAGTAAAGTTATTCAAGTTGCCGCATATGATTGCAATGGAGTACTATTATGCTTTAAGAAATAACCAAAGGGGGTCGTTTCAGGAAAAAACAAAAACATGACAAGATATATATAAACTGATGCAAAATGAAGTGAGAAGTACTAGGAGATCATTGTGCACAGTAACAGCAATGTTGCAATGATTGCCCCCCATGAACAACTTGGTTATTTTGATCAATACAATCATCCAAGACAATTCCAAAGGTCTCATGACAAAAAAGAAAAAAAGTGCTATCCACCTCCAGAGAGGGAACTGATGAATTCTGAGTACGAAGTATAATTTACTCACTTCATTTTCTTTAACAATATGGCTAATAAGGAAACATGTTTCACATTATTTCACATGTATAATTGATATCATTTTGCTTGTCTCTTCAGTGAGTTGGAGAGGGGTGGGAGTAAGAGAGAGAATTTGAAACAATTTTTTTCAAAGTGTTAAAAATAAATAACAAACTGTAAAAATTAAAAAGTGAATTTTTATTAAATATGTTTAGATTTTTGTAACAATATTTCAAGCTAATTTTCATTTTTTCCAAAAATTATTTGAACTCTCCTTACTTAGTCCAAACAAATGGGAGTTGACATTAAATACTTGTTGCCTGATTAGAGGCATTTGGAATTTTTTTTTTCTTCCCATCCAACACACTAGTAAATAATCTGGAATACTTATAACTACTTGCAAGGATTCTTGACTTTGCCTGATTTCAGACTTTTTTTCTGGAACCTACCCTTTCCCATGGCTGTGGTGAAGTAATCTCCTTTGAAATGGTCCTATAAGAAATGCTCTCTGAACTTAAAGTGTAATAGGATGTTAAGTGAAAGTAATCATAGCTTTAAAGACTACTTTCTGTAGTCATGTGTGTGCCATGCTAAATAAGATGTATCCATCACCTCTCTTTTTTAGGTTAAAATAGAGAAAGTCTCAATAGGCCAGACACTGAAATATTGGAATAGCTTCCCATCCTTACAGTAAAACTTCCTGTCATGGGGCAGAAGGAGCCTTGTGAAAGAAGCTAAACCAAAACTAACTTTATGATGTCTGTGACAAAGCAGACATATGGGAAACATGGAAATGGCAGGGGGGTGGGATGGTTGATTTAAATCACTTCCACAAAGAATCAATCAACAAGCATTGATTCAGTGCCTTCTATGCGCTGAGTATTATGGTAATGTAGACCATATAAGCTTTGAGTGTCTGTGTACAAACTCCCAATTCTATTGACAAACCAGGTCTCTAGAACTTGGTTACATCTTTCTGTCAGGTCTTTAAGGGATGAAGAGTCCTCTTCACCTCTTCACTCTAATGCCATCAGTATAAGTCAACCAGTGGGATTCTCCCCATGATTAACATTTGAGAATCAATTGAATTAGGCTGCTTTATAGGGCCTTTAGAATTGGGCATTTATCAATATGGTAGAGTTAAAAGAATTGGGATAAAACTTCCATCCACTAAAACATCTCTGATTCATTCTCACAATGGAACTGCAATGACTTGCCTATGCTCATTCTCACAAGCATTTGCAGAATAAAGGGTAAAGTGGGATCCAACTTAGAGAACATAAGTAGTAAAGAGGTAATTTATAGCTGAATTTTCTGGTATTTATGAGGTGCCCAAGAAGTTCCCTTTAAACACAATAAATCTGTATCCACTCTGCCGTTGGTTCCTAATGCACACATTTTCCTCAGTTGATCCAGTGATACTGCTAGGACTTTGCTAAAGAGATTGCAAAGGCCAAAATCCTCCATACTTTTGGAAACTTTAAATGTCTTCTCCTGGACAAAAGAAAATGTGGGGAAGGAGATCTGACCAAGAATGAAGAAGAGTTGTTTCTTTTCTAATCAGACGGTTCCTACTTAGTGACGTGCTGGAAAGCCAAACTTGCTCCAATTTTTTAAATGATTTTGGTTCTAACTAGCTTGGTAATTTATAATGTCCCTTGGGAAATGGTCAAGTTTCTTTGGCCTATCTGGAAGCCTCAAATGGAGGTGTTTCATGATCATCTTTGAAAAAAAGCGAATCTAAGGAAATCATACAGAAAGTATGTTTTATGCATAGGGGACAAATTGAGGCAAATAAGAGGAGAAATGCTAGGCATGAACACTGAGAGCTAGTTTGACTAGACCATAGACTGTGAAAAATTTTAAGTGCTGAATGATAATTAATATTTTCACTTAAAAGCAATAGAAAGTCACTGGAGATTTTTTTTTAATATGGGAGGGAAAACATAGAACTTATATTTTAAGAATATTGCTTCTACAGCTGTGTGCATGTTTTTGGCTTCCTTTCTAGAACCAGGAAAGAAGGAGACATGGAATATAGGGTGAGAAAGAGGCAGCAATCTATCAGATGACTAGCAAAGACATTTACTAAGAGTACAAGTGGAGATTAGAGCTAGGTCAATACAACTTTAATGGTTTAAATGTTTTTCTTAATATCCATTCTCTGTAACTTTTGACCTCTTTTATTAGGAGCATAACAATATGGTTTTTGGCTGTTAGAATTTTGTACCTGGAAGTACTATTATCTTCCTCAGTCTAAGCAATATAAGTGAATTGATACTGATTGCTATGAAATATACACACATGCATATTGATATTTTTATGTAGCTACATTAATAAACGAGGCCTTTCTACCTTGTTGAGATTTTAATAGTTCTAATTAATTATTACTTTTCAATAGAATTTGACTAATCATTTCACCTATAAAATTTTGAGAAAAAAATGAAGTGTCACTACAAGGCTTTTGATTCCTGGTATAAAAGGCAAATGGAAGCTGTTTTCTGGAAATTTGTCATAAAGCCGATATGTGTCCCCAAACTGTAAATTGTCCTTTGCCTTTTGCTCTAATTCCTAAAACAAACACAGAAAATCTCTTTCTCTTTTTCGTAATAAATTCAGATAAAGTGTCTTTCTGGGCTTATATGGCCCAATAGAAGCTGGCATTGTATATAACACCCTCTTTAGCTAATTTTGAATAAATCAGGGAATGCTTCAGTCCTACACCTTCATATCTTTCAACAAGTTACTGTATTCAAATATCCCAAATCTAAAAATCTACAACACACGGCTCTTCACCAATGACCATTCTGGAATCTCCACTCCTAACACGGTGCAAAAAGGAAGAATCCTTAACTGTAACAGATTTGTTTTCCTATATAAAAATGGCACTTTGTCATAGTTCTTGGGCACTGGAAAAAAAAAACAACACAAAAACTATGAGTTCTATTAATCACTTAAAAAGTTACTTAATTGCCTTAAAGAATAAAATCTTTGAGCATTTATGTGTCTTCAGGTGAAGGACTGGTAATCTTTCAGCTTCAGGCCAAGGGCCATCAAAGAATGAAATGTGAAACATCTTTAGAGTTCAAGAGGCCAGCAGATTAATGCTAACAGTTCCTGTTAGCAAGCCTGCCAACATTATACCCCATATTCATGATGTCTCAAGACGCTATGATGAGTGACAGCTTGGTGATGACTGGATAGGATAGGCTTGAAAAAGTCTCCATTAAGCAAAGTCTTCTGAATTCAAAGCTGCCGCTTTGGCCAAATAAATGAAATAACAAATGAATAAATAGACAAATGAATGAAAGAACAAATAAATGGAAAATCGTTGGATCAAAATCAGAAATGGAAAAGAAAGTGAAGATGCCTAGATTCTCAGACTATCATTTGCACAAGGAAACAGTGGACATCCCTGAATACTGAGGATAATAATACTTTGCTCTTCCATAGTGCTTTAATGTTCACAAGATAATTCCTTTATGATAAACCTGTGAAATTTGCAGTGCAAATTATTTCCATTTTACAAACAATTAAACTGAGGCTCAGAGAATTGAGGCTCAGAGGACTGGAATGGCTTTCCTGTGCTCAGACACTCAGTATGTGTTAGACCGTAGAGGAGAACTCAAATTTTTGATACTAATTCCAGAGATTCTTCCTTGATACCACCATTACCTAATTAATTGTATCTAACTCTTTGTCCCATGGACCATGCTGTCCATGGGGTTTTCTTGAAAAAGATAATGGAGTAGTTTGCCATTTCCTTCTTCAGGGCATTAAGGCAAACAGAGGTTAAGTGACTTGCCAATGTCACAGAACTAGTAAATGTTTGAGTCAGGATTGGAACTCAAGTCTTCTGGATTCCAGACCCAGGGTTCTATCCACTGAGACACTTAATGGCCTCAAATTTGCAGAGCTATTTAAATTATTCAAAATATTTCAAATATATTTCTTGTTTCAAAGTCATCTCAATTCAATCCAACAAGCATTTATTAAGTGCCTATTGTATACTAGGTTCTAGTGAAACACAAATACAGTCCCCCTCAAAAAGTTTATATTAGATATATGCTATAATATGCTATATTCTAATCAACTAGATAAATACAATGCGTACACAAATTAGTATATTATAAGGAAGTGGAACCTATTGGTTTTCTATTCTGTCTTGTGGGAGAGAAATTATTATAACATCTAGGGCATTAAACCATTCATTCTAGAAAGCTAAAGTGGTATAAAAGAATAAAAAATTTTATTTCTAGTCTAATACAAAGCGAGATATGCCAATATACTTACAGAAATAATAATTTCAACTTTCTCGTGACATAAAAATTCAGGTCAGTCTGAGAGTCATCTTGGGGTATATCTTATCCTAGACTGAGTTTCTTTTACAAAAACATCAAGAAAGTGAGATGAGATTCAAATTGAGATGGTGTTTAAATAAAACCAAATCAAATTGTCAATTTAGCTGATTCAGTCCATCAGTAGATCTGGAGAAGGGAAAATGTTGTTCAGTTGAATCAATTCATTGAATCACTTCATAGATTTCAATTAACTGATGGGTGAATTAAATTGGCATTTCAGTCCAAATAGTCAATTTGAAGTCAACAAAGTGCTAACTTCACCTCCACAATCCTACTTCTGGGCATATATCTGAAGGAAGTCAAAGTCAGAGATGTAGGTCCCATAAATATCAAAATAGCAGTACTTTTTTTTGGGGGGGGGGGAGGAGTATCATAGAAGTATAAACAAAATGAGTTTCCTTCCATTTAAAAATGATTATAATATATAATTATTGTATAATATGAAATGATGACTTAAGATTTCATGGAAATAAGAAAAGATTATATGAATTGATACAGACCAAAGAAAGCAAATGCAAAATCAGGACATATGTGTACATGTGTGTATACACACATATACATATGAATGCATGTATGCTTATGCTTATATATGTATATACACATTTAAATTACAATAATGACTTAAAGGAAAATAATCCTAAAACACTGCTGAGTTCAGATTAAATTAAATAAACAATATTGTTCCAGAAGAACTAGTAGGGTGAAACACATCTCCTTCCTCTCTGCCCAGAGGTGATGGAGCAATGGGTGAAGAAAGTTGCATACGCTCTCAAAGATAGAGTCAGTAGTAATTAGTCTTGGCTAACTGTCGTGGACTGCTCAGTGTCCAGCACTTAGCATGATCTGGAGACATGAATAAGAAATGACCAGGCTATGTGGGCTGTTCAAGGAAGAATGATGAACTCCATTTATTGATTCTTAGGACAAGGTTTTTGTAGAGCAAGGAGACAAAGGAAGGGATCTCAAGTATTCCCATCATTATCTTAGCCTCATATCCTGGAAGTAGCATGGCAGGAAGGCCTTTTGTTCTCTAGGTGCCAGAGAGTCTTAAGAAGAGCCAGTTAACTCCTTTCATGTGCAGGCACATTACAAAGGATGCTCTTGAGAGCTGGCTTCAACGCCTGAAGCCAAAGCCACATCATCAAGTACATCTGCATAGGACCTGACCACAGAAGAATTCAAATATTTTGGTTTTCAACAACTTAAGTCTTGGGGCAGAGCCTGCTGGTCAGAAAACTCAAAAAACATCCTGATAAGTGTAAGCCATATCAAAAGAACTCAGGAGCTAACTGCTTCTCAAAGAGGTCATTGATATTCAGGTCCACTGATATCAAGGTAATTATCTGAAGTTCTGGCTCAGGCCTCTTTGGCTCCCAACAGCTAATAGTTTCTCTTTAGGTAGTTAGGTGGTGCCATGCATAGAATCCTGGCCCTGGAATCAGAAAGACACTTACTATCTGTGTGACCTTGGGCCAACTCACTTAATCTTTGTTCACCTCAGTTTCCTTATCTGTCATATGGGGATGATAATAGCACATGCCTCCCAGGGATGTTGTGAAAATGAAATGAGAAAATAATTGTAAAGCACTTAGCACAGTGTTTGGAACATAGTAAGTGCTGCATTAATATAGCTATCATTATTATTAATTATTATATGTAAGTCCTTGAAGGGAATAGGTAAAACAGGTTTGTGGTATTTAAAATAAAACATTGAAAGAAAAAATAATAACCAGTTAGTCTAGGAGTAACATATATGAATGATTAGAAGTTTTGGATGAGTAGACAAGCTATAACTTGAGATAATTTTCTCCATAGTTACACTACTAATGTAGTAATAGTGATAATGTAGTACAATTGTGGTATGACTAAAGCAATGATGTGGGTAAATCAGAGTAAATAACCCTTCAAATGAAAGGAAAGACAAAGTTGGTTAAATTATCTGAACAAACTTTTACATTAGTCATATGGAGTAAAACATCTGAAACTCTCCCCTTTGAATTGACTGACTGCATAGGTGCTGTAAAAAAAAAAATAACTTTGGATAATAATAACAACTAACCAACTAACTAATAAAAATAACAACTCTCATGCATCTGCTAGTTCTTTCTCTGTCTCTGTCTCTCAATTCTCTTTCATTCTCTCTCCCTCACTCCTTCTATACCTGCCATCATTCCCTGCTTTTCACTTTTTTTTCCTGTTCTCTATACAATTTGCATTGAAATTAACTCCCAGTTTAGGAATTTACAATCTAAGAAATTTGTCTGGAACCCTGAGAAGTTAAAGGTTAAGTCATATCACATTATAATATGTAAGAGACAGGAAATGAACACTAGTCTGACTTGGAGTATAATTCTCTATCCACTACTCCTTTCCTCTGTACCTTAACTGTAAGAATTAATCCCATCTTTCAGTTTTTAATTGTTCTTCAATGAAAATGTCTAAAATAACTTTCCTATTCTAAATTTTTAGTATTTTTGAGTATGTAATTATTCTGAAATACTTTCATATGTGCATGGTATTTCTCTACTGAAATGTAAGTTCTCTGAGAGTAGGGATTGTTTTAGTAGTGAATGCATAATACATATGTGTAAGTTGGTTGATTGAAATAAAAGGACTTAAAATAATATTGAATAAGCTCTTAACTTCAAATTTTCTTCTTATTTTTCAGTACTTTTAAATGATATCACATAATATTACATTTTAAAATAGAAAGAAACATGAACCTATCTCATGACTCATATCTTTTCATCCAGTAATAAAATGTATTTATCTGTTGAAAGAGATTAAGTACATCATGAAAATGATTCTAACATACCATTCTACATTGGAAAAGTCAGTTGCTGAGTATGTGTGGCAAGGAGAAAGGAGTTACATAAGTTGACAAATATGTTGCTTGAGAGAGCATGACAGGGAAAATGTTTGAAACTCCTACTCTAATCTGCTTTTTATAGGATTTTCAAGTTCATCTGGTGGGCAACTTAACTGAAACCAACCTTTGCATATAAGAAACATAATTGTGTGGAAGTGGGAAGAAAATTGGTCATTTATACCAATGCTTACAGTGTATTAGACATTTAGGAGACCTAACCCTGTCTGCAACCTCCCTTTGACCAAGTTAACTCTGCTCATTTCCCAAGCTTATTAGGAGCTATAGCTTCTATTGGAAATCTGGTGTATGGATAATGTATCTAAAATGAACTCTGCACTCAAAACCAATAGAGCAGTAGCTTAACCATCAGCAATCAGTCCATAAAATCTAGTTATGTTCCCCTTCCCCGTTAAGGGGGCAGGATGCTAATGGATTTGAAACTGAAGGAGTGGACCACAGACTTTTTTAATAAATGAAAATAAATGTGAGTCTCAGGCTCATGTTGATCTATATGTGATCTAACTGTGAGTCCCAGAATTCTCTCAGTTTTTCCCCCAAGGGTTGATTTCTAGCCTAAACCACCCTATGTTTATAGCTGATAAGTGTCTGCTGAAGGGTAATAATGTAACTTATCACTTTCATCAAAAGCTCCCTGAAAATGTGTTTATCTAAAAGGCTTGTATGTTTGTGTATGCTTCAAATATCTCTGCCTTTAGGTTTGAGTTGCTTGTGCATTTAAAAGCCATTCCCTGAAAAGGCTTTTTGGGAAGCTGTTTAGCTGAGGGTTAATGGCTGTATATCTTTGGTTAACCTTCCAGGTTACAGTATTCATATAAATATATACAAATGAGACATTGACTATTGTCCAATTTTATATTCTCACTAAATCAAGGTAAAGATTTAAAGCTCAATTCATAAAAAAATAAAAAAACACAATCTTTCTGTGGGTGTTAGCTGATTTTTAACTCAGGCGAGACTGCTGTTGGGAAATTCTCCAAGCACTAAGCTGCTGAGTGGTGGAGAAAAAAAAAACACCTAGAGGGATTGAGATAGTTGAAAAAGACTTAAGGAAAGCCTAGCGATGGCCATGGAGCATTTCTAGTAGTCACTAAAAAGCTAGATTTGTGGAAGCCTATAATCGACAGTAGGTCATCTTGTTTGAAAATGCTTCTGAATTACTTGAACTGCAGACAGAAACCAGATATTTCTAATCAAAGATAGTGTGAGTTATAAATATTCCTGTAACACATTGAGGTTTTCTTTAAGGAAAGTTCTCACTAAGTACCAATGATGAAACAACAGCTAAGGGACTCATAAAGTAATGCATTTTCAATGAATGTGTAACATCTGTACCTCTTTGTTTATGAAGTTAATGATGAAGCTGAAGTCGAGGGGTGGGGGAGCAGTTCTCCATCTGGCCCCCACCTTTGGAATGTGGGTGTTGTCAGCCAGAACAGACCACATACCTTTGTTCCTCCCAATAGGCAGTTCCTGTTCCCTAGACATTTCTTTTAACTATATCCTAACTATATCCTCTGCATAGTTCAAGGGTGGAAGGGAATGGAGAAGAACAAATGAATGAGGTCATAGGACCTGACACCCAAGTCTTTTCTTAGAAAGTAACTATGTATGATGGAGAGAGAAAAGCAATGTAATATGGAAGACATAAGGTTGACTTTGTATTCTGGAAATCTGGTTTTAAGTCCTGCCTCTGAAAGATAGTAGATTTATGATAATGAGCAAACCACTTAACCATTCAATATCTCAAACAATTCTCTAAGATTATACATTTTAGAAAGCAGTTATTTTGCACTGGTAGACAGAGTTTCCACATCAGGGACCACCTAAATCAGTATAGATAACTACACTGATGTAGTTGCAGATCTGAACTAATATCCCCCTAAAAAATTAGGGGAAAAAGCAACACTGTTATTGAGAATACCTATACACATATATGTATATGTATATATGACATATATAACACCCATATATAACATACATTTATATGTATACCCATACACATATATGTATATGTATTTGTTGTAACACTATAATAAATTCTAGATTCAGATATATTGACTGGCTAGTCAGACCTTGATCAGGTTAACTCAATATTCTTTCAGCTCTTGTCCTCACCTTTACTAGGTAGATACAACCAAAATAATGGTATATTTATATTTATTCCAGTGCATTTCTTCAGAAGAGCTTGAGGAATTTGAAGCATAAAGGAATCATTTCTTTTGGCAAAAATAGGGTACAAAATTAAAACTTTTCCCAATCTGGGTCCAGCCTACCTTTCCAATACTTATTCCATATTAGTCTACAAATTCTAGATTCCCATCAAACTGACCTACTTGTCTTTCCTATATATTGCATCTTATCTCTTGTTTCCATGGAAGCTTTCCCCCATATCTGAAATGATCTTCTTCCTCACTTTTGCTTTGCAGAATCCATAATTTCTTTCACCTATCAGGTCAAATACCACCTATTATACTAATCTGATGCTTATCGCCCAGTTGAAAATTAGCTTGCAATTATAAATATGTATAACTGTTATAAATTATGCTATTCATCTTATAAATTATGCAGTAATGCATGTACACATTATAAACATGCCCACATATTACATAGATGCATACAAACATGTATATTTTACAAATATATAGTTACATTCTTGAATATTAAAATCCTTGATTCTTGAATATAAAATCCTTGAGGGCAGGAACTGTTTTATTGCTATCTGTGTGTCACCAACATGCTATATAGAACCTTCCACAAAAATTGATTGAACGATTTTAAACATGTCACTTCCCTTCCTTTGACCTCAACTTTAAATCGAGAGGATTAGACTAGTTGATCTCTAATATCCTGTATGATCCCAAGCTTCTGCTCAATTGTCTGAGGTACATGTTTATGAACTCTCAGGCCTCTAGATGAATAACATCCAAAGAGGGGTCCATGCAAGTCCAGGGAGCTTCAGTTAAACCTCAAGCTTTATGTAATGAATCAGTGAATGTAAATGTTGGTCATATTCCATTTTCCCAGTGATAGTAAATATGAGATTGTCTTCTAACAAAACTATGCTATTCCTTCATACAGTATTGTTCAGTACATTTCCAATATCCCCAACCCCCCAGGCCTGTCTTTCCAAGTTTGGTTCTGGAGAGTGAATGTAAGACCTATCTTCAATCAAGGAATCCAAAATATCTGCACAGGAAACAAAATGCCCCATTCTGAATCAATGCAATTTGGCCCCTAGATCACCCCATAGATGTTATAGGCTCCATTCATCAGGCAGATTATATAAACTGTATTTGTTGTATTTGAAAGTTTTTTTTTTTTATTTGTTTCTTTTGTTTTTACATTGGAGGTTGTTTTAGGCCTTATCTAATGCTAGCAAGTCTAGGACCTCAGATTTACAATTGGAATGAAATGAGAAACTCAAAAATCACCTAACCCTAGCAAAATAAGATTTACTTAATCAAAGTACAGAAAGAAAACCCAGCAAGGATACTGCATTGATTCAGTTGAGTGCATTTTATGCTTCTTGTTTAGCCATTCTGGTATACTGGTTAAACCAGAGGGATCTGCACATCTGCCTTCTTATTGACTTGATTTTGTATTTAGGCCACTCCAAAGCCATGTCAATGATCCAATCTTGGTCCCTTGAGCCAATTAAGTATTAAAAATGGTTTCAGTGTCTTTTAATAGAAATAAATAAAACAAACGAAACTAGCCTAGCCTGTATGTCAGGTATTGCTTATACCACACTCTACCCCTTAGGACACTCCACCACTTAAATGGCTTTAGAGCTACTATTGAACAACCCTAATATTAGGAATTCAGAAACCCTGACGCAAGCAACATTAGAAAGAGAAAAGAAAAATTAAACCAGAAGTATAGCTAAAAAAATAATAAATAAACAAGGTATTGGACTTGAAGAATCTAAGTACCCTTTTTTCTAATATATAATTTATAATCCATATAATCTATTATAGTATCAACAATCAATATAACAACTCCTTGAAGGAATGGGAGAATAGAAAGGAGAATGGAGACCTAAAACCCAAGGCTTTACCTCCCCCAATGGGAAGGACCAAATGATGATCTAACTTTTTTTCATGGGTCAGGGTCCTTTTTAATAAGGTAACTAATATTTCATTACCCTATAGCATGTAGCCTGTCCCAGGGTCAAGTTTGGTAATAATAAGTGTTCTGTACTGATACCCACTTCTTTTCCTGGTCCACTAGCCAGGGTTTCTGCCTCCCTGGAAGTCACATTGGAATGGTGACAACAAATCTTTGTTCCCTTAGAGGATTTTACTTCTTCAACAAGGACTGGGTTAACAGTTTTATTTCTCTTCTTGTGTTGCCAGAAGGCTGGCCAACTCCCAGCAATATCTTCCTGTGTTCCTTCAAGCCATCCTAAGGAAGGAGTTGTCCAAGATCCACTAAACTATTGGCATCAATTAGGTCTCAATATATTAAGCAAAATGCCTTGGTGGTGACAATTCTGGTTAAAGTAGCAACTTTATTAAAGTAACTATATTTTTAACTTATATATATATATTAATATATATGTACATATATATAAGTAACGTATATATTAAGTAACTTTATTTAAGTAACTATATATATAACAGAAATACCAATCCATGTAGAGCCAATCTTCATTGTATCAAACTATATCTTAGGAGAGACTAGGGCTTAATAGATGTAGAAGTCATATGCATATAACTGATCATTAAACTCCTGTGAACTGATAAAATTAGCAAATGACAATACATAAAGAAGAGAAAAGGATTAAGTATAGAGTCTTACAGCACACCCCAGGTAAGGGGTGATGATCTAGCAAATGAGACCAAGAAGGAATAGCGGTTAGATAAACTGGAGCAGAATCAACAGTTCAGAATAATTAAAATGAAATTTACCATAGTACTTATGTGCTAGGCACTATGCTAAGTGCTTTACAAGTATTTGGTCTTCTCCATAACACTAAGAAGCAGTTTGGTGGCTCAGTAGATAGAGCATTGGGCCTGGAGTCAAGAAGGACTAAATTCAAATCCAACTTCTGAAACTACCTATATTATCCTGGGCAAGTCACTTAACCTCGTTTGCCTTAATTCATTGGAGAAAGAAATGGTAAACCACTCCACTATCTTTCCCAAGAAAACTCCATTGACAATATTGGTATGCTATGGGTAGAAGCACGACCTTCCTGCAGCTACAGCTTCCACCTTCTTCAATCCATGTAAAAAGGGGACTCTAAACAAACTTTGGAGCTGCAGAACCCACAAAATGACACAGAGAAGCTAACCTCCCACTGAGGACAGCCCGGGGGGCCGGCAGGAACCCAGCCCAGTGTTCTGGGAGCCCAGCCCAGTCCCATGCCAAGACTGTACCCCCAGGGTGGGCCTGACCACCCCCTGGCCAGAGGGACTCCAGATCAGCAGCAGCGGTGGCCGTTTCCAGATTTATCGACACATAGACACAAAGGACAAAGTGAGAGGTCAGTACAGTCTGGACATTGGGACCAGTAAGTGGGAGTGCATGGCTTTAACCCCCAGGGCAAAAAGCCGCTGAGACACTGGCACAGCCACTAGCTCCACGTGGCGACTTCAGCTCTTGGCCTGCAGAGTGTAGGGGGACAAAGCACCAGTCTGAGGGGTAATTGCTCTTGCTTTAACCTGTTTGGGTCTGGATTGCAGTCTAGGGTGGAGGTTCTGGGGTGTGTGTCCAGCTTGCCAGAGAGTGTGGAGACCTCAGAGAGGGCACCCATCTAATATCTCTGGCAGCTGAGAAAATCCCAGCGTTTGGGAGGAAAGCTCCCCTGTCTGGTGGCAGAATCCTACTATGGCAAAAAGCCCAAAAGTCAAGTAATTCACTGGTAAAATGAGCAGGCAAAAGAAACAAAGCTGACAGAAGATTCCAACATTACACTCCTATTTTGGGGACAAAAAGGAGCAAAGCATGGAACAGTAGTAAAACAGGGAAGTCAGAACTCCTGCACCAAAAGCTTCAAAGGAAAATACAAGCTGGTTACAGGCCATAGAGGACCTTAAGAAGGAGATAAGAGAAGTGGAGGAAAAATTGGGAAGAGAAATGAGAACAATGCAAGAAAATTATGAAATGAGAGACAATAGCCTAACTGAGGAAAATAATACCTTAAAAAACAGACTGACTCAAATGGCAAAGGAGGCCCAAAAAGGCAATGAGGAGAAGAATGCCTTAAAAAGCTGAATTTGCCTGATGGGAAAAGAGTATCAAAAACTCAATGAGGAGAATCATTGCTTCAGAATTAGATTGGAGCAAATGGAAGCTAATGACTTTATGAGAAATCAAGATGCTGTTAAACAGATCCAAACAAATGAAAGAATAGAAGGCAATGTGAAATACCTCAAGGGAAAAACCACTGACCTGGAAATATAGATCCAGGAGAGATAATTTAAAAATTATTAGACTGCCTGAAAGCCATGACCAAAGTAAGAACCTAGAAATCATCCTCCAGGAAGTTCTCAAAGAAAACTGCCCTGATGTTTTAGAATGAGAGGGCAAAATAGAGGTTGAAAGAATCCACCGATCACCTCCTGAAAAAGATCCCAAAAAGAAAACTCCTAGGAATATTATAGCCAGGTTCTGGAATTCCCAGATTAAGGAAAGAATATTACAAGCAGCCAGGAAGAAACAATTTGTATATTGTGGAAACTCACAATCAGGATAACCCACGATCTGGCAGCTTCTAGACTGAGGGATCAAAGGGCTTGGAATATGATATTCTGGAGGGCAAAGGAGCTGGGATTAAAACCAAGAGTCACCTACCCAGAAAAACTGAGTATAATGTTTCAGGGGAAAATATGGTCATTCAGTGGAATAGAGGACTTTCAAGCATTGTTGCTGAAAAAGCCAGAGTTGAATAGAAAATTTGACATTCAGATACAAGAAGCAAGAGAAGCGTGAGAAGGTAAACAGGGAAAAGGAATCATAAGGAACTTATAAAAGTTGAACTATTAACATTCCTACATGGAAAAACAATAATTGTAACTTATGAAACTTTGTTCAGTAGTTGAAGGGATTATAAATATATATATATATATATATATATATATTTGTCTATATATGAGGGTATATGGGCATATGAATACATATGTGAATGTGTGTATATATGTTTACAGGTATACATAGATAGAGGGCACAGGACCAATTTAACAGGAAGGAATGATACTTAAAAGGTGAAATTAAGAGGTGAGAGGAATATAATGAGAGGAGATGGGGAGAGATAGATTGGGGTAAACTATCTCATACAGAAGAGGTATGGGAAAATGGTTACAATGGAGGGGAAGAATAGGAAGGCAAAAGGGAATGGTCAACCTTATTCCCTTGAATTTGGCTTGAGGAGGTAGTGAAATACACACTAAATAGGGTATCTCACCCTCCAGGAGAATAGAGGGGGGAAGTAGATGAGAGGGGGGATGATAGAAGGGAGGGTAGGCTGGGGGGGAGGGAGGCTGGAAGCACTCACTTTTGAAAATAGACAATATCAAAGTGGAGAATACAGTGGGTGGTAGGTGGGATGGGAGGGAGGAAAGTGTAGTCAGTCTTTTACAATGTATCTACTATGTTATTGTTTTGCATTAGCCACACATGTGCAACCTATACTGAACTGTGTATCTTCCCAGTCGGGGTGGGTGATGGAGAAGGAGGGGAATGAATCTGGAATTGAAAGTTTTGAAATCAAATATTCAAATATGTATTTGTATATATATATATATATATATGTATGTATATATATACATATATATATGTGTGTGTGTATGTATATACTATTATTAATACCATCTTACATGTAATTGGGAAATGGGATGTGCAGGCACTGAGGCATAAGAGATCCACTAGAAAAGTCAAAGGGGTATGGGGGAAAATGTGGGAGAGAGCAGATTGGAAAAGGGGATATCCTGTGGGACTGCTATTTTGGGGCGGTGAGTGGGGGAGAAATGGGGAGAAAATTTGTAATTCAACATCTGGTGGAAACGGATGATGTAAATTAGAAGTTAATAAAGCATTAAAAAAATTATGTCACTTAAAAAAAAAGAAAAAAATTAAGACAAAAAAAATATATTGGTGTGCTATGGTCCACAGGGAAATGATGAGTCAAACATAATTGAATGACTGAACAATAACAATAATCCCAAGAAGTAAATACTATTATTATACTCAAGTATGAAGAAACTTAGCCAGAATTTAAGTGACTTGCCTAAGATTTCACACAGCTTTTAAAAATACATTTAACATTTTTTTCTCTAGTATTACCCATTAAAAAAAATTCAACATACATTTTTCTTGAATTTTGAGTTCCACGTTCATTCCCTCCCCTTCCTGCAATTTGACATAGATTATACATGTCACTCAGCTTTTAAGGTCAGATTTGAACTCGGGTTTTCCTGATTTTAAGGCAAGCACTGTGCTACCTAGCTGTCTGATATGACAACAGAAAAGCTAGTGTAAGATCTTAGTAGAAGGTGAAGGTAAATGTCACATGATACTTGTAAGTCAAAAAAGATGAAGACTGACAAAAGAGTGTCGTATTTGGCAATCAAAAGTAATCAATGGTAACTTTGAAGAAAGCAGTTTAATTTAAGTGAGTCAAGAACAAGGAAAGGCTTGAGAACCCATGAGACTGTAAGAATGATAATTTCATTTACAGAGATAGAGAAGTTTGTATCAGTGTACAAGCTGTATAGCTGATCTTGTGATTTTTGCCAGCAATAGTACAAAGGAAAGCCAATTCATGCCAAATATAGTTCCAAAACATGAGGCCCAAATCTGAATCTAGACATGGTTACAATAAATTGATATAGTCTACAACAAGGCCAAATGGAAGACATTGTGCTGACAAATTACTGACTTAAAAATTTTGTCTCCTCTAATATCCTATTCTGAGGTTCATTGAGGGAAGGATATAATATATGCATATTGTCTTAGCCTATTATGACAGATTCAGATGGCTTTAAATTTAGACCCAGACTAATAAACAAATTCAACTTCTGAAACTTTCTGCAGATTTTGAATGGGTACAGTGCCAAGGGTGGAGCAGACAGGAAACACTGGTTTTTTGTTGTTGTTGTTGATGATGAATTAAGTACCTTCCCTGAGGGAAGGGAGGTGGAAAATTTGGAACAGAGTATAGATAATTTCATGTCTCACTCAGAAATCAAGGAAAGATAGGTTGAACCAATATAATAAAAATGACAATTTTCTTAAATTAATATACTAATTCTGTTCCATACCAATCAAACTACCAAAAAATATTTTTCAGAGCTAGAAAAATAATAGCAAAATTCATCTGCATGAACAAAAGGTCAAGAATATCAAGAGAAAAAAATGATGGAAGAAGGCCTATCTATACTAGATCTCAATCTGTACCACAATGTAGTAATCCTTAAAGCAATCTGTACTGGCTAAGACATACAGTAGTGGATCAGTAGAATAGATTACCATAGTAATCTTGTGTATGATAAATATAAAGATTCAAACTTTTGGAACAAAAACTTCTTATTTGATGAAACTGCTGGGAAAACTGGAAAGCAATTTAGAAGAAATGAGGTATAGAACAACACTCCACATTTTATACTAAGATAAGATCAAAATGGTATATTATTTAGACACGAAGGGTGATACCATAAGCAAATTAAGGGAGCATGGAGCAGATTACCTGTCAGATCTATGGACAAGAAAAGAATTGTTGCCACACAAGAGACAGCATTATGTGATATAAAATGGAAAATTTTGAATATATTAAATTAAAGAAGGCTTTGCACAAATAAAACCAATATAATCAACATTAGAAGAAAAAGCATAAAACAGAGGGAAAATTTACAGCAAGTTTCTCTGATAAAGGTTTCATTGCTCAAATGTGTAGAGAACTGAGTCAAATTTATAATATGATTCATTACCCAGTTGGGAAATGGTTAAGGGACATAAATAGGATGTTCTCAGATAAAGAAATCAAAGCTATCTATAATGATATGAAAAATTATTTAAATCACTATCGATAAGAGAAATGCAAATTAAAACAACTCTAAGGCACTACCTTATACTTATCAGATTCACTGATATAACAGAAAAGGAAAATGACAAATATTAGAGGGCATTGGGGAACTAATGTACTATTGGTAGAGTTGTGAACTGACCTAACAATTCTGTAGAGAAATTTGGAACTATGCCCAAAGGGCTATCAAACCATGCACACCCTTTCACCCAGCAATACCACTGAAAAGTCTGTATCCCAAAGAGATTTTTTTTAAAGGAAAAGGATCTATATTTATAAAAATCATTTTGTGGTGACAAAGAATTGGAAATTGAGGGGATGTCCCTCAATTCAGTGAATAACTGAACAAATTGTGGTATATGATTATGACAAAATAATATTGTGCTATAAGAAGTGACAAGCAGAATTTTTCAGAAAACCCTTGAAAGACTTACATGAACTGATGCAAAGTGAAGTGAACAGAACTGGGAGAACATTGTATATAGTAAGAGCAATATTTTACAAGTGAATGACTTTTCCATTCTCTGTGATACAAAGACACAAGACAATTCTGAAGAACCTCTGATGAAAAATGTAATCTAGAGAAAGAACTGATGGAATGTGATTGCAGACTAAATTATCCTTTTTCAACTGTTTCTTTTTTGTTTCTGTTTTCTTTAGCAATATGGCTAATATGGAAAAGTGTTGCATGACTGAATATGTATAACCTTTATCAAATTGCTTTCCTTTTCAGTGATGGGGCAGGGGGAAAGTGGAAAAGAATTTTGAACTCAAAATTGTAAAAAAGAAAATGTTAAAATAATTTTACATGTAATTTGAAAAAAATATTAACATAAAAAAACTAAAACAAAACTCCCCCAAAAAGGAAATCAAAGAGGGAAATGCTATGCAGTAAGTTTCAAATGCAGATAAGTGGAAATGTCACAGGTAGAATTGCTTGTGCTTTCCTCTACCAGTGACAGTAGTGGGTATTCTCAATCATTTCTCTGCCATATGTGTACTTAGGTATTCTAGGGGGCTATAGAATCTATTACTCAGCACACCCTCTATTATTCAGTGCCTTGAATCATACACAGATACTTCAAGGGGAAGGATATGTTTGTTTGTTTGATTTGCTTTTGTACATTAACTATGGAATTTGAAGGTCAATCTTGAAACCAGAAATCTAACATAATTCCCAATCTATAAAGCACTGCCCTGACTCACCAGATTCAAAACTCTCTCTTCTAAGAACAAAGCAATTTCTCCTAATCCATTCCAGGATTTTTCAAATAAGTTGTTTCTTGGATTTCTTGGAAATTCTCCTTTGGTATCTGAAATGTTAAATTCATAATTTGGACCTTTCATTCTTCAAGACCATGTCATGTGAAGCAGGCATCTGTGCATCTATAATGGAGATAAAGAAACCTTGAGCAAGTTACTTAACCCCAATTGCTTAGGAGCGGCCAGGTGGCTCAGTGAGTAAGAGCACCAGCTCCAGTGTCGGCTCCAGTGTCAGGATGACCTGGGGGGATCAAATCTGGGCTCAGATACTTAGCACCACACCCAGAAATAATTGGCTGTGTAACAGTGAGCAAGTTACTTAACCCCGACTGCTTAAAAAAAAAAAGAAAGAAATAGATATGGATGAAAATATATAGACAGATGTAGACATAAGTATAAGTAACATATAAATATTGATAGATACAGACATATACAGTTATAGCTACAGGGATATATAATATAAAAATTCTATCTGTAGGGACTGCTGCTGGAAGAAGGGTTAGGGTACTGAGCAATTCTCTATGCTGTACTTAAACATGTGGTTGAACCAGTTTCAGGCATAGAAGAATATATCTTTTTTTTATGATGTCTTTGCTTCTTATTTTATTTTTTAATTTTGGGGTCTTTATTAATTTGTTTACTTTTAGATTACAAGATTAATTTCCACAATTCTTTGAGTTTCAAATTTTCTCTCCCTCCCCCAACCCATGGTGGCACAGAATCAAGTATAATATCTGCAAATACTTTCACATTAGATATTATTCAGATTATAAAGAAGGCTTGTATCAGATGGAATGAAAAATGGGAAAGAGGAAACAAAACCAAAAAAGAAAAAGAGCAGGTTGTTTGCTTCAATCTGGGTTCAAACTCAGTTCTTTCTCTGGAAGTAGACATCTCTCTCTTTCATGAAGCTTTTGGGGTTGACTTATAACCCTGGATTGCTGAGAACAGTCCAGTCTATCAAAGTTGGTCATCGCACATACGCTGTGTTTGTAATTGTGTACAAATTTCTCCTGGCTCTACTCTTCTCACTCAGCATCAGTTGTATAAGCCTCTCCAGGTAAATATGAAGTCCACCTGCTCCTCTTTTCTTATAACACATTAGTATTCCATTAAATGCCTATACCACAACTTGTTCAGCCATTCCCCAATTGATGGGCACCCCCTTAATATCCAATTCTTTGCCACCACAAAAAGAGCTGCTATAAATATTTTTGTACATATGGGTCTTCTTCCCACTTCTATGATCTCTTTGGGATACAAACCTATAAATGGTATTGCTGGGTCAAAGGGTGTGAAGTTTTGTATAGCCCTGTGGGCATACTTTCAGATTGCTCTCTATAAAGGTTGGATCAGTTCACAATTCCACCAGCAATGCATTAGTGTTCCAATTTGTCCACATCCTCTCCAGCATTTGTGATTTTCCTGTTTTGTCATCTTAGCCAATCTGACTGGTGAGATGTGGTACCTCAGAGTTATTTTGATTTGCATTTCTCTAATCAATAGTAATTTAGAACATTTTTTCATATGCTTATAAATATCTCTAATTTCTTCCTCTGAAAACTGTCTGTTCATATCCTTTGACCATCTATCAATTGGGGAATGACTTGTGTTCTTATAGATTTGACTCAATTCTCTGTATATTTTAGAAATGAGTCCTTTAACAGTGACATAGGTTGTAAAAATTCTTTCCCAATTTTCCACTTCCCTCCTAATCCTGGTGACATTGGCTTAGTTTTGTACAGAAGCTTTTCAATTTAATGTAATCAAAAATATTCATTTTGCATTTTATAATGCTCTTTAATTCTTGTTTGGTCATAAAATCTTCCACTCTCCACAAATCTGACAGGTAAACTATTCCTTGCTTTTCCAGGTTCCTTATAGCATCAGCCTTTATACCTAGATTATGCACCCATTTAAGTTTAATTTTGGCATATGGTGTTAGATAATGGTCTATGCCCAGTTTCTGCCATACTATATTCCAGTTTTCCCAGCAGTTTTTGTCAAATAGTGAGTTCTTATCCCAAAAGCTGGGGTTTTGGGGGTTTATCAAACAGTAGATTTCTATAGTAATTTACTGCCGAGTATCACGTACCCAATCTATTCCATTGATCCACTACTCTATTCCTTAGCCAGTAGCAAGTAGTTTTGAGGATCACTGCTTCGTAGTACAGATTAAAATCTGGTATAGCTAGTCCAACATCCCTAGTATTTCTATTCATTAATTCCTTTGATATTGTTCTTCCAAATGAATTTTATTACTATTTTTTCTAGCTCTATAAGGTAGTTTTTTTTTTTTTTGTAAATTGATTGGTATAGCACTAAATATATAATTTAATTTAGGTAAAATTGTCATTTTTATTATATTAGTTCGACCCAGCCATGAGCAAATGATGTCTTTCCAATTAGTTGGATCTGACTTTATTTGTGTGAAAAATATTTGTAGTTGTGTTCATATAGGTCTCAGGTTTGTTTTGGCAGGTAGATACCCAAATATTTTACAATGTCTACAGTAACTTTAAATGGGATTTCTCTTTCTATCTCTTGCTGTTGAATTTCATTAGAAATATAAAGGAATACCAAGGATTTATATGGATGTATTTTATATCCTGCAACTTTGCCAAATTTATTTATTGTCTCAAGTAGTTTTTTCCTTGATTCTCTAGGATTCTCTAAGTATATCATTATATCATCTGCAAAGAGTGATAGCTTGGTCTCTTCTTTGCCTAATTTGATTCCTTTGATTATTTTTTCTTCTCTAATTGCTGCTGCTAACATTTCTAGTACCAGACTGAGTAAGAGGAGTGATAGTGGACATCCTTGTTTCACCCCTGATCTTATAGGAAATGCTTCTAGCTTCTTACCATTACATGTAATACTTTTTGATGGCTTTAATTAGATGCTACCTATTATTTTAAAGAAGGGTCCATTTATTCCTATACTTTCTAGTGTTTTTAATAGGCATGGATGTTGTATTTTCTTAAAAGCCTTTTCTATATCTATTGAGATAATCATGTGGTTTTTACTAGTTTTATTGTTGATAATATTAAACCATCCTTGCATTCCTAGAATAAATCCTACCTGATCAAAGTGTATTATTCTTGTGATAAGTTGCTGTAGTCTTTTTGCTAATATTTTATTCAAAATTTTTGCATCTATATTTATGAGGGAAATTGGTTCATAATTTTCTTTCTCTGTTTTATCTCTTCCTGATTTAGGTATCAGTACCATATCTGTGTCATAAAAAGAATTTGGTAGGGCCACTTCATTAATTTTCCCAAATAGTTTATTGAGTATTGGAGTCAATTTTTCTTTAAATGTTTGATAGAATTCACTAGTAAATCCATCTGGCCCTGGAGATTTTTTACTAGAGAGTTCACTGATGACTTGTTTGATTTCCTTTTCTGAGATGGGGTTATTTAAATTATTTACTTCCTCTTCAGTTAATCTGGGCAACTTATATTTTTGTAAATATTCATCCATTCCACTAATATTGTCAAAATGATGTGCATACAGCTGGGCAAAATAATTTCTAATTATTGTTTTGATTTCCTCTTCATTGGTGGTAGATTCATGCTTTTCATTTTTGAGACTCATGATTTGGTTTTCTTCTTTTATTTATCATACTAAGGGTCTATCAATTTTATTGTTTTATTTTTTTCATAAAACCAGCTATTGGTTTTATTTATTAATTCAATATTTTTCTTAATTTCAATTTCATTAATTTCTGCTTTGGTTTTCAGTATTTCCAATTTACTATTTAATTGGGGATTTTCAATTTGTTCTTTTTCTAGCTTTTTCTTTTTTTATCAAATGCATTATTAACTTCTGATTTACATCATTCCTTTCCACCAGATTTTGAGTTACAAATTTTTTCCCCGTTTTTCTCCTACCCATCCTCCCAAAATAGCAGTCTCACAGGATATCCCCTCCTCCAGTCTGCTCTCTCCCATATTTTCTCCCATACACCGTTCCACTTTTCCAGTGGATCTCTATGCCCCAGTGCCTGTATATCTTATTTTCCAATTACATGTAAAATAATATTAATAATACTATACACAGACACATATATATATATACATATATATATATGTAAACACACACACACACATATATATATATACATGCACATATTTGAATATGTGATTTTAAAACTTTGAATTCCAGATTCATTCCCTTCCTCCCTTGTCACCCACCCTTACTGGGAAGATAAGCAATTCATTATAGGATGTACATGTGTGGCTAATGCAAAATAATAACATAGTAGACACATTGTAAAAGACTGAATATATTTCCCTCCCTCCCATCCCTCCTCCCACTTGTTCTATTCTCTACTTTGATCCTGTCCCTTTTCAAAAATGGGTGCTTCAAACTTATTTCCCCCCAGCCTGCCCTCCCTTCCATCATCCCCCTCTCATCCCCTTCCCCCCACCCCTACTCTCCAGTAGGGTGAGATACCCTATTTAGTGTTCATTCCCTCCTCAAGCCAAATTCAATGGGAATAAGTTTGACTCATTCCCTTTTTTCTTCCTATTCTTCCACTCCATTGTAACCACTTCCCATTGCTTCTGTATGAGATAGTTTACCCCATTCTGTCTCTCCCCATCTCCTCTCATCATATTCCTCTCTCACCTCTTAATTTCACCTTTAAATATCATCCCTTCCTGTTAAATTGGTCTCCACTTCTATTATCTGCTTCTTAAGGTCCTCTATGGCCTGTAACCAGCTGGTATTTTCCTGTAATGGAAATGCAAATTTAAAGATCTTCCCTGCCCCTAGGCTAAAGTGCACCTGGAGCCTGGGGTGGGAGGCTTGTTTTTCAGTAGATACTTTTTGATGGGCCAGTGGGTCCAGAAGGTTGTTACATTCTCTGAGCCAGGAGAAGGCTATATAAACCCCAATTTGAGGCTTTGTTTTGGGGCTCACTTTGAGAAGTGTTGTGTGATTTGATCAGATGAGACTCTGGGAAGCCTTTGTTGAGACCTCCCCCCACCCCGGCTTTGAAAATCCCAGATGTTGATTTGGTATGGATGTAATTGTTGGACAGTTTGGAAACCTGTCTACTTGATCTGTTTCTCTGTCTTGATAATTCTTTCTGTATATTCTGAAGTTTGGGGTGCTGACCTTTTCCCCCTGATCCAGGTAAACGATTTATGTTTGACTGATAAAAGTAAGCTTGTTAACCCATTTTGAGTTGCTTTCCTTTAACAAAGCAGATCTAAGAACCTGTGTTGGCAGCCACTCTGGGGACGCTGGGGTGTTTGCTGATACAAAATAGCAATGAGGATGGGATCTGCAGAGTAAAAGGAAAGTATGGGGGCTGGGATAATTGTTTGTTTCCCAGTTGTGGTAGCAGTGACTCTGTGGAGCCATGGACCAGGAGAGAAGTATGGCCTGCATGTGGACTTCACTGAGCTGAGAGCATGAATGGTGAGCTGCCTGCATCAGGACCTTGGCAGAAGCCAGGAGCGGCTGCAGCCTGCAGGAGGAGAAGGAACCCAGGAGTTCAGAATTCAGCCACAGGAAAAGATGAGAACTGAGCAGCAAAGCAGGGACAAGTGTTTCTTTCTGGCTGCTTGAAGTATTTTGTCTTTTACCTGATTTTTCTGGAGTTTGGCCACAACATTTCAAGGACTTTTCATTTTGGGATCTCTTTCAGGAGGTGTCTGGTGGATTCTCTAGATTTCTATTTTACCCTCAGGTTCTAGTATCTCAGGGCAGTTTTCCTTAATGAGCTTTTGGAGTATGTTGTCCTGGCTAATTTTTCATCATGATTTTCCAGTAGGCCTATGATTCTCATATTATCTCTCCTGGATCTGTTTTCCAGGTCAGTTATTTTTCCATTCGGATATTTTACCTCTTTTTCTAATTTTTCAATCTTGTTGTTTTGTTTGACTAATTCTTGGTTCCTCATAGAGTTATTTGCTTCAATTTGGTTGATTCTATTTTGTTTTTATTTTTAAGCAATTGGAGTCATGTAACTTGCCCAAGGTTACACGGACAGTTTTTTTTTTTTTTTTTGCGTGTGTGTGGGTGTTACGTGTCTGAGGCTGGAACCAATCCTAGGTCCTCTGGACTGTGGGGCTGGTGCTCTGCTCACTGCACCACATAGCTGCTCCATTGATTCTAGTTTTTAGTGAATTATATTCATCGGTTAGTTATTTTTTTTTTAAGCAATCAGTGCTAAGTAACTTGCTCAAGGTTACACAGCCAGGTTTTTCTGGCTGGGTGCTAAGTGTCTGAGCCTGGGATTCGATCTCCAGGTCATCCTGACACTGGAGTCGGTGCTCTTACTCGCTGTGCTACCTGGCTACCCCCCTCGGTTGGTTTTTTGGAGCTCCTTTTCCATATCACACATTTTTCTTTTAAGAAGCTGTTTTCTTCATTATAATGTTTTTCTAATTTTGCAATTTTGATTTTAAAAGAAATATTCATTTTGTCTTCTATCTCTCTCATTTGGTTTTCAAAGTTCCTTTTTAGCTCATCTACGAAAGCTTTCTGTGCTTGGGATCAGATCCCTGTTGATGGTTCAGCTGTGGGTATGGAGTCAACATTGTCTCATCTGAATTTGGTTCCTCTCTCTGAGGATAGTAGGACTCCAAAGTCTTTGTCTTTGCAGTCTGCTTTCTACCGATTTTGAGGCAGGTTCCTAGCCATGCCCTTCCTCTAGGGTTCCTTTACTGTTTATCGTTTTGCCCTGGGGCAAAAATCACTATGTTTTAGGGGTGGAGGGTTTGGAACAGCCGGGGTTCACTCTGCCATCCTGGTCCTTGAAGGTCCTGATTGGGGCTTTTAAAATTTTGGGGCTATGGATTATTTGCTCTCCAGGAGTAGTTGTTGCCCCTGCCAAGGTCCCTGCATTTGATTCTTAATTTGCTCTTTCCAGTCCCAGCCCTTTGGTGATAGGCCTGGTAGTGGCCCTTGTGGTTGGTGGGACTACTTGCCCCCTCATTGAACAGTCCTCATCCTGGCCTGCCTCTGCGCATTGTGCTGTGCAGACCTGCCTCTCTCTGTGCATTGTGCCATCGACGTCTTGGGCTGCCTCTTTAAATGCCAGAAAATTATATCTTAATGAAAGGGTTTTAGCTTTCTCTTCTCATACTCAATTGTCCATTAAATTATTTAACTTAAGGATCACATCAAGTCCACACAAAAAAAAGGAACAAGAAGAAAAAAGATTCTCAATGCACAGTAGGAATTAGCTGTATGACAGTTTATTATTCATACATATGAAAGGAATGCTAAACATAAGTCACAAGCACATGTTAACAGAATGATATTCATTAACTTATAACTATTATAATTTCTAGGAATACTAATTTTTGTAATTAATTAATTTTTAGTTTTAAACATTCAGTTTTATAAGATTTTGAGTTCTAAATCTCTCCCTCTCATTCCCCTACCCCTTTCCCAAGACAGCATGCAATCTGATATAGGCTACACAAGTACAATCATCTTAAACATATTTTCACTTTAGTCATGTTGTACAAGAAAAATCAGAACAAAAGGGAAAAACCACAATAAATAAAAAAGAAAGAAAATAGTATGCTTCCATCTGCATTCAGATTCCATACTTCTTTCCCTGGATGGTGAATAGCATTTTCTGTCATGAGTCTTGGAATAGTCTTAGATCATTGCATTGCTGAAAAGAGCTAAGCCTATCAAAGTTGAACATCACATAATGTTGTTGATGTGTACTCTCCTGGTTCTACTCACTTTCACTCAGCACCAGTTCACATAAATCTTTCCAGGTTTTTTTCTGAAATCTGTCTTCTCGGGGGGCAGAGCCAAGATGGCTGAGTAGAAGCATGACCTTCCCGCGGCTCAGGCTTCCACCCTCCCCAATCCATGTAAAAAGGGGACTCTAAACAAACTTTGGAGCTGCAGAACCCACAAAATGACACAGAGAAGCTAACCTCCCGCTGACGACAGCCCGGCAGGCCGGCAGGAATCGGCCAGCACAGCACTCTGGGAGCCAAGCCCAGCCCCACGCCGAGGCTTTAGCCCCAGGGCAGGCCTGACCAGCTGTCAGCCAGAGGGACTTCAGATCAGCAGCAGCTGTGGCCTTTCCAGATTTATCAATACATAGATGCGAAGGACAAGGTGAGAGGCCAGTGCAGTCTGGACTTTGGGACCCAGGAAGTGGGGAGTGCATGGCTTTTACCCCCAGAGCGAGAAACCACTGAGACGCCAGCACAGCCTGCCAGCGCCATGTGGCGGCTTCAGCTCCTGGCCTGCAGAGTGTAGGGGGACCAAGCACCAGTCTGAGGGGTCATCGCTCTTGCTTTAACCTGCTTGGATCTGGATTGCAGTCTAGGGTGGAGGTCCTGGGGTGTGTGTCCAGCTTGCCAGAGCATGTGGAGACCTCAGAGGGGGCACCCATCTAATACCTCAGGCAGCTGAGAAAACCCCAGCGTTTGGGACGAAAACTCCCCTGTCTGGTGGCAGAGAATTACTGTGGCAAAAAGCCCAAAAGTCAAATCATTGAGTGGCAAAATGAGCAGGCAAAGGAAACTAAGCAGACAGAAGATTCCAACATTACACTCCTATTTTGGGGATAAGAAGGAGCAAGGCATGGAACAGGAGGAAAACAGTGAAGTCAGAACTCCTGCACCAAATGCTTCAAAGGAAAATACAAGCTGGTTACAGGCCATAGAGGACCTTAAGAAGCAGATAAGAGAAGTGGAGGAAAAATTGGGAAGAGAAATGAGAACAATGCAAGAAAATTATGAAATGAGAGTCAACAGCCTGACTGAAGAAAATAATACTTTAAAAAACAGACTGACTCAAATGGCAAAGGAGACTCAAAAAGGCAATGAGGAGAAGAATGCCTTAAAAAGTCGAATTTGCCAGATGGAAAAAGAATCTCAAAAGCTCAGTGAGGAGAAGCATTGCTTCATAATTAGATTGGAGCAAATGGAAGCTAATGACTTTATGAGAAATCAAGATGCTGTTAAACAGTTCCAAACAAATGAAAGAATAGAAGGCAATGTGAAATATCTCATGGGAAAAACCACTGACCTGGAAAATAGATCCAGGAGAGATAATTTAAAAATTATTGGACTGCCTGAGAGCCATGACCAAAGTAAGAGCCTGGAAAGCATCCTCCAGGAAGTTCTCAAAGAAAACTGCCCTGATGTTTTAGAACCAGAGGGAAAAATAGAGGTTGAAAGAATCCACCGATCACCTCCTGAAAAAGATCCCAAAAAGAAAACTCCTAGGAATATTATAGCCAGGTTCCAGAATTCCCAGATTAAGGAGAGAATATTACAAGCAGCCAGGAAGAAACAATTTGAATATTGTGGAAACACAATCAGGATAACCCACGATCTGGCAGCTTCTACACTGAAGGATCGAAGGGCCTGGAATGTGATATTCCGGAGGTCAAGGGAGCTGGGATTAAAACCAAGAGTCACCTACCCAGCAAAACTGAGTATCATGTTTCAGGGGAAAATATGGTCATTCAGTGTAATACAGGACTTTCAAGCATTCTTGCTGAAAAAAACAGAGTTGAATAGAAAATTTGACATTCAGATACAAGAAGCAAGAGAAGCATGAGAAGGTAAACAGGGAAAAGAAATCATAAGGAACTTATCAAAGTTGAACTATTTTTTTTTTTGAAGCAATCGGGGTTGAGTGGCTTGTTCGGGGTTGCATGGCCAGTTGTTGTTTCTGGGTGTGGTGCTGGGTGTCTGGGCCCGGATTTGATCCGGGTCGTCCCGGCACTGGAGCCAGTGCTCTTGCTCGCTGAGCCACCTGGCCAAAGTTGAACTATTAACATTCCTACATGGAAAAACAATAATTGTAGCCTATGAAACTTTTCTCAGTAGTTGAAGGGATTAGAAATATATATATATATATATATATATATATATATATATATATATATGTCTTTATATGAGGGTATGCGGGCATATGAATACATATGTGAATGTGTATATATACGTTTACAGGTATACATAGATAGAGGGCACGGGACCAATTTAACAGGAAGGGATGATACTTAAAAGGTGAAATTAAGAGGTGAGAGGAATATAATGAGAGGAGATGGGGAGAGACAGAGTGGGGCAAACTATCTCATACAGAAGAGGCAAGGGAAAATGTTTACAATGGAGGGGAAGAATAGGAAGGCAAAAGAGAATAGGTCAACCTTATTCCAATTGAATCTGGCTTGAGAAGGGAGGGGATCTCACCCTCCAGGAGAATAGGGGGGGAAGGGGATGTGAGGGGGGATGATGGAAGGGAGGGCAGGCTGGGGGGGAGGGAAGTTGGAAGCACCCACTTTTGAAAAGGGACAGGATCAAAGTAGAGAATAGAACAAGTGTGAGGTGGGATAGGAGGGAGGGAAATATAGTCAATCTTTTACAATACATCTACTATTTTATTGTTTTGCATTAGCCACACATGTACAACCTATACTGAACTACTTGTCCCCCCAGTGGGGGGAGTGGCGGTGGGGGAAGGGAATGAATCTTGAATTGAAAGTTTTAAAATCAAATATTCAAATATATATATATATATATATATATATATGTGTGTGTGTGTGTGTGTGTGTATAATATACTATTATTAAAACCATCTTACATGTAATTAAGAAAAAAGATATACAGGCACTGAGGCATAGAGATCCACTGTAAAAGTTGAAACGGGCATGGGAGAAAATATGGGGGAGAGCAGATTGGAGGTGGGGATATCCTGTGGGACTGCTGTTTTGGGGGGATGGGTGGGGGTAAAACGGGGAGAAAATTTGTAACTCAAAATCTGGCAGAAACGAATGATGTAAATCAGCAGTTAATAAAGCATTTAAATTAAAAAATTTAAAAAAATAAAAATAAAAAAATGAAATCTGTCTTCTCATTTTAAAGAACAATAGTTTTCCCTTACATTCATATAGCACAACTTGTTTAGCCATTCCCCAATTGATTGGTGTTCAATCACCTTCTAATTCTTGGCCACCTAAAAGAGTTGCTATAAATATATTTGCACATGTAGGTCTTTTTTTATATTTTTTATGATCATTTTGGGATACAAACATGGAATTGGTATTGTTGGATCAAAGGATATTCACAGTTTAATAACCCTTTGGGCTTAGTAGGGATACTGATCTTATACCTCATTAGAACGTGAGTTTTTAGAACTATCAATTAAGCAATCTCCATATGTCCAGAAAACTCCTGTTTCATGCCTAGTGTGAAAATGGTCAATCTTGGTGCAATTTTTCTGTTGATGATTCTCTCTACCATCAGTCCTCAACATTCTAATAAATGAATGCCATCTCTGTACTCATATAACTCTGTGAGTTTTGAACTGATGAAATTATCTCCAAGCCTCATCATTTACACTTTGAGGTTTCTGTTCAGTATAGTAAAAGTTAAAAGCAACACAAAAAGAAAAAAAAGTAACTTAGGCCCACACAAAACTTGACTGGTTCAATCTTCCCTTGCTAGCTTCCACATGAGTCCAATTGCCATGATGGCAGGTGGGGAAATCAGCTAGCCAAATTTTCAACCAGTTTTTATGATGCTGATTGCATAATTAAGTCAGAAAGAAAGGGGTGTGTGTGTGTGTGTGTGTGTGTGTGTGTGTGTGAGTGTGTGTGTGTGTGTGTGTGTGTTTGTGTAGGGGGTAGAAGGAAAGATCTTTCCTTTTGTGTAATTACTTAGTAATTACCTCTTCCAGATTTGTGATCAATCAAGAAAAACTGTGTCATGTCACAGTAAAAGTCAATATGACCAAGAAGCAACCCTTTCATGGGCGGCCAGGTAGCACAGAGAGTAAGAGCACTGGCTCCAGTGTCGGGATGACCTGAGGATCAAATCCAGGCTCAGATACTTAGCACCACACCCAGAAATAACTGGCCATGTAACCTTGAGCAAGTTACTTAACCCCGATTTCTTAAAAAAAAAAAAAAAAGAAGCAACCCTTTCATCCCCTCCACCTTCACCTCCCAAGGATGTAACAGAGTATTCTTAATTTTCTATTTTATTTTAGACTCAAAAACCAGAAAACAAATACAGAATAGAGAAAAGAAACAAAAACATATCATAAGCTTAAATATCAGAACTTAAATGTTTCCTATTCCTCCTGCCTCCTCTATCCATTATATTACCCTCCCATTGTTTACCTACTACCCCCCGAGGATCCCTCTCCTATTCTCTCATTCCCATAGATCTAAATACCCTTCTATACCCCCCTTTTAATTCCCTACCCCTTCCCTCTAAAGATCCCTCCCTTGTCTTCTCCCCCTTCTCTATACCTCTACTTTTATTTCTTCTGAATTTAGAAGATTATGTGCGTGTATGTGTGTGTGTATATATATATATAGATAGATATAGATAGATATGTGAGTGTGTGTGTGTGTGTGTGTGTGTGTGTGTGTGTGTGTAGTAAAGAGTCTGTCTTGATGAATCCCTCATAGTCAGTCTTTGGTATGTACCTTATTTTGAGCTTAGTTATTGTTATTTCAAATCTTCTATTGAGTTCAGGATTTTTTTTTAACAGTCTTGAAAATTAGAGAGTGTATCAAATGTACATTTATTTTCCTTCAGGACAATACCTAACTTTGGAGTGCATAATATTTTCATCTGGAGCCCCAGTTCTTTTGCTCTATTATGTTTCAAGACCTGAAATTCTTTAATGTCTCTACTGCTAGGTCTTGTGTGAGTCTAATTGTGGAGGAACCATATTTAAATTGTTGTAGTATTGCTGCTTTTAAAATTTTATCCTTGAGCTGGGGGTTTTGGAATTTGACTATGATATTCCTATGAGTTTTCCTCATAGGATCTACTTGAAGTGATGATCAATAGATTTTTTTCCTATTTCTTGCTTTCCACCCTTGTTTTAATACTTTAGTACAATTTTCTTTAATTATTTCTTGTATCAAGATTCTTTTTTGGATCATAACTTTCAGTTAGATTTTTTTTAATATTGTCTCTTCTTTATCTATCCTACAAATCTCTTGTTTTTCCTATATTTCACTTTGTCTCCAATTTTTTTCATTATTTATATTTTAATTATTTCTTGATCTTTTATAATTTCACTGTCTTCACTTTGCCAAAGTCTAATTACTTGTTTTCTTCTTCTTCTTCTTCTTCTTCTTCTTCTTCTTCTTCTTCTTCTT
>NW_027187380.1:18568843-18597483 GCF_028583685.1 Petaurus breviceps papuanus | reverse complement strand
TCTTCTTCTTCTTCTTCTTCTTCTTCTTCTTCTTCTTCTTCTTCTTCCTTCTTCTTCTTCCTTCTTCATTTTTCCTCCATCTCTGTCTTTCGATTTTTGAAGTCGTTTTAAAGATCTTCTATGAATTATTTTGGGGCATGTGTCCATACTCTTTAGGGGTTTCTTTACTTCAATATCTTCCTCTGAAGATGAACCCTGATCAGCTCTATTCCCATAATAGCTTTCTATGGTTGGAATCTTTCTCTTTTGCCTGTGTATTTTTTTGGGGGTAATAGCTTAATTTTTTTTCAATTTTTAAAAACAATTTTTAATTTTTTTTAACATTTTTTAAATTTGGTTTTCAGATTTATTCCCTTCTTCTCTCCTCACCACCCCCACTGGGAAGATAAGCAGTTCAATATAGGTTGAACATGTGTGGTTACACAAAATATTCCCATAGTAGATATGTTGTGAAAGACTAACTATATTTCCCTTCATCCTATCCCACCCCTCCCACTTATCCTATTTTCTTCTTTGACCCTGTCCCTTTTCAAAAGTGTGTGCTTCCAACTACCCTCTCCTCCAATCTGCCCTCCCTTCTATTATCCCTCCTCTTATCTCCTTTCCCCCTACTTTCCTGTAGGGTAAGATGCCCAATTGAGTGTGTATGTTATTCCCTCCTTAAGCCAAATTCAATGAGAGTACAGTTGACCCATTCCCTTTCACTCTATTGTACCAGTTTTCTTTTGCTTCTTTTATATGGAATAATTTACCCTATTCTATCTCTCCCTTTCTCCTTCTCTCATTATATTCCTTTCTCACAACTTAATTTTATTTTTAGATATCATCCCTTCCTATTCAAATGATCTTGTGCCCTCTTTCTATGTATACATGTACACACATACACACATACTCACATACATATTTATACACACAGACACCCTCCTATATACATATATGTATCTATACACATATGTGTGTATATATATTTAGGTATACACACACACACACACACACATATATATATATATATATTCCCGTCAATTATCTTCAAACTGAGAAAAGTCTCATGAGTTACAATAATCATTTTTTTTCATGTAGGAATGTAAGTAGTTTAATAACTTCCTTATGATTTCCTTTTCCTATTTACCTTCTCATGCTTCCTGTATTTGAAAGTCAAATTTTCTGTTCAGCTCTGTTTTTTTTTTCATCAAGAATACTTGAGAGTCCTTTATTTCATTGAATGATCATATTTCCCCCCAAAGCATTATATTCAGTTTTGCTGGGTAGGTGATTCTTGGTTTTAATTCTAGGTCCTTTAACCTCCAGAATATCATATTCCAAGCCCTTCAATCCCTTAATGTAGAAGCTGCTATATCTTGTGTTATCCTGATTGTGTTACCACAATGCTCAAATTGTTTCTTCCTGACAGTTTGTAATATTTTTCTCCTTGACCTGGGAGCTCTGGAATTTGGCAATGATATTTCCAGGAGTTTTCTTTTTGGGATCCTTTTCAAGAGGACATCAGTGAATTCTTTCAATTAGTATTTTGCCCTCCAGTTCTAGAATATAAGGGCAATTTTCTTTGAAAATTTATTGAAGGATGATTTCTAGGTTCTTTTTTTTATCATGGCTTTCAGATAGTCCAATCATTTTTAAATTATCTCTCCTGTATTTATTTTCCAGGTCAGTGGTTTTTCCAATGAGCTATTTCACATTGTCTTCTATTCTTTCATTTGTTTGAATCTGTTTAACAGCATATTTAAAAAAAAATAAGCAATTGGGGTTAAGTAACTTGCTCAAGGTTACACAGCATGTTTAACAGCATCTTGATTTCTCATAAAGTCATTAGATTCCATTTGCTCCAATCTAATTCTGAAGGAATGATTCTTCTCATTGATCTTTTGAGATTGTTTTTCCATCTGGCAAATTCGGCTTCTTAAGGTATTCTTCTCCTCATTGGCTTTTTGGGACTCTTTTGCCATTTGAGTTAGTTTATTTTTTAAGGTTTTATTTTCTTCAATATTTTTTAGGTCTCCTTTAGCAGGCTGTTGACTCACTTTTCATGATTTTCTTGCATCATTCTCATTTCTTTTACCAATTTTTCCTTTACTTCTCTTACCTGATTTTAAAAATCCTTCTTGAGCTCCTCCATGGCCTATAACCAATTCATATTTTTCTTGGAGACTTTTGATGAAGGAGTTATGACTTTGTTGATTTCTTCTGGTTCCATGTTTTGATCCATTTTGTCCCCCAAAAATGATTCTATGGTCTGATTGTGCTTCCTCTGCTTGCTCATCTTGACAGCCAATTACTTGACTTTTGAGCTTTTGCCAGGGCAGAACTCTGCTTCCAGAGTGGAGAGCTTTGTCCCAAATTTCTGGGGTTTTGACAAATGTCACTGGTCTGAGAAGAATGCCCTCTCTAGAGCCACCACAATTTCTGGTACACTTGTATTTCTCACCCCAGGAATGTCACCCCAAAATGTGACCTAGACCCAAGCAGGTCAAAGCAAAAGCGATTACCCTATGAAGGGTCACTTTGTCCCCCTACAATCTGCAGGCCAGGAGCTCCAGAGGCATCCATACAGCAACAGCTACAGCTTCCATGCCTCTGCCACCTCTCACCCCAGAAGCGGGGGATGGACTGTGCTCTTCTCTCAGCCAGTTCCAACAGAATTCCCCACTGACCTTTTACTTTTTCTTTGGCATTTATGGGTTAAGAAGTCTGGACACAGCCACAGCTGCCAATGATTCACTCTTCTGAAGTCTTCCATGGATGGTATGTGCCACTGCTTTGGGCCACCCCGGTTCCGGCCTGCATGGCTCACCCAGGACTGCTGTCAGCTCCCAGAATGATGCAATAGACCCTTCTTGTTGGCCTGCCAGGCTGGCGTCAGCAGGAGATTTTTCTCTCCCTGTCATTTTGTGGCTTCTATAGTTCCAAAATTTGCTTAGAGTCATATTTTACAGGTATTGGAGGTGGTTGGTTTCTACTCTGCCATATAGGCTCCACCACCTTAATTTTTCTAATTACCTCTAGCCCTGGGGTTTGGAATATGGTGCCTCTTGCCCCAGATCATCAGTTCTTTCCTTCAGCCTGAAACCCAAACCAAACCTCCAACCTTATGTAAGTGCCCACAGTCAGGGACTTTCTTCCCCACTGCTTCTGTATTCACCAGGTGTGCTGTTTCCTTCTCTCCCCAGCTACTCTTTGCAGCACAGCTGGGTCTGGCATTCCTGGTCGGTAGAGGGTTACCTTGATCTTCATGGGCTCAAATGCCCAACTCCCCTCACTATCCTGGGGGTAAAAGTTCCTGTGGCTGAGGCAGAGGCAGCCTCTCAAACCAACTAACTCCAGGGCTTGCTGTTCATTAATTTAACTTAACCTGGAGGTGTTTACTCATCAAGGGACCAAATCTTATCTTGGGATTTTTCTTCAGATCTTCTCAAAATGTACCAGGCAGATCCCAGTTGTACCTCTGTTCTTAGTTATTTCCACCTACACTTTGTTTGCCCTAAGGTGCTATTTTAACTCTTTTGTAGGGGAAAATCTTGACAACTTGGATTTTCTGACATATTCCACCATCTTCCCAGAATCCTCTTTCTGTGTGTCAATTTTAATCCCAGTAGAAGATAAATTCCTTAAGGTAATAAATTGCTTGTCATTTTGTCTTTGTAACCACCACAATAGGTGTTTAATGAATTCTTTTCAAATCAAATTGGGCTATTAAAAACACTGATTATTTCTAGGTTCAATAGTCCTTAGAAAAAATAAGCATAATCTAAATTGAAATAATAAATATATTTTATGTGTATATGGAAAAAATTCAAGAAATTGACCTATAGATTTTTGTTAATTAAGGTATTTTAATATGTATGTGTAGGAATATCTGTCTTTGTCATAGCACTATGCATCACTTTTTTCTGAAAATTTTCTTACATTTATATTTATAATCCCTTTTTCTTTTCCTTTCTCAAATGGCATTTGGGGTTTATTTATTAGTATACAAATTTAGCAAATTTTGTGCCTCAGAAAAATAAAATTAGAGTATCCTTTGATTACATGTATAATTATTTAAAATCTGCATAAATTATAATTAATACTTCTAGCACTTTAAACTTTACAAAATATTTCCTAATTCTGAGTCAGGCAGTGTGAATATAATACCAGTGGATGGCTCTGCTTCCCTTTGGGAATAAGAGGGAATGAATTTCTCTACACTGTTCTCCCTTCCTTTCTCATATTAGAGGCTAATTATTTAGTTAGACATGCCCTGGTGAAACATCTAGCTTATTTTTAGCCTAGTGATAATATAATGATTCTCAGGTTTATATTGTTCTTTTCTCTGCTGTTTTATAGAGTTTGTATTAGATAAAACATCACCAAAATAAACAAAATAGTTCAAAGTCCCCAGTTAAAACAATTTCCATCATGGAAATACAGATTTGGTTTTGTACTAATTTAAATTTTTGCATTCGTTAAGCTCTAGCTTTTTTTATATTTGAAGAAAAATAAGAATGCTGGCAATGTTTAGGCGAAATGAGTAAGCAGAGAATGTTGTATTATGTGTTACTGTATAAGCATAAGCAGAGAAAGTTTGTTCAAGGGTAGATTTTTTTTTTGGGGGGGGGGAGGATTTCCCCAGTCCTTGAAGAAGTGAATTCAATGAGTACCTTTGACTTGAATCTTCTATTCTGCAATGTTGTCTGATGTCCCGCTGCCATCTCTCCCTTTTTTTTTTTTTTTTTGCCTTTTGGAGGGAAATTGGGGTTAAGCAACTTGCCAAAGGTTACAGGGCTAGTTTATTTGTGTGAGTGTTAAGTGTCTGAGGCTGGAACCAAACAGGTTCTCCTGACTCCAGGGCCGGTGCTTTACTCACTGCGCCACCTAGCTGCCCCCATCTCTCACTTTTCTGCTACAGCTGAGTCCACTTTTATATTTTTCCTTTCAATTTCATGTTTTACTTGTCCTTATTCTGCCAGTCTTTTAAATACCAGATAAAAATGGGGATTCTATTGCCTATTGCCTACCTTTCAGTCTCATATTTTATAGACTATTTGTGTCTCTTTCTAGAACATGTAGGCATGACTCACATCCCCTTTTTGACTGAAACATCCAGACCAATTAGTCCTCAGAGCTATGAAGGAATGAATGCATTGCCCTCTAAATCATTCTATAAAATATTCTGGGGTTTACCCCTGTATGCCAGTCAAGTTATTCTACTCCTATAGCAAAAGGACTATTATTTTTTTTTAATTTACATTTGCTGTATCATTTGCACCTCAAAACAACCCTTTAAGACAAGGGCTATTATTATCATCATTTTCCAGATGAGGAAATTGAGGCTTATCTTCATTTTCCAGATGAGGAAATTGAGGCTAAGAGGTTCAGCAACTTGACCAGGATGACACAGATAGTATGTTATCTAAGGCAGGATTTAAAACATAGATATATCTGACTATAAGTGCAACTGCCTAAACTCAAATTTCTATAGCATTTAAGGCTTAATTCAAATTTCTATAACATTTAAGGCTTAATTTAATCATATAAACTGGGAGTGATATTAAATGAAGCTGTTAATTGTTCTCTTCCCCCACCCCTTTTTATGGGAATAAAATAATTATTTTAATTTAAACATTTAAGCATTGGACAGAGACCTGCCATTTAATTTATTCACCCTAAGCACTGTTTGACATTCCATATTCCCTATGTCTTACTATCACAGGTGAGAAATGGGTGGCAGGTAGACACCAAAAGTAGATGAGTAGCCCAAAAAAGGTCTCAGCAAGCCCTCACACGAGAAGTGCTAGTCAGGCATTGTGTTAAGCAGTGGGAATACAAATAAAAAAGAAAGATGTGCAGAAAGCTATAGCAAGCTGAGCAGCCACACTCCAGCAAAATCATCTAGGCAGACAGATTGCAGGTAACCAACAGACTTCAAACCCATTGGTGAATGAGTGGGGTGTCTACCTCCAGCATGTAAAAGTGGAGTGGGCAGATGAGAAAAATTTGCTGCAAAAGCTATGAAGGTGGCTGAAGCAGGTGTTGTGGAGTACTTAAAGATTAGTCAGATATCAAAGATGCCAAGGTTATCCACTGCATTGAAGGCTATCACCAGTCATCTTGACTTTTGCCCTACTATACACTTCAGTGACTCTAGAAGAGAGACTGAGGCTGAGAAAGGCAAAATTTTGCCCCACTTGCACAACTCAAGGCACCATTCATAATGTCATTCCTCCTCCTCAGAACTGAAAGATGAACTTAGTATAAGTTGGAAACTTTGAGATTTCACCGTAACATGTGCAACTTGACCCATGTCCTAGAGAATAGAAATCTCTGTCATTTATATATATATATATATATGCACATATATATATATATATATACATTCAATGCTCTAATAGAAGTCATCTCATCCCTGAGATTACTCACCCTAATGTAAATCGCAAGCTATTCTTCATTCTTTATGATTTTTCTCCAACTCCCTTTCATCATTACTCCAGAAAAGTAGAATACAATGTGCTGAGAACTTTCCTCTTGCTTTCTTGACATTGTGCAGTTACCAGTAAAGTACAAGGACTGTCATTCTCTTATCCTTTGGACATGCTACAAGGCCAAATCAGAATATAGTATATTGCCAATGCAAAATTTTGACCCATAGGCACTATTAAAAACTACACAAAGGTAAATATATTAGAATGTGCCCCATAAGAGCTTATTAGAAGCAGACTGAACGCTTATCTTTCCTACTCCTAGTCCCAACTCTGTGACTATAACTAGCTGTGTAACTATGAGAAAGTCATGGAAACTCTCTGAAACTGTTTCCTCATCCACTGTATAAAGACAGTAATACTTGCAGTACTTGTCTCACAGGGTTACTCTAAGGATCAAATACAGTGATATGTATATATATATATATATATATATATATATATATATATGTAATTACTCAAATCTTAAAACAGTGAATCAATGTCAACAATATTACCAGTATATTGCCACTACAAATCTATCTGAATTGTTTATTTCTATGGCATTTCTGTCACCACAAGTGAAGAGTTTCACTGTAACCATGTATGATTTGCCTTACATTTTCTGGAGTGTAAAATTATCTGGAACTTTAGTATAATATAATAGTATTGTACAGTACCATTGTAATATGTCAAGATATTTGAAAACACCCTGTCTCCCTGAGCTAAGGTCCAGCAATATGCTATGCCCTCAGCTTGGCATAACAATAATACTTTGCACTCTGGATGATCTCACCTTCTGGCAAGGTGTATTGCTTTGACCAACACCAGATGTTCACTGAGGGATTTATGATTTTCATATTAATCAATAACTATTTAGATTTGTTGGAGCTTCCCCTGTTTCCCAAGGAATAGAGCCAATGAGCTGCAGAAGAAAGTCGTCTCTTGACATACTCACAATCCCTATTCCTTGTAACTGAAATGAACTGAACCAGGTACTACACTTCACTTCCTGCCACACTAACTCTGGTTCTATACCCTGCTGAATGATCACAAGGTTCAGTGATCCTTAACATTTGAGAAAATAAACCTGAAGGCTGGTTCCCACAGGACTGAGGAATGCCTACATAAGCCTGCCATGGGAACAGTTAAGAGTGATTTTGCCATGGTCCAGAGTCCACTTGAGTTTGTGTGTGTGTGTGTGTGTGTGTGTGTGTGCATAATAGTTGTATTTGCCCAGCATGTTAAAATCTCCTTCTCAGGAGGTGGGGCTTCTGCTTGCAAGCATTGTCCTCACTCTGAAATTAATAAAACTTTTGTTTAATCACCAATGCACCTCTGGCCTACTCTGCTTGACTCCAGCCATTCTCAAGTCAGGGACTGGTTCTAGTCCAGTTGACAGATAGTAATATAATATTCACAAAAATAAAAACAATTATTATTAGTAGTATTATTTCACCTAATTTTCAGGATTACTATAGATAAAATTAGATAACATAAAGTGCTTTGCAAATCTTAAAATCACATAAATGATAATTTTCATTAGCTTGCTCTTTTCCTTTTCAATAGATTTTATATAAAAATGAACCTGGGACAAATAATTATCCTTCGGGTAGTCTTTCATGTTTAATTTTCTGAGAATTATTGTGCAAATATATAAAATAAATTCTTTCTAGAATTAAAAAAAAGTATTAAGATAAAAACTCTGTAGGCTGACTGAAGTAATCATTGGGACAACTACAGGAGGAGACAGGAAAAAAAGGATATTCTATCCCCACATGATACTGATTTCTTCTGCTAAGTTTCTTTATTTTAAGTTTTTCATTTCATGTAGCTTGGAGATTTTTTTATGGCAATATCTATTAAAATATGCCTGCATGAGCCTGTGATATGACTATATCACATATATATATCACAATATAGATATTATTTACTATTATTTTATTATTTATTATTACTATTAGATTTGGGAGGTGTAGCAATGACCCACAAAACGTGAGCAAAATTTAGTCTGTTATAATGAGTTTATTGATATGAGATAATGAGATAATAATATATATTATTATCAAACAGAGTTTATTTTTTAAATCTTTGAAATTACAGTATAGGACATGTTAGTTTATAATATAAAATTATAGCTATGATTTTACTTAATATTTGGTAACTGGGATTTTTGGAGCCTTCAATGATTTTTATTTTTTTATTTTAAACACACATTATCTTTTTTTTATTTTAATTTAATTCCAAATTCCCCCCTCTCTCTCCAGACCTTCACTGAGAAGACAAACAATAAAATACCAATTATATATGTGAAGTCACACAAAACATATTTCCATATTTGCTGTGTTGCAAAAGAAAAGAAAAATTTAAAATATGCTTCTATATACACTCAGAATTCATCAAATCTCTCTGAAAATGGATAGCATTTTTCATCATGAGTCCTGTGGAACTGTCATGGATAAATATACCAATCAGAGAAGGCAAATATTTCATAGTTGACTATTCTTACAATATTGCTATTAGAGTATAATGTTCTCCTGGTTCTGTTCACTTTGCATCATATCATCTAAGTTTTCCTAAGACTTTTTTTCCCCTAAAGCCACCCCATTCATCATATCACCATAGTATTTTATCACAACCATATACTACAACTTGTTCATTGATTTCCCAATTGGTGGATTTTCCCTCAATTTCCAAATCTTTACCACCACAAAAGGAGCTGTTATACATATTTTTGTACATAAATATCCTTTTCATTTGTCCTTGATCTCTTTAGGATACAGAATTGCTGGATCAAAGAGTACACATAGGTCTTTTGGTTTTTGCTCTCTGGGCATAGTTTACCAGAATGCTTTACCATTTCACTGATTCCCTAGAATGGTTGGACCTCTTCATAGCCCCACCAAGAGTGCATTAGTGTCACTATTTTTCCACATCCCCTGCAGCTTTTTTCATTTACTTTTTCAGTCATGTTAGTCAATCTGATATGTGGCAGGAGATACCTCAGAGTTGTGTTAATTTGTATTTTTTTCTGATTAGTGATTTAGAACTATTTTTTTAGTTATATGACTAATGATAGGTTTGATTTCTTCTGAAATCTTCCTTTTTATATCCTTCAATCATTTATCAATTAGGCAATGCCACATAATTCTGAATCAGTTTCTTATGCATTTGAGAAAAGAGGCCTTTTATCAGAGAAATGCTATAATCTCTTCCAGTTCTCTACTTTCCTTCAAATTTTGGTCACTTTAATGTTGTTTGCATAAAAAACTTTAATTTTATGAAATCAATATTATCTATTTTAACCCCTGCCATCCTCTCCATCTCTTGTTTGATCATAAAGTTTTTTCCTTGTTCATCAATTTGACAAGTATTTTCTCCATACTTCTCTAATTTATATCCGATAACACCCTTTATATCTAGATTAGGAAATCATTTTTACCTTATCTTACTATATGATTCAATATATTAGTCTATGTTTAGTTTTCCCAGTAATTTTTGTGAAATAGTGAGTTCTTGCCCTTGAAACTTGAATCTTTGGAATGATTAAACACTAGAATGCTACTTTCAGTTACAAGTGTGTATGGTGTACCTAATGTATTCCACAGATTCATCAGTCTCTTTCTTAGCCAGCATCAGATTGTTTTGATGGTTTCTGCTTTATATTAAAGTTTGAAACCTGTTATAGGCCACATAGCTCCACTTTTTTTCATTGATTTTCTTGAGATTCTTGACCCTTTCTTCCTCCAAATGTATTTATTATTTTTTTCTATATTTATAGAATTGTTATTTTGTAATTTGCTTGGTGTAACAATGAATAAGTAAACTAACTTGGATAGAATTGTCATTGGCTCAGCCTACCCATGAATAATTACTATTTCTCCAATTGTTTGGATTTGTATTTATCATACATTGTATATGAAATGTGTTTTGTAAATGTTTTTATAGAGTCCCTGGGTTTGTTTTGGCAATTAGCTCCCTAGGTATTTTATAATGTCTACAAATATTTTAATTTAAATGGAATTTATCTTCCTTTTCCTGCTAGGTTTTGTTGGTAGTATATAAAAATGTTGATAATTAATGTGAGTTTATTTTGACTACTGCAACTTTGCTAAAGTTGTTAATTATTTTAACTATTTTTAGATGATTCTTTGGGATATTTTAAGTATGTCATATCATCTGTAAAGACAGATAATGTTATTTCCTTGTTACTGATTTATATTCTTTTTTTATTTTTTCTTGTCTTACTGCTACATAACTATATATCATTTCTTGTACAATATAGACAAAAATGATAAAATTGGCTATCCTTACTTCACCCACATCTAATTGGGAAGGCTTCTAACCTATCCCCATTACAGATAATGCTTGCTCTTACTTTTTTTATAGATACATTTTATTATTTTTTTAAAAGCTTCATTGATTCCTATGCTTTCTAGTATTTGTAGTAGGAATGGGTGTTGTATTTTTTCAAAAGTGTTTTATGCATTTATTTATATAACCATATGGTTTTCGTTGTTTTTGTTATTGATGTGATCAGTTTTCTTTTTCCATTTTCACTCTTCTTTGTTTATGTAAGAAAACAATATTTGTGTCATAGAAGGAATTTGGTAGGACTCCTTTACCTAATTTTTCAAATATTTTATACAGTATTCAAACTAATTGTTGTTTGAATGTTTGATAGAATTCGTTTGTAAATCCATCTAGTCATGAGGATTTTTTCTTTCCTCCTAGGGAGCTCATTATGACTTGTTCAATTTCTTTTCTTCTAAAATAGAATGTTTTTTTTACATGTTTTATTTCTTCTGTCAATCTGAGTAATCTATGTTTTTATAAATATTCATATATTTCACTTGAATTGTCAATTTTATTGGCATATAATTGGACAAAATAACTACTAATATCTACTTTAATTTCATCCTGATTGTTAATGTATTCACTCTTTTCATTTTTGATACTTGTATTTTAGTTTTCTTTCTTTTTAATTTAATTAACCAATTACTTATCAATTTTATTGATTTTTTTTTACAAAAACAGCTTCCACTTTTGTTAGTTTATTCATTTTCAATTTTATCATTTTCTTCTTAATTATTCAGGATTTATGTTTTGGTGTTTCATTGGGAATTTTTAACCTGTTCTTTTTCTAGATTTCTTTATTTTTTTTGAGTTGCCAACTTATTGATATGCTTTTTCTGTCTTTTATTTTATTATGTTTAGAAATAGAAATTTATTGCTAAGTATTGCTTTTGCAGCATCCCACAAATTTTGGTACATTTTTCCATTGTTGTCATTATCTTGGATGAAATCATCAAATATTTCTATGATTTGTTCATTGACACACTCATTCTTTAAGATGGATAAAATAATTCTGTTTCAAATTAATTTTTATTCCCTGCTTCTGAGGCCTTTTTTGAATATTTTTTCTAAAAGTTCTGAAAAGTGTGCATCTAATATTTCTGCTTTTCTGTATTTGGCTGTTTTTTTTTTTTTCGTTAGGGTGCAATGCACAGCTGAGAAAAAGGTATACTCGTTTCTATTCCCATTCAATTTTCCCCAGAGGTCTGTCATAGTTAACATTTCTAAAATTCTATTCATTTCTTAACTTCCTTCATATTTATTTTGTGGTTAGATTTATCTAGTTCTGAGAGTTGTTGATTGAGGTCCTCAACTAGTATAATCTATTTCCCTTTGTATCTCATTTAATTTTTCTTTTAAAATTTGGATTGCTGTGTCTTTTGGTGTGTATGTATTTAGTATTTATATCATTGCATTATATACAGTAACTTTATGAACAACATAGATTCCCTGCTTTTCTCTTTTAATTAGGTCTATTTTTGTTTTTGCTTAGTCTGAGATCATGATTGCCTCCCTACCCTTTTTACTTCTGTTAAAGTTTAATAGATTCCACTCCATCCCCTTATTTTAACTCTCTATGGATCTTTTTGTTTCAAGCAGATTTCTTATAAGTAGCATATCATTGGATCCTAATTTCTAATCCAATGTTATCTACTTTTTTATGTTCATCCCATTCACACTTGCATTTATGATTCGTGGTTATTTCCCTCTATCCTCTTTTCTTCTGTTTATTCTTCTCCTCTGTTTTACCTGTTCTTTCTTCAAAAATCTCCTTTACTTTTGACCACTGATTCCCTTAATCAGTTCTCTCTCTTATCACCTCCTCTTTTTCTCCAGCCCTTCCCTCCTACTTCCCTGTTGGCAATATACCCAACTGTGTATGTGTGTGTGTGTGTGTGTGTGTGTGTGTGTGTGTGTGTGTGTGTGTATTCTTCCATCTTTGATCAAATTCCTGCACTGTTAAAACTACATTGCTACAACTTTCTCGAGTACTTTTTTATGTGAGAAAAATTTTTCCATTCTTCCCCTTACTTCCCCCTTATCCCAGTGCATTTCTCTTTCTCACCCTTACATTCTTTCTTTCTTTTTTTTAAAGATCATCCCAATTGACTCATACCCATGTCATTTGTCTATGTAGCCTCCTTCTGATAGTTGCAATAAACTTTTTAAGTGCTACATGTATCATCTTCTCATATGGGAATGTAAAAAAGTTTAACTTTATTAAGTTATTAATGATTTCTCTTTCATGTTTACCTTTTTTATATTTCTCTGGAGTCTTGTATTTGAATATCAAATGTTTTGCTTGAATGTCCACAACCAGGTAATGGGAAATGGTCCTGGGCCTACCGGCACCACAGGGGTTCCCTGTAATCTCTTTCTGAGGAGTTGCCCAAATCCCTTACCCTCTCAGAGTGGTAAGAGCTCCACAGTTATTTCTGCTGGTGCTATTGCTACCCAAACCATTGCTTTCTCCAAGCATTCCGAGCCAGCCACAAATGCCACAAGTGCCTCCTGAACTTCTAAATTGCTCTGTGCTGGAAAAATGTCTCACCCCAAGCTTTTGTTAGTTATTCTTTTCCCTGTATTTGATTTTATTAGTATTTTTAAATTATTTGAAGACAAATGTTAGGAAAGTTCAGCTGGAATGCTCTTTTTACTCTCCCATCTTTACTCTACTTCCCTCCAAGGAAGTGTTACACAATTCCTTCCTTTCCTTGAAAAATGTTCATTGATCAACAAGTCTCAACTCCTTCATGACAAGTCATCTGAAATTTCTGGTGGTGATGACATGGTCCTGAATAATCATATGCTAACTTCATTTGCATGATTCAGCCATTTGTTTGATTTTTTTGTCCTTAAGTTCCTTTTAATTTCCCTCTTGCATTTTTCTTTTTTTTTTTAATATTTATTTTCAGTTTTCAACATTCACTTGCACAAGATTTTGAACTCCAAATTTTCTCCCAATACCCCCCTCCCCCCACCCCAGGATAGTGTGCATTCTGATTATCCCTTCCTCCAATCTACCCTCCTTTCTCTACCCACCCCTTCTCTAATCCCCTTCCCTTCCATTTTCTTGTAGGGCAAGATAGATTTCTATACCCCATTGTATGTTTATCGTATTTCCCAGTTGTGCTTAAAAACAACTTTTAACATTTATTTTTAAAGCTCCTGAGTTCCATATTCTCTCCCTTCTTCCCTCCCCACCCACCCTCACTGAGAAAGTAAGCAATTTGATACAGGTTATACATGTGTAGTCGTGAAAAAAAAAAAAAAAACCTTCTATAACAGTTATGTTGTGAAATATTTAACTATATTACCCTCTATCCTGTCCCACTCTCCATTTATTCTGTTCTCTCCTTTGATCTGTTCCTCCACAGAAGTGTTTGCTTCTGATTATCCCTTCCCCCAATCTGCCATCCCTTCTATTTTCCCCCCTCTCTTATCTCCTTACTCCCTGCTTTCCTGTAGGGGAATATAGATTTCCATACCCAATTGAGTTTGTATATTATTCCCTCCTTAAGCCAAATGCATAAGAATAAGGCTCACTTATTCCCTCTCACCTCTCCTCTCTTCCCCTCCATTGAAAAAGTTCTTTCTTGCCTCTTTTATGTGAGATGATGTGCTACATTCTACCTCTCCCTTTCCCTTTCTCCCAGTACATTCCTCTCAACACTTAATTTATTTTTTAGGTATCATTCTTTCATATTCAGTTTACTCTACTCTAGAATTTGTTTGGAGTTATGTTTTACAGGTATTTCAAGGAGTTTGGGGGGAGAGCTCAATTAGGTCCCTGCTTCTATTTGGCCATCTTGGCTCTACCCCCTCACTCTTGCATTTTTAGGTATTTTATAAGATACATACAGAGGAAAAACACTTTAGGTTACCTCAGACAAGTCCAGTGGTGTGCGATCCTTTCTTGTTCCAATAATGTTCTAGAAATTATTACCCTGTTTTTCATTGTTTCTAAGAACAACCATCAATCTCCTTTCATTTTTGTAAGGAAGTATCAATCTTTCCATATCTATCTTAGGGTATCATGACATGTGCTTGGCTAATTTTTATTGATTTTTTTTTTTTGCTATTTTTGGAGGGCAGTTGGGGTTAAGTGACTTGCCCAAGGTCACACAGCTAGTTTGTGTGTGTGTGTGTGTGTGTGTGTGTGTGTGTGTGTGTGTGTGTGTTAAGTGTCTGAGGCCAGATTTAAACTCAGGTCCTCCTGACTCCGGGGCTGGTGATCTATTCACTGCACCACCTAGCCAACCCCTTTGTATTGACTTTTGTTCAGATAAATTCTAAATCTATTACAATCCCTTGTATATGAATTGTATACAAAAATATATTTTAACATTGGTATTTCATTGTTTTTCATTTCTTTAAATACATTATTCCCTATTGAGCTTTGATTTCAGGATTCCAGAAAGTAAAAGCTTTTCCCTTGACAGATTTAGGTTTAATGTGTCTTATCTGAAAGAGCTCAATGTATATGAAACTACAGCTTTGATCTTTTGATTCAAAATTCATCTTTTGATCTTTTAACCTTTAGATTCAAGCTCAAAATCTTCCATCTCATCTTAGATTGTCACTAATTAAGCTTTTTGTACATATCAACTCTCCATCTCCAAAATATTGGGGAAAATTGCCCCATTGGAAAGAGGACATAACTCAATGCCCCTCATATATACAAATGATGATGCAGTGATTATGCATGTGTATGTATAAATATAGATATAGTTATTTAATAACATGCTATCATATTGGTCCCTTATTAACTTGGAAACCATATTCAGTTCTATTTAAGAGAAATTATGAGCTTAAGAATAAGAAAAACCATAAGTTACTTAAACTGTCTCCATGAAATATTACAATTTCCATCAATTATTCTTCAGATTATTGTTTGTTGCAATGTTGACATTTTCATTACACTTGGACCTATTATATATATATATATATATATATATATATATATATATATCATACAAAAAATCTATGGGTGAGGAAAGTCAAAGGTTTTGAGGTAATGAATAAAGGAAATATAAATATGGAGATTATTTTGGGTAGCTTGATTAATAATCACCCAACTGATAATTAGTTATTCTTTATATTTTTGGAACTTTTTGGCATACTCCTTTTATTATTTATCTAATATGCTATTTTCTTACAAATTTTTATTGATTTAATATGTGAATGTTTTGTGCAAAATGTCTGACAACATAATTGAACTATATTTTGAGGATTTCATGGTTTTCTTATCCTTGTGTTGTAGGTAGTCTTGATATCAAGTCATTTTACATTTAATCTTGATTTAAGAATTTAAATAATTGCTTGTGATTACCCTCCATTTTTCTGCAATAAATTCTTGCATAACTTAGTGATGAGTAATATAATGAGTATACTAGTGACAAGAAAGTAGTATGAATTTTTGCTTATAATTACGTAGAGATATTGTACTGGTGTATATTGAAATCATTCACATCCTCCATTCATTTCATATATCCTTAGGGTCTACATCCTGTGCATTGAAGCTCTTCTTGCAGATAAAATATCAATATAATATAAGGCATTGTAGATGTGTTCCAGTCTATCTTTCCTTCTTTTAATGCTAAATATGAAAGAGTGCCACTTAATCTCTTATTCTCCATATCTAGTTTTTCATCATAACTTTTTTGAGAAGGACCATCCTATCATCAAACATCAATTTAACAGTATACCAAGGTTTTTGACAGGACTCACAACCTGTAGCTATTTTAGGGCAAATAATATCCTTGGTGTTCATTATCTTAGGTATTACTTCCCTTCTTTGACATTAACTTGTAAGATAGATAAGAAATTCTGTCTCGCTAAGGTAAAGGGGAAAAATAGTCCAAGAAATGAAGCATCCCAGCAAGCAAGCAGCAAGCTTCACCTCAGCAAACCAGTTGGAGATTGTGTGTCACAGTATAGTGGAGTAGGCAAATGCCAACACCAGGACCCCCTCTATACCCTAGCATAGCCAGGGAATGGGTAGACTACAGCTCTGAGAACCACCATTTGCTTCAGTGTAGCCACTAGCAAATAAACAAACTCTAGCAGCCAGACTTTCACATGCTTCATTATAGCCCTAGACAAATGAGTAGATGCCAAACCTATGGATGCCTAAGGAAATAGGCAGCCATCAGCACCAGAGCCCAGGCACATGCTTCAGTAGAGCCATGTGCAATGCAGAAACACCCCATCAGGCTCAGCACATGCAAGTCACCAGCACTAGGACCTTGCCCAGCACCAGGTAGGCTACCAGATCCCAATGGCCTCCAGCTGTGCCAATTTCCTCCTACCCCAACCTCTCAGCACATCACCAGACACATGGGTCCCCTAGTGGCCTCAGGGCAACAGTAAAGATGCAGAAAAACAACCAAGTCCTGCAGCCCCTGGTTCAAGAAGCCAGAATGAAATATTGCCCCTCCCACCTCAGAAGCAGAGGAAGAAGGCCAAAAAAGATGAGAAAAAAATAACAGAAATAAAAGAATCTGACCAAAGAAAGTTATTATGGTAATAGGGAAGATAAAAACATAAACTCAGAAGAATTCAAAAATGTCAAAACACCTATAGGCAAAACCCCAGAGAAAAAATGTGAAGTGTTTCAAGCCTAGAAAGAACTCATGGAAGAGCTCATAAAGGAGCTTAAAATCATATCAGAGCAGTAGAAGAAAAAATTGGGAAAAGAAATGAGAGTGATGCAAGAGAATTATGAAAAAAAACCAGCTTAGAAAAACAAAACAACTGCTTAAAAATAGAAATGGCCAAGTGGAAAAGGAAATACAAAAGCTAACTCAGGAAAACAACTCCTTAAAACTTACACTTGGACAAGTGGAAGCTAATGACTGTATGAGACATCAAGAATCAATCAAACAAATTTAAAATAATGAAAAACATAATAAAATATAAAATACCTCATTGGAAAAAAAAACAAAACAACTGACACAGAAAATAGATCGAGGAGAGACAATGTTAGTATCACTGAACTACCTGAAAGTCAAAATCAAAAAGAGGATGTGAGCAACATCTTTCAATAAATTTTCCAGGAAAACTGTCCTGGGGGTGGCCAGGTACTACAGCGAGTAAGAGCACTAGCTCCAGTGTTGGGATGACCTGGAGATTGAATCCCGGGCTCAGACACTTAGCACCCACCCAGAAACACCTGGCCGTGTAACCTTGAGCAAGTTACTTAACCCCAATTGCATAGGGGTGGCCAGGTGGCTCAGTGAGTAAGAGCACTGGCTCCAGTGTTGGGATGACCTGGAGATCAAATCCCAGGCTCGGACACTCAGCACCTAACTGGCTGTGTAACCTTGAGCACGTTCCTTAACCCTGATTGCTTAAAAAAAAAAAATAAACTGTCCTGATATCCTGGAACCAGAGGGTGAAATAGACATTGAGAGAATCCACCACTCAATCACCTAAGGAAAGACAGCCTAAATTTGAAACTCCAAGGAACATTATAGTCAAATTACAGAACCATTATATTAAAGAAAAAAATACTACAAGAGGTCAAAAAGAAACAATTCAAATATCAGGGAGCCACAATCAAGATCACACAGGTTAGCAGCTACAACATTAAAGTATAGACAGTCATGGGATATGATATTCTGGAAGGCAAAGGAGCTACAACAAAGAAATACCCATGTAGAAAAATTAAGCATGGGGAGGCTAGGTGGTGCAGTGAATAGAGCACTGGCCCTGGAGTCAGGAAGACCTGAGTTCAAATTCGGCCTCAGACACTTCACACACACACGCACACACACACACACACACACACAAATAGCCGTGTAACCTTGGGCAAGTTGCTTAACCCCAGTTGCCCTCCAAAAAGCAAAAGAAAAAGAAAAATTAAGAATAAATACTTAAAAGGGGAAAAAAATGTCTTTCAATGGAATGTAAGGATTTCAAGCTTATATAAGGAGAAGACTAGAATTGAACTAAAAATTTGATCTCTATTCTCAAGACCCAAGAGAAGAATAAAAAGGGAAAAGAAAACATAAGAAATTCAATGGAGCTGAACTGTTTACATCCTTACATGGGAAGATGATACTTATAATTCTTAAAAATCATACCTCTAATAGTACATAGACAGAAAGTATGGGTATAAGTTGAATTTGAGGGAATGACATAAAAAATAATCATGGGATGGGAAAGAGGAGTAAATTGGAAGCAAAAGGAAGGGAAAGGCAGCATAGGGCAAATTATTTCACATGAAGAGACACAAAAAACCTACTACAATGGAGGGAAAGATGTGATGGGCATTGCTTGAAATTTACTCTCATCTGTAAGTGGCTCAAAGAGGAAATACCATACACAATCAATTTTAATATAGAAATCTATCTTACCTGACAAGAAAGTAGGAGGGGAGGAGATTGAATAAAAGAGTGGGGGGACTGACAGAACAGAGGGAAGACAGGGAGAGGTGGTGGACAGAAGCAAAATGCTGTTGAGAAGGGCAAAGGTGAAAGAAGAGAGAAGACAAACAGAAGGAAAAATGGGACAGAGGGAAATACACAATTAATAATCATAATTGTGAATGTGATGAATGCTGAAGTGGAATGGAAGTGGATAGCAAAGTGATTAAAACCATAATCCGACAATATGCTGTTTAAGAGAAAAACACTTGAAGCAGAGAGACACTCCCAGAGCAAAGGTAAGGAGCTAGAGAAGAATCTATTATGCTTCAACTAAAGTTTAAAAATGGGGGTAGCTATTCTGATTTCAGTAAAAGCAAAAGCAAAAATAGGCCTGAATGAAAGAGATAAGGAAGGAAACTACATCTTGCAAAAAGGTACTATAGACAATGAAATAACATCAATACTACACATATATGTACCAGTGGTATAGCATCCAAATTCTTTTTGTTGTTGTTGTTGTTGTTGTTGTTTTTGTTTTTTGGTGGGGCAATTGGGGTTAAGTGATTTGCCCAGGGTCACACAGCTGGTAAGTGACAAGTATCTGGTCAAATATTGAATTTGAACTCAGGTCCTCCTGACTTCAGGGCCAGTATTCTATACACTGCGCCACCTAGCTGCCCCTGCATCCAAAGTGCTCTAAATCACTTTTGATTGTAGAAATGCAAATTAAAACAACTCTGAGGTACTACCTCACACCTATCAGATTAGTTAATATGACAATAAAGGAAAATGATAAATGTTGGAGAGGATGTGGGAAAATTGGAGTACTAGTGCATTGTTGGTGGAGTTGTGAGCTGATCCAATCATTTCAGAGAACAATTTGGAACTATGCCCAAAAAGAAAAACAAAACAAAACTGTACATACCCTTTGATCTGTATTGCAAAGAGATCATAAAAAAGGGGAAAGAATTTTCTAAAATATTGGAAATTGAGGGGATACCCATCAATTAAGAAACAACTCTGATATATGAATGTAATGGAATACTGTTGTGTAATAAGAAATGAGGAACAGGCAGATTTCAGAAAAACCTGGGAAGACTTGTTCCAACTGATACACAGTAAAATAATTAGAACAAGGAACACATTATACACAGTATCAGAAACACAGTATGATGACCCACCATAAATGGCTCAGCTCTAATCAGCAACACAATGATCCAAAACAAGTACACAGGACTCACAAAGAAATATGCAATACACATCCACATAAAGAACCAATGGACTCTGAATGAAGATCAAAGCATCCTTTTAAACTTGCTTTATTCTTTTCTGTGTTTTTCCCTTTTGTTCTGTTTTCTTTTTCTTTTAACAACTATGACTAACATAGAAATATGTTTTGCATGATACCACTTGTATATGATAGATAACCTATATCAAATTGCCTATCATTTTAGGAAGAGGGGAGAGGAGGAAGGGAGGAAGAAAAATTTAGAACTCAAAATCTGGTAAAAAAAAATGAATGCTAAAAATTATCTTGACATGTAATTGGGAGAAAATAAAGTCATATTTAAAATAAAAAAGAAATTCTAGTTATTTACTTCCTTGCTCACAATAATCTGGTTTTCTTTCAAGTGAATAAATCACAGTAAGATTTCCATTCATTCATTCATTCATTATGGTTGTTTTTCTTTTTGTGAAGAAGAGAACTGCATTTGAAGAGAACTGCATTCTGTGGCTGCATTTGATGGTGTCTTATAGATTATTGCACATCACAGCAGGAGAGATTTTTTTCTTCCAGTCTACATTCTCTCTCTCTGTAAATATATATACATATGTATATATATATATATATGTATATGTATATGTATATATGTATGTATATACAATGTGTACATATACCCATATATACACACAAAATATGTACACACATACATATATGCATAGACATACACAATATGTGTATATGCATAAACATGTATAATGTCTGTGTGTATATGTGTATATATGTATGTGTGTCTGAATATATATTCTTGTTACTAAATTAAGCCAATAAATTGAAAAAGAGCCACCCATGGATTGTAACATTTCCCTGTGTCATCTCTGATTAGGAACCAGATGTGCTAGACTAGTAAAGAGTACTATTTGAAGACCAAGAAAACCAAAATGAGTTTAAATTTCAACCATAAAAAATAGCTGATGTCAAAAAAGTGTATTGGTCCATGTGGCATCTTATTGCCCAATGGATCTATTTTCCACGTCTTAGTCATTCTTTCTATTTACTTTCCATGGAAAATGTAAACAATTAGTCATTTGGGAAAGTCTGCTTGAGTTTGGGTGTGTTCCCTCTCTTAGGTACTATAAGTATTCCATATGGTATGGTGTTCTTAGGTTCTTTGTATTGCTTATAGGACTTGTGATTTTTTTTTTAAGCAATTGGGGTTAAGTAACTTGCTCAAGGTTACCTGGCCAGTTATTTCTGGGTGTGGTGCTAAGTATCTGAGCCCAGATTTGATCCCCAGGTCATCCCAACACTGGGGCCGGTGCTCTTACTCTCTGAGCCATCTGGCCTCCCCTAAGCAATTGGGGTTAAGTAACTTGCTCAAGGTTACATGGCCAGGTGTTTCTGGGTAGATGCTAAGTGTCTGAGCCCGGATCCGATCCCCCAGGTCGTCCCAACACTGGGACCGGCGCTCTTACTCGCTGTGCTACCTGGCCGCCCCAGGACTCATGATTTTTGATGATATAAAATAAAAACACCTACATGGAGATGCATATCCCAGGAAGATTTGGAGGAATATGATATTTTCATCTTAAAAATCAAGCAACCTTTTATGTTATAAACCAAGAACAGAGGCTTGGATGCAATCCCTCTTTACCCCCACCTTAAATGACTGGAAAACATATTAATTCTGCAAAAACAGTAGTACTATAAATTGATTCCTCTTTAGTACACCTTTACAAGCCCCAGTTTTTAGAACTTGCTTGCTCCAAAAATTACTTTGCATTTACTGTGAATGAATTTCACATTTACTTTTAATTCTACTAGGTGGTTTCCCTTTGGAAAAGGGACTGTTTTGTTTCTATCTTTGTATCTCAGATCCAAAAGTCATCATTTCATAGTATTTACAGAGCTGATCTTGCGACAAGGAAGATCTTTGTTCAAATATGATTGCCTATACCTAGTGACTCTGTAACCTTAAGCAAGTTGCTTAACCTTTCCATGCTCTAGGTACCCCTCTAATCCTATAAATTGCAAAGAAGGTACTAATCTGTGTTGGTAGAATTTCCTCATCAATAGATCAATAGATCTGTCAGTGAAATCACAGATGTATTTCTTATCCCTATTACCAGGACTGACACAGTTCTTGACACAAATTGGGTGTCTAATAAAAATTTCCTGAATGTTGAACAAATCTGGACTCTGTCTGAAAATTTATTCATGGTCTACCAGGTATTAAGGTGGACACCTAAAATTTGTAAAGATACTCCACATAAAGAAGAGATAAATCATTGCCACAATAAATCTACCATATTTTTCTCTGTGTCCTTTAGCCACTGGGGAGTTATTTTGTTGTTCATTTGTTTCCAGTTGTGTCAGACTCTTCATGACTTTAGTGATTTTCCATTTCCCTTTCCAGCTGATCTGACAGATAGGGAAACTGAGGCAAACAGGGCTAAGTGACTTGCTCAAGCTCACATCTAGTGAGTGTCTGAGGCCAGATTTGAACTCAAAGAGATGAGTCTTCCTGACTCCAGGCCCAGTACTCTATCCTCTGTGCTACCTCACTGCCCATAGTCATTTAAGAATATGCATATACATTCTTAAAATTATTCTTCTTTAGTAGAGCTATAAAACGTGCAGGCATTAGGAGTCACCTTTAGACAGAAAAAAATAACCTTAGTCTCAGGCCCCAGAATTTATGATTCTGAGGGTCACATATTCCCTTGAAGATAAAACCTTCATTAAGTGCTTTCTTTTATTTTCCTCCTTATGCCATCTTGTCTTAAATTGCATGACTCATGTATTAGGGCACTTATAAAATTCTACATTAGTTTCCTGAGCCCACAGAACACCAGAAAAACTTTTTTTTAAGAAAAATACTATATCAATGTGCAAACCCAGACCTCACCCTCTTCCAGTGATGTTCATGAAATTATATTAAGAAGGATACGGAGAAGGTAATACACATTTTCTATAACCACATTGTGAAGTTCATGACCTACACCCCCCCTTTTCCTTCACCACACCCCAACCATTGTTATGACTAGACAGTGGATCATACTGAATATATTAACCAGTCATTGATGGGGAACACCTATTGCTTAGAATGACATTATACTTGGAGTGAAAAGGGATACAAATGTCTTCTGTCTGCCCCTAATCCTTTCCCCTTGGCAATATTTCTGCCATAAAAATACATGACTGTCAGCTCTAGCAAAGCAGCCTGGGATAGCTGCAATGGTTTGTTGTCAGAATGAAAAATGGTTCAGTGCAAGAGGTCTCAGTGCTGGGATGCTAACAATCAAGGAGCACTAAGTCAGGCATTTGACAGAAGACTTTGGTCTGGCTGTTAAATACCACTTAATACTGTCCTGCCTGATAATTCCTGCTGTTTTACAACTGTGAGAGCATGACTCAGTGATGGTAACAGTCCTTTTCTACAGGAGGCAGGGAATGGCCAGATGGCCACACATTAACTTGAGGGAGGGATTTGTGAGGGGGGAAGAAAATATATCTCTTGGTATCCAAAGAAAACACAAAATTTGAGGGGGGGGATTATAATCACCAAGTCATCATAGGCCTGAGTTGTAATGGGGGTCCATAGTCTAGAGCGGCTTGAAATTTTAGCAAGGGTTATGCATAGGCGAAGAGCTGAATTTCAGATATTTAGATACTCACAGGAGAGTCATGAATTATATCTACCTGACTCAAAGGAAGTAGAAAATTTATTTATTTTTTAAAATAAACTTGTTCTGCAACTGTATTATAAAGATATAGTAAGACCATAAGAATGAGGTTCTATGTGAAGATATAAGATATTGAGTCAGAAACTGTGGGACCAAGTTTCAGTTCTGATATTTACTAACATGACCTTGGATGAGCCAGATGCTCTCCCATGGCCTGATTTTCCTCATTTGTAAAATGAAGAAATTTAATTGAATTCTTATGAGAGATGCAAAATCAAAAATGATATAGTCCCTGCTCTCAAGAAACTTGTAGTCTAATGGATGGCTATGCATGTATATTTTCCGATTATACAAGGCAATTTGAGGAGGAAAACACCACTACCTTATCAGGGATGTTGAATAGGGATTATTGAATGGGGTAAGAAGTTAAATGAGGTTACTTGTAAGGTGTTCTCCTTATCTCAGATTCTTTTCTTCAAATCATATATAAGCATATGATTATAAATCTGTGTGCCTATGTATGTACATATGTATATTTATGTAGGTATTTACACATCATATCCCTTGAGTCAGGAAAGAAGGGTCAACAAAGAAAAAAAGTGAAGATGTATAGGCAAAGCAGTAAAGGCACTTGGTCGAGGTTACAGGAAAACTTACAGAGAAGATCAGGTGATGGTTAGGACAGCAGGAAAGATCAAAGATAAATCAAGTGTCAATTATCAGATATAGAATCAACACAGTCTAATTATAAATACATCATGATATATTTACATAGGTTGGACCAGATGGTCTCTCAGTTTATTCCAGCCTAAAGTTTATGAGATTTTATGAATGTTGTCCATTTCAGCTTTATGTTGGGCCTGAAAACAAGAAAGCAAGTCTGTTTGAGTGTAACATTGAATGAAGATAAGAATGATTCTGTGTTCTAATCTATGTATTACATCCTTATGGGCTGGTTGGTCATTGTCCTTTGTTCTTGAAGAGAAACAAAATGACACCACAGTAAGTCCAACGGTGGCTGATCAGGCCAGAATGACTTTGGAATGCTCTACATTCAGGCACAAGTCAGGTTGATTCTCTAAATTTTCACATCTCGTGTTTCTTTTGAACTACTTTCAATTCTGCTTTCCTCACAGAGCAAACCACCTTCTCTGATTAAGGTATGCCATGCTGGGTGGTCCTATGCCAGTATTATACATTCTGCATACCAATGGTGAGTGGAATCAACTTTGCAGAAGTTTCTTAAACTTTTTTTTTTTTTGCTTTGCTTTGACCACAGGGTGGGATCCCCACTTGCTGTGGTAATCAAGCCAGGGTTGGGTAATTTTAAGGCACTTTTTATAACCCCTTCCTCACACAAGGAGGAGAACAGTGTGATCCTTAAAAGGCCACTCAGATAACCAGATGATGGGTATACCTTGAGATGCAGACAATGACCTTGGGGTCTTTGAAATCAAACAGAGCTCTAAGTGCTCCCTAGTGCCTGCTTTAGCTGCCTTTATGACCATTGGAACAAATTGTTCTCATCTATCCATGTCACCAGGGGAAGTCTTCACATGCTTTGGAGTAGGAACTCTCAACTCACTAATGAGTTTGAGAACACTCAGTTACCCTCAATCTGGTTTTGCTCATCTGCTGAAATGGTCCATCGGAGATAGCTTCTGTGCATGCTACAATTTCTTGGAACGAAAAATGAAAGTTAGGTGCATCAGGTGGATACCAAATGAGGAAAGCAGCCACAAAAAGGGCTCATCATGCCTCAAACCAGAGGTGCTAGTCTTTCCTGAATATACTCTACACCCATATTAACCATCACACATTGATTTTCTGATGGAACTTTTGGTGATATTTAGAGGTGGTATAGTTAGGTGGCACAGTGGATAGCGTGCTGGACCTGGAATCAGGAAGACTCATCTTCCTGGGTTCAAATCTGGCCTCAGACACTTACTAGCTGTGTAACCCTGTCCAAGTCACTTAACCTTATTTGTCTCATCTGTAAAATAATCTGGAGAAGAAAATGGCTAACTACTCCAATATCTTAACCAAGAAAACCTCAAACAGGTCACAAAGAAACAGAGAAGACATCAACAACAATAAACTCTACTGGAATTATATGGATAATTAAAGGGCTATGAAATTATGAATTATAGTTATGTCTCTCTCAGATGACAGTAGTTTATATGTTATTTAAAATTTTAATTTCCCTATTACATTTTTATATTATTTAAATTTATGTATTTATCCCATCCCGTGGCTCTCCCAGGAAAATATACCACCCCCCCTCAAGAAAAAGGAGAGAGGAAGAAAAAGTTTTGAAAATTAACCTACATATAAGTGTAATTACACATAATATGCAGTTTAAATTTTTTTTCCATACTCACATTCTCCCATCTCTACTAAGAAGGAAGATAATTCATTATCATCTATTCTTTGGAACAGTTTGGTCATTATGATTTTCTAACATTCAGTTTTTATTGTTTTATTATTGTTGTATTCATTTACTATTTTGTAGAGTTATATATTATTTTCCTTTAATTCCTCCCCCTTGTCATCAGTTCATACAAGTTTCTTATACTTCTCTCCATCATATTCATGCTTTTTTATGGTACAGTATTATTCCTTTACATTTAGACATAGTTTTGATAATAACTTCTCTATTGCATAATCTGCGGTTTGAAGTACTATTTTCCCTTTATTGCTGATTTTTTCTTCATTATTTCCTTTAAGATTTTAGACTGTGTGTGTGTGTGTGTGTGTTTTCCAAATTAATTTTATTACTGTATTCTTTAGTTCTATAAATAATTTCCCTGGACATTTCATATAGGACCATATTTGTAAGTTAATTTTGGTTGCATCTTCATTTTTACTATGTTGTATCAAACTGTCTACAAACATGAAATAAACATCCAGTTATATAAATTATTTTTATTTTATTGTGTAGCATTATAATTGCATTTATATAGGTCTTGAGTGTGCTTTAGAAAACTGACTCAAAACTATTTTGTGAAGTTTTTGTTTTTTTGTTTGCTTGTTTTTAGTTATCTTCAATGTAACTTGCCTTTCAATTATTTTCTTCTAGTGTTTGTTACTGCTGTAGAAATATTATTTACTTTTTGGACTTATTTTGTATGCTGCCACTTTAGTGAAGCTATGTTTGTGGTCTCAATGTGTTTCTTTGTGGATTAACTGAGATTCTCTAAGTAGATCATTGTGTTATCAGAGAATAGGACTTTTTTTTTCACCTTTCATTTGCCTATATTTATTCCTGTAATTGATTCCCCTTTTCTTAATACTATTTTTGAGAATTTCTTGAACCACATCAAAACACATCAGAGAAAAAGGAAAATCTTGCTTTAAGCGTGTATTTACTAGGAAAGCTTCTAGTGTTTTCTAATTTTATAGAATGAGTTTTTAAATCATATGATGTATGTTTACTTATCATATATTATATATGTATACATAATTTCTACTATATTAAGAAAAGATCCTTTATGTCTATATTTTTAGATTTAATTTTATTTAATATAATTTAGCGTGTTTTGTCAAAATCTTTTTCTGCGTATCTTAAAATAATCATGTGGTTTTGCAAGGTTTTGTTCTTAATGTTATTATCTTAACTGTTTTCTTAATTTTTAAACTTTGAACCCTTGTTATATATCAAATTTCATCACAATGATCACCAGTACATATGTATACAGAATTATGTAGCCTTTTAAAGTATTTAAAGTTCTTTCATCACATCACAACCACCTTTTAAGATAGGCAATATAAATCATTAGGGAAAACTAAAGCATCCTCCTAATCTTTTTTTGGAAGGATTTCCTTTATTTTTATCATATTAATTATTTATATTGATCTGTAGTCATTTTTATCTTTTTTGTATATTTTTGTGTATTGAATTTTTGGTTTAAGAGATATATTTTTTCTCATATAAAGAATTTGGTAGAATTCTTATCTCAGTTTTTGAGAAACAATTGTACAGCATAGATATTGATCGTTCTTTTAAAATTTATATAATTTTTTCTCTAAATTCATCTGGATCAGGTTTCACAATCCCTTTGTTAGTTTCTTTACAACTAATTCAATTCCCATTTCTAAGACTGGATGTCCTAAAACTTTTTTATGTTAATTTGGGTAAAAAGTTCTGTTGCCAGTCTCATACTTTTAAAAATCTTTAGTTATGGTGGCATATGGTTTAAGAAAATAAATCCATTCCTTTGTCTTTGTTGTGACTAAATCACTTTGCTCATTTTTGTTATGTTAATTTCATATTCCTCTGTGTTTTTATAATTAAGTTGATTAAAAGGTTTTTTTTCTATTTTATTAGTAGTTTCAAACACCCAGATCTTAGCTTTATCAGAACACCTTTTTTCCCCCAGTGTATCTAACTATACTTTAGTTTTTAAACTTTCCTCTTCTACATACTTCCCAGGGTTGTTGAAATCATAGAGTAAATTAATGAAAGAAAATAATTTTTCATGTCTTTAAATTTCCTCTAAATGTCTATTAGATAGATAGATAGATAGATAGATAGATAGATAGATAGATAGAT
>NW_027187380.1:18503625-18568833 GCF_028583685.1 Petaurus breviceps papuanus | reverse complement strand
GATAGATAGATAGATAGATAGATAGATAGATAGATAGATAGATAGATAGATAGATAGATAGATAGATCAGTTGTTCTTGGGACAAAAACAACATCCTACACTCTCAAATTCTGTAAAATAATGAGCTATTATTATTATATGTACCTTATATATCTCTAGTGCTTCAAAAAATAAAAATAAAAAGGTTTATTGATGCTTAGTATTTTTAAATCACAGTTTTTCCGGATGCCATGCAACCTCTCCTCTCCATCCCCAGGCAAACACTAAACCCCTCCCTGTAACCAAAAAAATAAATAAATAAAAAAAGAAAGGAAAAAAAACTAACTCGATCACATTTGACAATATATGCAGCATTGTGTCCCTGTTTTCTCCTGTCTCTCTTTCAGGAGAAGGAGGATATATCTCCAGAAGCCCATTTACAGAATCAGGGGGCTAACAATCTCATCAAAGCAAGACCAAACTCCTTCTTCAATGGTTTTCCTTGAATTAGGAAGAGAAAAATTATTTTAAATATTTCTGTCTTAAGATTGCTTTGCTCCTCCCTCTCCACATTGGATCTCTATATTTTAAATTTTATATAGGAGTCACCACTTTCAAGATGCAAGCAAAAGGAATCCATGATAGTCCCTTAACCATGAACCTTAACTGACCTGTTAAGTCAGTTAGCAAAGATGTCAGCACTCCTTTGCCTTAGCACCTGTCTTCTCAGCTGTAAGATTCTAATATTCTTGTGAATAATATATACAACACTGCTCACTCATTCTCTCTCTGAGGATCTGCATGCAGAAGTCTTATGTTTTGTTAATTAGATTTCCAAATGATACTGACAAATTGAAACTGAGAATCTTTTGACTTCGTATAAACACTGGAAGAAGCAACTGTCTGAGTTCAGTTTTCCCTTGGGAAAGGACAAGGTTGCAAACTATATTCTTGCCCAGGTGTGATGATGGGATCCTTGTCTCCTAGAAGGAGTTGTCATATAAGCATGCTAGTCTTTTAAGTAATCTACAAAACAACTCAGAATGTCATTTGGTCCAAAACTTTAGCCTAATTTCCATTGAAAATTGACAGTATGATATGATATTCTAGACCTTCTGTGCCTATAGATATATAGGAACCTCTTCTTCCATAATCTTGAAATCCTCCTTATAAGTCAAGGAAATTTAACAAATGTTTATTGAATCCCTACAGCATGCAAAGAATTGTGCTGCATAGTTTCTCTTCTATGTATTTCCCAGAACCTCCATATTCCAGGATTGCCTAGACAACACAACAAAACAAAACTTTATCTCAGATTACATCTACATTTAAGATGAGGCATTCATTTCAATCAATCAAATAATCAACAACCATTTATTAAGTGCATACTCTTTACCAAGCATTGTCCTGGGGCTGAAGAAATAAATAATTTGCAACACTCAAAAGTGAGACAATCCCTGAGTTTGCATTTCTTTAAGAGATACATATTCACTGTAAGTGAAATAGATAGTGATACAATGATACCGAAACAATTGGAAGGATCAAGAAGGGCCTCTTAAAAGAAATGGAATTTTAGAGAGACCTTGAAGGGATCTAGGGATTTCAAAAGACAGAGAGAGACATGGACATCACTCTAGACTTGGGGGACAGCCAGTGCAATGTCATGAAAATAGAAGATGGATTATCATGGAAGAGGAAAAGCAAGACACTAAATTTGGTTGGATTGTAGGATGCTTGAAGGAGAATAAGAGGTAATCAATCAGTCAAGGAAGAGAGGCTGGAGCCAGACTTTAAATGTCATACAGTGGAATTTGCATTTTGTATAAAAGAAAATAAGGGAAATAGCTTGAAACTTCTTAATCTTAGATCTCTACTTCAGAAATTTATTTTTGGCAGCCATATAGAAGATGGGTTAGAGAGGGAAAAGATTTGAGGAAGGCAAGTCAATTAAAAAACTTTTGCCAATTTTACATATGAGAGATGAAAGTTAAATTAGGGTATTTGTAAAGAGAAGGGGATGGTTGAGAGAAGCTGAGGAGGTGGAACTGACAAGAGGTGGCAACTGATTTGATCTGCAAATAACTGAAAGTGAAAAATTGAGGATGATTGTAACATTGTGAACTAGAGGAACAGGAAGGTTATGTTTTTGACAAAAAAACATGGCAGTTCAAAAGAATGTTGGGTTTAGAAGGAATGATATTGAGTTCTGATTTGGACTGCTTGAATTTGAGATACTTATACCAGATAGCAATTCAGTAGATAAAAAATGAAGGACTAGAGTGCAAAAGAGAAATGAGGTCTGGATATATAAATATATAGGCATGTAGATAAATTAGTGGGTACATGAACATTTTTGAGAAATATGTATGTAAATGATCAGCAAACACAAAAAAATAATAAAAATGAGTAAGTGATCAAATTAAAATACCATCATCAAAAAAGAAAGTAGTCCATAAGTGACAGATTGTAGAATGAATAGATAATAGAATAAGAGTTAAGACCTCTAAGAATAAAGTAAGTCCTTATAATACTTAGAAAATTTAGAAAATACAATATTTAGGGAAAATATATTCAGTCTCTGAAGCCTGGAATAAATGATGTTTTTTTTTTAATTTTGCTGAAAACCTGCATTTGAGGTGGTCAAGAATGAGATACTTGAGAAACATTGACTACAAAGAGATGATTTTGTTCTCTTTGTTCTTTGTTTCATGATATAGGAAGCAGTAAAAGTTGGAAGTAGTTGACAGAAAGATAGGGAAGTTAATGGGGGAGGGGAAAGAAATAGGGTTAACACCAAAATAGATTTAATCTATGTAACCAAACAACTTAGGAAACTATTTTTAACCCCAGGTCAGTTCGTGATTCAATATTATAACGAATATTCAGGGAGTTATTAGTATTTGAGGTCAACTTTGTAATGAGTTACTCATTCCAGCAAAATGTTCCTTGTTGCTCTGTTGAAAAGATGACTATTGGATGGGATAGATGATTATTTAGACTCTCAAACATTTTTTAAATCCTTCATGCCTAGGAACTTTCTTTCTGCCATCTTACAAATGTGTTTGTAGAATTTTTCACCTTCACCAAATCAGACAGCAGCTGATTGTACAGATGTTGAGATGGATAAAGAACCCATCTAAATGTTTGACTAATATAAAAGTCTTATGCAGGCATTGGGTTGCATCCAGAATTCAAAGGTACACTAGAGTGACCTAGATTGTGTTTGGGACAATATGAAGAGCTTTCAATGTCCCCAAGCTTCTTTCTGAAAACAACAGCCATATTTTAAATAACATTTATCTTTAGATGATGTTATGTAGTGGATAATCATTGAATAAATGATCAACATTATAATCAACATTATGGGGGTGGAGCCAAGATGGCAGAACTGAAGCAGTAATTTTTCTAAGCTCCTCCGTGAATCCCATCACTAAACTTTAAAAAGTGAATCTGAACAGATTTTGCAGTGTCAGAATCCACTGGGAGAGAGAGCATGGCAGAATCAAGCCCAGGAAAATGCCCACGTGGGTCTGGGCAGGGGGAGCATGTAGTACCTGGGGGCTGCAGCAGCTCAGAATAGATAGCAGACTACAGCAGAGAGAGAAGAAGCCTCAGACAGCAGACTCACCCACCCCAAAGGCGATTCGCAGTTTCTCAACAGCATCTTCCCACCGGACAGGAGGATCCATTGGAGCTGGGTAAGATAAAGCTCAGGGACCACAGCGGAGACAGTAGCTTCTCCTGGGGCTATCAGCCCCTAGCCTGGAAGTTTAAAAATCACCTGCTTGATTGTCTAGGGGCCAGGATGGCAAAGTACACTCTGGCTGCTCTGATTCCCCCTCCCTGACCAAGAAAACCCAGAGATAAAAGTCCCACCTAGAGTAAAATCCTGAAATAGCAGAAATAGTCTCAGGTATAGGAGTCACTGAGAAAGGGTGTAATTGAGGCAGTAAGGAGTCTGAAGAGAAGAGGGGAAGGTGTCCCAACAAGCCCCACCTCACCTGATCAGCAAAAGCCTGCCTGAGCTGTAGCCCAGGGGAATAAAGGCAGAAATCTGAATAGGCCAGACCACCCCTCCCCCACAGATTACTCGGTGAGCCTCAAGGTAACTCAGAGGAAACACTGAGAATCCTGGCCTTGGCCTCAATCTAGACACCCAGAGCCTATGGCACACAAAGTCAACTACCATGCCCTTAGCTCCCAGCCTGAGAAATTAGGAAATAGGAAATTACAATGGGTAGGAAGGAAGCTGAGAAGGAGAAAGGAATGGCAAGAAAATCCATTAGAGCTTATTATAGCAAGCAAGAACAACCAAATACCGAGGACAGCATGGACTCTATACTCACACCTGAGGCCACAGAAGGAAATATGAACTGGTCTCAAGCCCAAAAAGCATTCTTGGAGGAGCTCAAGAAAGATTTTAAAAGCCAAATTAGGGAGGTAGAAGATAAATTTAAATCTACAGTGACCAAATTGTAAAAAAGTTTCACTGAAGAAAACAAATCCTTAAGAAGAATCCTTAATTAGTGAACTAATTAGAGAAAATACCTCCTTACAAAAGGACCTTCAAAAACTAACCAAAGAGAATAATTCACTAAAATCAGAATCAGGCAAATTGAAGCTCAGGACTCTACGATGCACCAAGAGTGAATCAAACAAAATATGAAGATTGAAAAATTGGAAGAAAGTGTAAAATATCTCACTGGAAAAACAACTGACCTAGAGAATAGATCCTGAAGAGATAACTTAAGAATTACTGGTCTACTGGAAATCCATGATGAAAAAAGCAGCCTGGACAACATCCTCTAAGAGATTGTCAAAGAAAACTGTCCTGAAATCCTAGAATCAGAAGGTAAAATAGTTATGGAAAGAATTCACTAGACTCCTCCTGAAAGAGATCCCAAATTGAAAACTCCAAGAAATATAATAGCTTAATTCCAGAATTACAGGGTTAAGGGGAAAATACTGCAAGTAGCCAAAAAGAAACAATTCAAATATCATGGAACTGCAGTCAGGATTACACAGGACCTAGCAGCTTCTACATTAAAAGATCAGAGGGATTGGAATTTGATATTTCATAGGGCAAAAGAGCTAGGACTGAAACCAAGGATTAACTACCTGGCAAAACTGAGCATAATCTTTCAGGCAAGGAGATGGTGATTTAATGAAATAAGAGACTTCCAGACTTTCCTGATGAAAAAGCCAGAGCTCAATGGAAAAATTGATCTTCAATTACAAGACTCAAGAAAGACATAAAAAGGTAAATAAGGAAAACACACACACACATACACATACACACACACACACTCATGCACACATGCACATAACTTGGGATGCAATAAGAACAAAATGTTTACATCCCTATATGAGAAGCTAACTGTCAATATCAAAATTTATATGATTATCCTGACCCTTAAAAGGGTTATACATAGATAGAGGGTGTGGGTATAAATGAACTAATCTGATGATTAAAAAAAAACTTATTAAGGGGGTCAAAGGGATAAAAGGAAAGGATGAGACAGAAAAAGGTAAATTATGCCATACAAAGAGGTATAAAAATACACTATAGTAGAGGGGAAGGAAAGAGAGAGAGGAACATCATTTGAACATTATTCTCACTGGTTCTGATTCAAAGAGGGATCAATATATTCAGTTAAGTTTAAGATTCTAACATGAAAAGATGCAAAAACTCATTAAACAGAGGGAAAGGAGGGAGGGAGAGGAGCACTGTATGAAATTTACTCTCATTGGTTTGGAGTCAAAGGGGGAATAACATACTCTGATAAGTAAAAAAAAAAAAAAACAATTATTGTGTCCTATAGGCAGTGGAGGGTAAGCAGAGATATAAAGGAGTGGATTAGAAGGGAGGGAAATAGTAGTAAGGAGAGAGGGTAGGTGAAGAAGGGGGGGGGTCCACATGGAGGGAACACTGAGGGAGGTGGTGGTCAAAAGGAGTACCCTTAAGGAGGGGAAGGGAGAAGGAAGAAACAAAAACATAAGCAGGGGAGGGAATAGGATGGAGGGAAAGAGACAAATAGTAATTACTGTGAATGTGAATGGGATGAACTCTCCCATAAAACAGAGGTGGATAACAGAATGGATCAAAAACCATAATCTTACAATATGCTGTCTACAAGAAACACTTTTGAAACAAAGGGATGCCCACAGGGTAAAGGTAAAAGGCTGGAGTAGAATATATTATGCTTCAGCTAAAGTAAAATAAGCAGAGATAGTAATCCTTATCTCAGATAGGAAAAGCAAAAATATATCTAATTAAAAGAGATAAGGAAGGAAACTATATCCTGCTAAAAGGCACCATCGAGAATAAAGCAATATCATTACTTAACATATATACACCAAGTGGTATAGCATCCAAATTCCTAGAAGAGAAGTTAAGGGAATTAGAGGAAGAAATAGATAGCAAAACTATACCAGTGGGGGACCTTAATCTCCCCTTCTCTGAACTTGATAAATATGGCCTCAGAATAAACAAGAAAGATGTTAAGGAGGCAAATAGAATTTAAAAAAAAAAAAGCTAGATATGATAGATCTCTGGAGAAAACTGAATGTGGATAAAAAGGAATATACTCTCTTCTCAGCAGTTCATGGCACATACTCAAAAACTGACCATGTACTAGGACATAAAAACCTCACAATTCAGTGTAGAAAGGCAGAAATATTAAATGCATCCTTCTCAGATCATGATGCTATAAATATCATATTCAATAAGGGACCATGAAAAGATAGACTAAAAACTAATTGGAAATTAAACAATTTCATCCTAAAAAATGAGTGGGTCAAACAAGAAACTAAAACAAAAAGAATCAACATTATGGGTTAACAAAAGGGTAATGAGATGCATTAGAGCTATATACATTGTAATATATAATCAATGGTAAGTTGTACAGAGGAAGCAGAGGAAAATGGAGATTGAAGAGCCTTTATTTTAATGGAAAAAACAAACAAACAAACAAACAAACACAAACAAGACATGGAACTTAAAAACCAGAAGACCTAGTATGGAATCCTGGGTCTTATATTTTCTTGCTATATGACCTTGGGGAAGTTACTTTTGTCAAACAATTGATCAACAAATATTTATTTACAAAGCACTGTGGTAGGTGCTATTGATACAAAGAAAGACACATTGTCCCTTCCCTCTGTAAAGTCACATTCTAAAATGGAGACAACATGTAAATAACTATGTATCTGGGAGAGATAGAGTAAATGGCAAATAGTCTCAGAGGGAGATCAACTGAAGTTCCTGATCTGTGAAATGTGTCCCTGTGACTAAATGATCTCTAAAGTCTTTTCCAGTACTTATATCTTGAGAAAAGGATTTACAGGAAACTCTCTCCTTTGTTCCACAGGCATGTATCTTCTAATAGCTAGTATGTTATAGCCCCACAAGTCTCTACAGTCTCAGATTGGCTGGCCAATGCAAAGAAGAGGATGAGGAAAAGGAAAAATGTAGTAGCTTCCTAAGTGGCTAGTGAGAAAGGGGTGATTAGCAGGGCACTCTAATTTTTTTCTCAAGGAAACATGATTATCTTGTTGATTGGAGTACCTAATACCAATACACAAGGATAACCTATGGTAAGTTCTTCTGTAGCTTCTAAATACTGTCAACCAAAAAAGATGATCTCTCAATCAAGAAACCAATCACATGAGGAATTATCAGGTTAATAGTACTCAAGAACTTCATGATACAATAAGAAATATTAGAATGAAATTTTTAATATGTTAGGATCTTCCTTCTATTTCAGCCTGCTACCCTCTTCCCTTTATGATAAGTTTAGTCTATTCACATTCATGGTTATAATTGTTGACATTTGTTTATTTTTCCTGTTCATCATAACCCCTTGTATTTTTTATTTCTTTCCCCCATGATTCACACATACATGGAGGTAGAGAGAGAATGAATCTCACATAAGTAATATATAAAGTAGTCCTTTTCCTGCTGTCCTTCTTCATCTAGTCCAGAACACAAGATAGGTAAAGAAAGGACCCACTATTTTCCTAGAAACTTCTAGGAAAATTGTAAATTATTCTGGTCAAATTAGTGTTCAGAGCAATATCATTCACCATATACCATAACACCCTCAAAATTGGCATATGCCTTAGATATAAAAGGATATCACACACAGACACACACACACACACACACACATAGACACACAGACACACCAGGAATTAATTACTTTTCACAAATAAAGAGAGGGGTATAATTATTAGCCAATTTAATGGATAAAAAAGTTCACAGAATCTAAGTTTCACATTTTGATTATGTAAAATTTTAAAAAGAAATTTTCCACTCAACAAAAATAACCATATTTAGAATCAGAAAGGAAGTGATTAACTGTGAACAAAATCTTTTCAAGGAATTTCTCTGGAAAAGGTTTGATATGCATAACATATAGGGAACTGACATATACATATAAAAATATGATTCATTTCCTGAGGGATAAATGTTGAAATGTTGAAAATGGAAGAATAAATATAAACTATCAAGAGCCATATAAAAATGTCCCAAATTATTATTAATGAGGGAAATTCATGTTGAAACAACTTTGATATTACTCCTCACATGCATCAAGTTAGCAAAAATAACAACAACACAAAAGACAATTATTGAAGTGGAGGACAGACATGCTAGCTAATTGTTGGTGGAGCTACGGATTGGTCTAACTATTCTGGAAAACAGTTTAAAATACTATCCACAAATCACTAAATTATTAATTAGATCCAGTGATACCAAAGAAAGGGAAGAGCTATACAAAGAAGAGATTTATAGCAGCATTTTTGTTGTTGTTGTAACAACTAGAAACAAAATGAGAGCCAATTATTTGGGGAATGGCTGAACACATAGTGGCATATGAAAGTAATTGAATATCATTGCAACAAAAGAAATTATGAAAGTGACAGATTCAGAGTAATTGGAGAAGGGCTTTATGAATTGATACATGTTAACATGAGCAAAACTAATAGAACAACTTACAAAATGACTGTAGTATTCTAAATTATAACAACTTTGAAAGGCATAAGAACTATAATCATAACAATGTTGAGTCATATCTCCTGAAGATTGATAAAGAATCATCTTTTCTACTTTTTGGAATACAGCTGACACACTAGAGATGCATAATCCACTTTTAGACATAGTCAGTGTATGAATTTGCTTTCCTTGAACACTTATTTTTTATAAGAGAAGACTTTTACTGTTTAGAGGAGTGAGAGATTATATAGCCATAGGGATAGTGATGCGCCTCCCTCATCAAAAGAAAAAATCAGTGAAACAACTATACAGAAAAGTAGAGAAGTAATTTATTTAAACACTATGCATAATAAAAATTGATGGTGTCATATACAAAGCTCTTTTTCTGCCCTTTGTATATGGAACTGTTTATGTTTACTGCTTTTTTGTCAAATTCGCAGAAATTTAAAAAAAGGAAATTTGCTTGGGTGAAAAGAATTTTCATAAATAAAAAAAAACTTTTCTTTTAAAATACCATTATTTGAGCAATTCGTTTCTCCCTGGCCCTCCCATCCCATCCCTGCTCCTTATTTCCCTTTCTCTCAAAGTATTTTCTCAAGAGGAAAAGTTTCTACCTTAATGATTGAATGAAATTTTACTAAATGGTTCCCAATATTTATGGCTAACCTAGTAAAAAGAAATGATAGTCTTCAATGGTGGAACAGAAATCTGGTAATAATAGAAATATCAAGGATATTACTGCTTTCAGATTTGGGTTTCTCTCTGCTGCTGAAATAGACTGTGATAGGCTCTTAGGAAATATGACTCGATATCTTCTCTTTACTACTACGGAGAGAAATGGAAGGGGGAAATAACATTGCGCTTTCTAGAGTTCAGAAAAAGGAAGCTACATGTGTTAATTATCAGGGCAGGCAGTAACTATGTAAGTCCCTGGAGATTCATTATTCCAGTTAAATGAGAGAGCAGAGCAGTAGGGAAATGCCTGTTTTCTCTTCTATCTGTCAGTAATATGAATACATCTCTATGTGGCATTTCTACCCTTTGCCATGTCCTCTCCTCTCTCTATCCATCTTCACCATAGTGACATGATTAGGTAGTAAAAGTATTTTTAAGGGGGTAGAAGTGTGGTATAACCAGTCAAATTACTAACAGTTGACATCTATTCATCCTCTTGGATTCCTTGAAGTTAGTGTTATTCACTGCATGTTTGGGCTTCGGTTTTGCTCCAGGATAGGTGACAATTGTAAAAGAGTGTATGTTGTAGAGTTTCCACATTGTGTCTATGCTTGGAATGTTGTCTGTGATTTCCTTTATTTATGTTTGTCCCTTGTCCACAGCAGATATTAGTCAAGTGGAGAACCAAAAAATAAAAAGTGGGAGAAAAAATAAGATAGTAAAATGCATCACTGAAATGCTCCTATGTAAAACAAGTAGCCAACTCCCCACACTTCCTAGTATCACTGGTATTATTACCATGTAACTCATGGAGCAGAGTTTCATTACAATAAACTTGTGGCTTCCCAGAGGTATTTTCCCATGAGAACATTTTAATTAATGTATTAATTGCAATTGCAGCTACAAGTGATTTTGTAGGTTGACTGTAGAGGTGGTGATGGTAGTGGTGATGATGGTGGTGGTGGTGGTGTGTATGTGTGGGTGTGTGTGTGTATGTGTGTGTGTGTGTGTGTGTGTGTGTGTGTGTGTGTGTGAATTTTAATTCTTCTGTCTCCCCAGTTTGACTTGCCTGAGCGGGTAGAAACTCCAGCTTCTGATTCCCAGATGACTCTGCAGATGACAGCCACAGGATGGAGTTATTGTTTGTTCTTTATAGCAATGAAAAAAGAAAACCAATCTGCTTATGTCTGCTTGGCATCCAGATCTTGGCAACGGAATACCAGTTGGCAGCAGGCTCCTTAGAAACCGGGGTGTTATTTCCAGCTATGATGGAAATATTTGGGTTTTAAAGCAGCCTCCCATCCCTCATGGCAAGCAAGATTACTGGCACAGGGTCTGGGTCTTCCGGTGCCAGTATTAGCGCCTTGCTAATGACTTTCAGGACCTGCTTTACCATATAGATACCAAGTAGGAGGTGTCTTTCAATCTCCCAAAGAGAAGCCCTATGAGCTTGGCCTTCAGTTTTCCTTATAGACACCCTTAGCCACAAAAATTTAAATTCACCAAAATGACTTTTGCGTTTTCCAAGGAGATAATTTGTCCTTTTTTTCTAATTGGAGAATATTCACAGGATAATAACTAATGCTTATATAGTGCTGCAAAGTTTACAAAAGGCCATATGTACATGCATAGATATATTACATTTTATCTTCAATGAAAATTCCATGAGGTATATGTGATTATCCCCATTTTCTAGGTAGGAAAGTGAGAAAAGTGATATTCAGGAAGGTTAAGTGTCCTGTCCATAGTCACTCAGCTAATAAATGTCTGAGAATGGATTTGAATCCAATTCACTCCAGCTTTTTTTCCTAGTATAATACTTAGAAGAATGGCATGTGAATGAAATCTGTCCTAATTCCTTTAATTGTCAGTCAATCAGTAAATATGTATTAAGTACCAATTGTGTACTAAGGTACTGTGCTTAAGTACTGAAGATACAAAGAAAGAAAAAAAAATCCCAGAATTCCAGGAACTCACAATCTAACGGGAGAGACAACATGCAATTAGCTATGTACAAATAAGTATGTGTTAGTCTTTCTGTACATATGATCAATAGGAAATAATAAACAAAGAGAAATCATGAGAATTAAGAAGTATGGGGAAAGGCTTTCTGTGGAAGATAAGATTTTACTGAGACTTGAAGGAAGCCAAAAGGCAAAGAAGAGTAGGGAGCACATTCCATGCCTAAGGGACAGATAGCAAAAATATTTAGAGTCCTTTCCTTCTCAAAATTATTATTTACTCATATGTGTGGAATAATGCTGTTCCCTCAACTCTGATGTAAACTCCTTGAGAGAGGGTCTATTCACGTTTTTGCTCTTGTATCATTTTGGCCATAGCAAACCATGAATCTGTCTACTAAAGTTTGTGGGGAATTAAAGTTGGAGTAGAGAAAGCATGACCTGCATTAGTAGACAAGGGCCGCACATTGATGAAATAATACTGAAATGGAATCTTATGTTCACAAAGCAATTCATCATCTTAAAATGATTGCATTTTCTCATTTTGTCATCAAAGTACATTCATTTAGGACCATAGGAAAAAAAAGAATTTGTAATCTTATCAGAAAGTTATTTTAAAGTAGTGAGAGGAAGAAGAAAAAGTAGCAACCCATAGTCTGGCCACCATTGCCATAGGTTCACCTAGTCTGTGAGAAAGGTGGGAAAAGATGCTAAGGGAGACATGAACCAGTGATGAGGAGATTATTATCTCATTATCTTCTATAAAGCCAGATTCCAAAACCAAAAGCAAATTTACAAAGAAAGGAGAGAAGGTACCAAAGGGAAAAGGGAGAGACTGACCTTGGTTAAAGATGGGGGGAAATGAAAGAAAGAAAGAAAGAAAGAAAGAAAGAAAGAAAGAAAGAAAGAAAGAAAGAAAGAAAGAAAGAAAGAAAGAAAGAAAGAAAGAAAGAAAGAAAGAAAGAAAGAAAGAAAGAAAGAAGGAAGGAAAAGAAATGCCAAAAGAGTTCATCCTCAGAAAGCTGAAGTTACTGAAGATAGCAAGATAATATTGTATATTTTTGATAAGTTTATACTTATCAAACTAGTTCTGCTAACTGTACCATTTGAAATACTATTTTATCAAGTTTTATAAAAATGTAGATTATTTTACAGGCTATGTAACTAACATGAAGAATAGTCATTTTTAAAAATTGGGGGCGGTTGCTTTGAGAAAATGAAAGATTCCATTGGAAGCCAAGCTGAAATAAGTAGGGATTTAACCCACTGATAGTTTTTGAAAAGATTCCTCTTGTATATAAGGGGAAGATGGCAGCAATCTATCTGGAAGGGAAAAGAATAGACAACTTTAAAAATAAGTTAATTCTTCCCTGTCTGCCATCAACATTATCTTTAACCCATTAGATACAAGTGTCTGTCAGGAAACTAATACCTGCCCAAATCAATTATGTTGTGTTTCAGTGATGACACTGAAATGCCCCTACCACAAAGTGCTGTGGATTTTTCTTTTATATTGAGGATCTCTCATCCAATTAGAAATTATACAATTGTTGTTCTTTTTCTACATCAACAACAATTTATTGTATGAAGCTCTGTGCTAAGAATTGTCCTGGTAGGCTTATGAAAGTTGATTGTATAACATGTGCTTAAGGTGAAAATGCCCAGCAGTTGCTCTAAACATTCCCTGCTAAAAAGTATACAATTAAAACTCTTCAATTGATTTACATTTTTGGTAGTCAATAGAGAAACAGAATTTAAAGTTATTGTGTAGGGGTGGCCAGGCAGCACTCCAGTGTCAGGATGACCTGGGGATCGAATCCCAGGCTCAGACACTTAGCACCCACTCAGAAACACCTGACCATGTAACTTGAGCAAGTTACTTAACCCTGATTGCTTGAAAAAAAATAAAGTTATTGTGTACTCTTGCTGATTGCAGTCCATGTCCTGAATCCTTCTGATAATTAACTCATTTTGAGTTGGTTAGCTAGTTTATCATATTTTAGTCAAACTTCATGTAATGTGATGTCTAAATTTTGATTGACCATAGGGGTCTGAGGGAAAATCAAAAGTCAAAAATAGGAATTCATAAGTTCCATAATATTAGATCTCCTTCCTATGTCAGTCAACATCATGAAACTTATTATGTTGCCCCACCCCCTTTATTGATTTGAACTCATTTAAACTAAAATATCAGCATATTGAAGAATGGGAACATGTACTGTATTACCTATATTCTGTACTCCTTCAGCACTTTGTATAGTGATCTAGAACATACCATAGATGCTCAATAAACATAGTAATGCATATTAAGTAAAGCAATGGTTATTTTCTCCTTCCCTTACAGATATAGAGGTATGCAGAACTGTCATCTTTTATCTTTCTGTCATAGAGCACAAGTACTCCAATCTCAAAAAACCAAGATTTTGTACAAAAATTTATGTTTATGGAAGCAAGTGAAAAAATGACACTAGGTCCCTTATAAAGTTTTTAACAGCCTTGTCCAATAAAATAATCATACTTTTATTTGAATGCCCCTTGTGAATTCTTTGTTGCTTTATGTTGGATTATGGACCACTGGAATTGTAGGGGGGGACTTAAGGTCTTGGATAACATTCTTAACATATATCTCATTGAGAACTGATCCTGTGTAGTAACTTAATATTCCTCCGTGTGTTTCTCATTCAAATACTTGTTGCTAATTAAAATAAACACTGAATTCCTGAGGTTTAGAGAACCTTCAATGCACCAGAAAAAAATGAGATAAAAGTTAATTAATAGAAATCTGGCCTTCCGCCAAAGTACACTCTGTCAGTTTGAGGTATTTGATACTGAGTAACTCAGGTTGATTGGTATGCGGAAAAATATCTCTCATGATGAGTCTTGATATAAAATGCCACTCACTGGGGCAAGATGTGAATATTAGCACCATCACAAGATTTAACAAATACACAGTTTCTACATGGCATGGGCTTAAGCCTTCTAAGCCGATGAAGGCTTCCATTAATGACAATGTCTTTGAGAGACAAATTGATTTTGGTATTGTGAATGAGATGGATGCTAAGTCAATGGATTCTCATTGGATTTGCTTCATTCCTCCATAGAAAACTAAACATCAAATCACAAACAGATTTGAGCAGTAAGATTCAAGATAACCAAACTGAGATTATGTTCAATAAGTAGTCCATAGACAAAATAGACCTTCTCGAAAATCACACACACAAAATACTGATTAACTGCATTTCAGTTCAACTTCTTAACAAGCAAATATTAAGCACCTACTAAGTTCTAGACACTGTCTCAGGCCCTGAATATACAATGCTTCTAGAAACACATATTCTGATGGGGGGATAGCTTCTGAACTAAAGTTGAGGAGTTATGCCTAGTGTATTTTGCTCATTCATGCAAGAAATACTTAATAAGCCTCTACACTAATCTAAGTTAGTCTTTGTAGGGAGTGCCAAAAATGTATGATAAGTACTTCTTGCCCTTGACTCATTTGCCAAATGTTAGGGGAAATAAAGTCTAAGTGAAACTAATTCCTGATATCCTTCTCTATGCTACTGAAGTCAGATAGCATTGGCTGTTACTGTAGCAAATGTGTGGTAATTCTAATAATATTTAGATATACTTTAGTCTTCTACATTTCTGGGGGTCAATGTCTCCTCTAGAGAGGTCAAAATGAAAAAGAAAAATTGCCTTGCTCTGCACCAAATTTCACTGGCCTATATCCAAAGGACTGTCAGTTTCATTTTTGGATTGTAAAAATCTTCAAAATAGAGCCAGTGAGTTTACAGAAATTCCAAATATTCCAACCAGTATACATAATGACCATCAACTTCATCCATTCTTACCATAACCATTTCTCCCCTATATAGTCACTCTAATACATCTCATTCTCCCTTTTCTTTAGTATAATGCTCCCTTGTCCATATACCTAGAAAGCCCAGACTTTAATATCTTTCAGACCTTTTGCTTGATTTCCTTTAGACTGTTATCTGATTTCTTTTTGGCCTAGAGCCCATGGACAATTATTAATTTGATCATCTGCATTTTGGCACATAGTAGGGACAACATTTTAGAAAAATGTCATAAAAATCATTAAAATAATGTTTTGCATTTGAGTTTACTTTTGTCCTTGGGGAGGAATCAGAGGAGTTTACTTCAAGATAAACAGCTTCCAGAGTAGTACTTTCTCCTGCTTCCTTTTTATTGTTTTCCCAACTCTTAACAGATTGTTAAAAATGTGCCAAGTGTGTGGGCTCAGGGAATATTTTTTTTTCAGTTTGTATGACTAATTCATGATTCCTGTATATGACAATAGCATAATCTCTTCTCTCCCTCTCTTTCTCTGTCTCTGTCTCTCTATTTTTGTCTCTGTCTCTCTATCTCTGTCTTTCTCTCATCAACTTAGGACTTACAGGTGCCAATCTTTTTCTTTTGTTTGATTCAGAATGTGAGAGGAGTTGTAAGCTTTTTCCTATCAGGGGAAGGATGGAGGTTTGTCTTTTTTTTTTTTTAATTAGTCCTTTTAGTCAAAGGTTTTGAGTCACTTCACCAGCTGACAAAGCTCTGGCTTAGATTCCATTAGCTCATAGAAATACTGTCTTCTACTGATTTTGATACTCTTAATTCAATTCTCATCTGACTTATGGTCAGAAAGTCATTTTTCAAATTTATTTTACTTTTGTTAAATTAATTTATTTAGTTTTAGTTTTCAACATTCATTTCCATAAGCTTTTGAGTTCTAAATTTTCTCCCCATCTCTCCTCTCCCCCCAACTCCAAGGTGGCATGCATTCTGATTACCCCTTCCCCCACTCTGTCCTCCCTTCTATCACCTCTCTTATCCCCTTCTCCCTTATTTTTTTGTAGGGTAAGATAGATTTCTCTACCCTTTTTTCCCAGTTGCATGCAAAAAACATTTTTAACATTTGTTTTTAAAGCTTTGAGTTACAAATTCACTCCCTTTTTCCCTCCCCACCCACCCTTATTGAGAAGACAAGCAATTCAATATACCTTATACATGTGTAGTTATGCAAAACATTTCCATAATAGTCACATTGTGAAAGACTAACTGTATTTCCCTCCATCCTATCCTGCCCCCCACTTATTCTATTATCTCCTTTAACCCTGTCCCTTTTCAAAAATGTTTGTTTCTGACTATACCCTCACCCAATCTGCCCTACTTCCTATCACCCCCCCCCCCCATCTCCTTCCCATTTACTTTCCTGTAGGGTAAGATACCCAGCTGAGTGTGTATGTTATTCCCTCCTTAAGCCAAATCCAATGAGAGTAAGGTTCACTCATTCCCTCTCTTCTCCCCCCTCCTTCCCTCCATTGTGAAACCTTTTTCTTGCCTTTTTTAATGTGAGATAATTTACCCATTCTATCTCTTATAGCGATGGGGAAACACTTTAGGTTTCTGGAGGTGAACAATGGCTGGGGTGGCACTAGTAGCTTGCCCAAGAATTCCTTGATCTTAAACAATTGACTCAACTATCTCCCACACTTCTGGGGGAACATGTGGAGGTCTGCTGAACAGAGGGAAAGGGGAGATGGAAGGCTTAACTAGAGAAAGTTGGATTCCCAATTTCACCATCAGGTCTCTTCCCAACAAGGGGGTATGGCAAGAGGAGAGCATAAGGAAGGAGTGTTCAAATAGGAGATCCTCAAGTAGGCAGGGTATGTCTCATGACATCCTTTAGTTTCCCTGACCTGAAGGGTCGAGGTGTGTTTGTAGAGTAGTAGTTTGTCAAAACAGAGAATGCAGCCATGATAAAGTGGGTAATCTTACCTCCCACCTCGATTTTTGGCCAGGGCTCAGCGTGAGAGATGGAGAATGTGGGAAAATTGCCAAGCCCCAGGCTCCCCCATCATTCCGAGTCTTGAGAAGACTGGAGGACAGGGTACAGAGGCAGGGTGATTCCACCACTTTTCAAATCTTGGGGATAAGCCTTCCTCCAATGCCCCTCCTGGTCACATGGGCACTGTCCCACAGAAGTCAGTTCCTGGGGCTCCCTCCAAGGGGAAGCATTGGAGGGGCACTCCTTGGGTCTTTTCTTGGCCATGGCAGCAGCAAAGAATTAAGCATGTTCTCTGTCTCTAGCTCTTTCCCTTCATTCTCTTTCCTCTGCTACAACTATGTCTCTGGTGGTAAACACTCCAAAGGCTCTCCCCAGTAACTGGGCCTGAGGTGTTTGGGATACCATTGCCAATTTCAGCAGTTTTCTCCTAATGTGTGGGTCTGACCGATTAATGAAATACATGCCAAGGATTGCTACCCCTTTTGTAGAGTCAGGATCTAAATTTGTATACTTCTTAATTGCTTCTCCATATTTATTTTTCAACCTTGATATTTTATTTTTATTGATGCTTTTTATAAGTTATTAGCTATTAGCTATTCTGATTCCTATTTTTTGACCTTTTGTTCTTACATCATTTATTTATAGCTATATTCATTCTCATACTCAGTGAACCTTTCCTTTTGCAAAATTAAAAAATGAAAAAAGAAAAAATAATAAAAACATCAATATAGTGAATTTATTTTACAATATATACAAAATATTCTAATGAGTGATGCATCTTCTCCATTCCTCGGTAGGATATGATTGATAATTAAAATTAAACAGTCCTCAGTTTCATTTTATTGGTTTTTTTCCCATTTACATGACTATACAGTTGTCCTAATGGATATTGTTTTCCCAGTTCCCTTTACTTCAAAATATATAAATTTATGGTTCTTCTCAAGTTCTCTAGATTCTTCAAAGTCATCATTTCTTACATTATAGCAGCCTTCCAATATGGCCAAATACCCGACAATTGATTTACTTATTTCTCTATGATGAGGACCAACTTTATTTCCATTTCATTGTTGATGAAAATATTTTTGTACATATACAACATTTATTTTTGTCTATCCTTGTTTAATTATGTGCCTAGCAGTTGGTTCTCTGTCATGCAATAAGAACATTTTTATCTTTAAAATAATAATTTCAAATGAGGTTTTCTCATTCAATATTTTGTTTGTTTTTAAAATTGCTGCATAAAATGACTACATATCACATAAAAAGGCACATTCTGTGGGTTTATTTTATATCCTCCCACTTTAGCAAAGATTTTGTCTTAGTTTGCTGATTCTTTAGGAGTTTTCTTATTTTAAAAAATAAAATTTTAAGAACACAAAACAAAATAGCAATTTCCAAGTACAAAGTAAAATGGAAAAAGAATGTACATGTAACATCAAATCTATATTACATATATTTTGCTTTTAGTTTAAAGTATATTATGAATTCAACATGTAGTTTTTATAGCTATTCTACTTGTCTTTGTTTCTTCTAGCCTTCCTTTTCTTCTTTTCTGGGTATTTAAAAATGCTTCAGTGATACTTTTTCTTATTTTTGCAACTATTGTCACAAAAATAAAAGTGCAAAAATGCATAGTCAAGGTAAACGAATTCAAACATTGACTATTCCCAAAAATGCATATTGCATTGGGTACCTTGATGCTTTTCTTTTCTTTCAGGAAGTGGATAGCATGCTTTATCACTGATCTAATCATCTTTCAAAATTCTTTTTCTTTACAATGTTGTTATTGTACAAATTCTTGTTTTTGTTTATTTAGTACTTTTTATTTCACTCTGAATCAGTCGTACAAGTTTTCACAGATTTCTACAAAATATCTCTCTTTTGCCATTTCCTATATGAAATGAAATAATATTCCATTTTATTGATATACCATAATTGTTTACATGTTTCCCAGCTGACACTGGGTCCTCCAGTTCCAAAATTTTGGTGACTCTTTGTGCATAGTTCTATACTACTTTTTTGGAATGTTCCTGTTGCCCTTCAAATAATTGTTACTTTTTCTTTCTTTCATCATCTTTATCAATCTGAGCTAATTTTTAAAATATTTAATTTAATTAATGGTAATTATGATCATTTTTAAACATGTTTTTGATAGTTTGGATTTATTTTGTTGAGAAATTCTTGTCTATGTCTTCTGAGAATGGCACTTGAGATTATATATTTGAGCCATCTCCTTATATATCTTTTATATTAGACTCATCATAGAAAATTGCTTTAGTTTTCTCTAGGTTAACTTTGTATTTTAATATTAACTATATTAGTTTTCTGTAGGCAAAATCTTTTTTTAATTTTAAATAATCAAAAGTATCTATTTTAGCTTTTTATTCACCTTGTTTGGTCATGAATTCTCCTTCTACCCACAACTGTACAGTTTTGAAGGGTACTTCTTTCCTTGTTCCTCTATTTTTTAATTGTATGAAAGTTTCATATATACATATGTGTATATGTATGTATATGTACATATGTGTGTATATAGCTATATCAATATAGATATGAACAGAACTAATTGTTTGGATCTTAGCATATGGTTTATGATATTTTCCTAAACCTGATTTCTGGCCAGACTATTTTCCAGTTTTCCCTATAGTGCTTTTTTAAATAATGAATCCTCAACCCAGTAGTTGGTGGAGTTGGACTCATAGAACACTGCTCCTAAATTCTTATTTTTGTATTTCACATATTTCATATATTGCATTGAAAGATCTTTTTATTTTTTAACTAGGGTCATGTAATTTTGATAATTATTGCTCTGTGGTTCAGTTTGAGAACTAGTATTTCTGTGTCCCCATCTCTCCTACAATTTTTTGTTATTTCCCTTGAGTTTATTGGCCTTTTGTGTTATTATAATAGGTCTACAAAGCAATAGATTGGTAGTTTCACAGATATGCTACTGAATAAATAAATTGATTTAGGTAATATTGTGGTTTTTATTATATTGCTTAGATCTACCTGTAAGCAATTATTTCTTTTATTGTATAATTCTGTATTTCTTTCTATAAACAATATTACAATTGTATTCATATAATTACCATGTGTTTCTTGATAGGAAGCTTCTCAAATATTTTATATATTCCATCACCATTTTGAACAGAATTTTTCTGTCCATTCTTTCTTCCTATTGGTAACATGAGGAAATGCTGTTAATTTATATGGGTTAATTTTATATCCTGCTTCTTTGCTGAAGTTATTAATCATTTAAAATTATTGCCCTTTAGTGGTCTTTATTCTTTAGTTAGATCATCATATCATCCACACAAAAAAATGCAGCCTTCTTTCCTCTTTGCCTATACTAATTCTTTAATTTATTTTTCTTTTCCTCTTGCTATTGCTATCATCTTATTTGAAAGGCCTTTAGTTTTCTCCTGGCTACAAAAAATGATGGCTTTTGATTTTAAACTACTGGGTTTTACTACCTATTATATTGAAGGAAAATATATTTTCCTGTGGGCTTAACTTTTTCTTTATAAATATGCATTGAATTTCATCATCTTCAGCACCTATTGATATAATAATTTTATTTTTATTTAATACTAATTTAGTGTGTTTTTTTCCAGGATTCTTATATTGGACCAGTTCTACATATTTGGTATAGATACAACTTGGTCATAAGAGATGTGTGTATATGTATATGTGTGTATATGTATATGTATGTGTACATATAACATATATATGTACACACATATCACATGTGGTTAGGACAAAAACATCTTTACTATTATTATACTTATTTTTTTGTATTAAATTTCATTGGAATTATTAGTGTATGGTCTTATTTTTTTCTGTTTTGTCTTTTCCTGGTTTAAGTATTATGACTATATTTGTATTATAAGAATCTACTAGGATTCTTTTTTATTTTTATAAGTTGCTTATATGATAATGTAATTAATTTTCTTTGATAAAATTTACTTGTAAAACCTTCTGGTCCTTTATTTATTTATTTATTTTGCTTTGCTTTATTTTAGGTTGAGTTGCGATTTGGGGGGGGTGGAAGGGAGAAGGAAGAAAAGGTTATTTTTAATATCTCTTCTTTTATAATCGTCTTAATCCATTATTCAGGTTCACATATTATCTGTATGAAAAAAAATTTGCTATTGTGAACTTTTGTGTCAGGGGGCACAATGTGATTACTGAAGTCACTTCAAAATTTCCTGAGTATAATCCATATAACTACTATCTTGCTATTCAATTCTGAGCCCATCCATAGTAGTTGTATAAGCTACATATGCCAATGTAATAAATTTAATAGTTAAATCAGGGTTAGGCAGGACCTAACAAGTAACAAACAAATAAACAAATAAGTAACAAACAATTTTCCCTGTTTTTCATTTTAACCAGAATATGTTTTTTTTTTCCTAAAGTCCTACCCCAAATAGTTAGGGTGATTTTTTTTTTAACTTAAAATATATTAAAAGTCTCATTGAGACTTTGATTAACCAAGGGAACTGTTTTGGTTGGTGGTGTGACTTCCTGACTACCAAAGGCCAAAGGGCATACCCCAGTTCTGCATCAGGGACTTATGACCATAAACAAATATGACCAACACCAAAAACACTACACAGCAGAATCCATATGAACATCCTCAATGGATATTCTTACTGAACATCCTTCACATGTTTTTGGATAAGTACATCACCTTTAACTACTAGATGAAAAATGAGTGTCTCTATCTTTTCCCCCAACCTTAAACTTAAATTACCAAAGGACAGAGATGAGTGAGGCCCAATCCACAACATCCACACTATATTAAAAAAGGAATGTCTTGAGAATTCAGTTCTGCTGCCCAGTATAATCACTTGACTGCTTTTTAATAGATACCTATCTTAGATGTAAGAGGAAATTTGTAGGTTAACTATTGCAAAGAAAATCCAAGTTGTCACTGGAAAAACCACTTTGGTTGGTGCCAAAACCAACCTCTCTGGACTGCCACTTTTCTCATAAGAAGAAGAAAATGAGTAAAAAGCTCCTAAATCCCACGTAAAAAGAATGTTTGCTGTTAATGTTACTGTTACCTTTCATTTTGGAACTGACTTACATGGAAAGATTTTTCCACACTGAAAACAAAATGGGTGGGATTGGTCTTGTGTTTTTTTTTTGTACCTACTTTCTCTTCAGATGTGAGATTTCTGGCATTTATCCAGAAAATACTCCAGCAATGAAAAAAAGTGATTTGGGAGCAGGAGTGAGACAGGGTGAAAATTGGTAGGTGAGGATTGAAAATTGCTTTTATTTTTTCATGCCTGTAAACACTTCATTTCACCTAGTAGAAAAGTCATTCATGCCTAAGTCATATCAACCTGATGAGTCTAGACCAAAATAAAACAGAGTTCGTGCATTTCTACTTGACAGTTGACTGACACCTGATGGTTCTAAGAAGATGTCCCCTAGCATTTTTTTTTGAGTGGTCTCCCTGTGCTACTCCAGGATGGAAAATATAGAAGTCCTAGGGGCTCCTGGCATTGCAGGCAGTTTCAGCACATTTTGCTTGTGCAACATATTTGTGCATCTGCAGTTTCTGGTCTAATAACATAATAACCATAAAAATGGCTGTGTAAAATTTCCTGTACTGTTTGCCATCACTTCTCCTTGGGGACAAATGTCATTTATTTCCTGCAGATTGACTTTGAAGAAGGGATGTATTTTTAGGCTAGTGGCTAATTCTGTAGCTCTGAGATGGGGGTGGAGGAAAAGCTGCACAGTTTTTCTCCCTTAATCACACTCCCAGGGCATAAAACAGAATAGCACAGGTGTGTCTGATCTCCCCAGGGGGTTGATTATCTCATGATAACCACATCCTCTGAAGTTACCTTACTGCTATTTTTTCCCAGGTTCATATACAAAGAAGTAATTAAGATGAGTGCATTGACATACCAAAAAGAGAAAAAAAACTGTCAGCCTCTGCATGGTGAAATTCATAGAGAAATTCCCCTTTTTAAAAGCTGCAGTGTAAAAATGAAACTGTTTAAGATGAAAAAACAATATGTTAAAAAAAACCCAAAGTCTTTTTGTGTTCTTAGAAACTCTAAGGCACACATTCAGCAAGCCTCTTTTCTCTTCAGGCACATTAATAGAATCTCTCATTTGTTTTTTTCTCTGGACATTCTCATTGGGGTAAAGAACTCCTAGTGTGGAAATTTCCTGCAGCAATGTAGATTGGCAACCTAGCTGTGATTTAGGATCATAAGATCACAGATTCATAAGTAGAGAAAACCATAAATTTAACTCCAAATCATTTTACAGACAGCAATTTGCATCTCATTGGGGTGGTTAAGAGACTTGCTCAAAGTCCTTTATATAGTCAGAGACTGAGCTAGAATTAGACCACTGGTTCCAAATTCAGTACTCTGATGCTATAGTTCATTTTCTTGTAGAGTTGCCTGAGATGTTGAGAGGCTAGGTGGCTTGTTTATAGTTAAGTGGCAGTATTTGTTAGCAGAAGGATTTGAACCCGGAGCTCCCAGACTCAAACCCAGTTCTCTATTTTGTTACACCATCTTTCTTTTCCTAACATACAAGGTTCAGTCTGTTCCTGCATGGCAGGTCACAGATCAAAGCACAAAGCAGCAGTTTCATATCACAATATGAAGTACATGGGACTCTTTATTTAATCTACATGAACTGTCTTTAATTAACAAGATTCTTTGGAAAATATTTAAGAAAGCTTTAGAGAAATCTTCTGTAAGACCCAGGTTAACAAAATTCATACAATAGAGTAACTCTATGACCCTGTCCTAAGAGAACAGAAATGAAGACTAAGATCAGTGGGTGATAAGTAAGGATTATCTGAACAATGAGATGAAGTAATTATAAACTTGTGCCCAGAAGAATTTTTTTAATCATTATCTTACTCAAATAATTAGAAATTGAAGTGTCATCTAAAAGTAATTTGGCTGAACTAGCATTTATCAATTGTCATCTATATGCAAAGTACTAAAGTTGGCTGTGGGATAGGAAGGTGAAAATGGGACAGTTCCATCCCCAAAGTCTAATAAACTGGATAAGGTATGCACAGAAATAACTGTAGTAGAAGTTATAATGTGGATAAGTCTATAAATTGGGGGGACATCATAGCTGTCTTCAAGTATTTCAAGGGCTGTCATATGGAAAACAGATTAGACTTTTTCACTTGGGCCCCAGAGGGTCAAACTAGGACCATGGACTGAAAGCTGTTAAGAAGCAGATTTAGGATTGATGTGGGCTGTGGTTGGGGGTGGGGTGGAGAATCTTTCTAACAGCAGCTGTCCAGAAGTCAAATGGACAGCCTCAGAAAGTTTTACCCAATATTCTGGGATTGGGAAGGGGGAGGGAAATTCTTGTAAACCAAGGACTGAATAAGAAGGCCACTGAAGTTCATTTTGATTCTGAATATTCTAGAAGTCTTTGTTAAGAATATTAGTCAATAAAGCAGGAGACATCATGTTTAACTAGGGGAAACAAAGTTTCTCATAGAATGATAGGACAATGGTGTCAAACTCAAATAGAAACAGGTGTCAGCAAACCATACATAAGGATCCCTGTGGGCCATATATTGACTTGGAAGAGAACACATACACACACACACATAAACAACATACACAAATTAAAATTAGATAGGAACTATATTTTAATCTGGTTTAGAATTCACTCAAGAGTATTGTGAGGCATATGTGACCCTCAGGCCACATGATTGACACCTCTGTGTAGTATATTTAGATTTAGGATTGGAAAAAATACTTCAATGTCATCTAAGACTAGTTCTTAAGGTTATTTATGAATGAATTCCTTTACCAGTCTGATGATTTCTATGAACCCTTATCAGAATAATGGTTTTTAACACAAATATACATAGACATACATATGTGCATACATACACAATATATATACATATACATATGCTTATATACATATACATACACACAAGCTTATAAAGGAAAACAGTTAGATAGAAATTTAGTTATCAAAAAAATTTTTCAAAAGATATTCCTGGTTAAGGACACTTCATCTGGTCCAACACAATTATTTTAAAGATAAGAATATTTATGAAAGGGGTGACACCTCACCTTGGAGGAAGAGAAGATTTCAAGAAGGAAAAATGATGAAAAATCTATTTCTGCTCTGAAGGACATTGTGTACAGATGTTTTCAGCAGGATTTAAGAGACAGAAGAAAATGTATATTTCTGGACACAGAGAATTGAAAAAAGCATTGCTTGGCAAAGTGTATTTGTTACAAGGGTTCTTTTTTCTTAATTTAAATGAGGATGCAAGAAAAACAGAAAATGCTTTTTTACTTGAAAATTTCAGTTGAGTGTGGTAGAACATGCTTGTTGTTCCTGATACTGGCTAGGCTGACAGCAGTGGATTACTTGAGTTCAGGATTTCTGAGCTAAAGGAGGACTAAAGGTAATCAGGTGTTTCACTCAGTCTGACATTAATATCATGAGACCCTGTTTGGAAAAAAAGAGAGGGTTTAATCTCCCATGTTTATTAATATTGGGATCAGATCTGAGTTTTGACTGTAGTTATAATCTGGAACAAAGAGATAAACAAGGAAGGAAGGAAGGAAGGAAGGAAGGAAGGAAGGAAGGAAGGAAGGAAGGAAGGAAGGAAGGAAGGAAGGAAGGAAGGGAGGAAGGAAGGAAAAAATAAAAAAATAAGGAAGGGAAAAAAGATCTATATCTGTGTATGTGTATATGCATACACATAGCTAATGTTGGAGGGATAGAATCAACATATTGTTGATTGAACTGTAAATCAGCACAACCATTTAGGAAAGCTGTTTGTTATCCAATATATAAAATGACTAAAATGTCCACACTTTTTTGATTCAGAGATTCCATACTAGGTTTGTATCCAAAGGAAGTAACTTACAAGAAGAAAGTTTCTACATAAAATAAAATATAAAAAGATCGTGGTGGGTGTGTTTGTGTGTGTGTGTTAGGAAAAAAAATGGAAACAAAGTTGATGCCCGTCAGTTTGGGATGGCTAAACATATTGTGGTACATCATTCTAATGGAATATAACTATGCTCTAAAGAATGACAAATATGACAAATACAGAGAAGCACAGGATAATGTACATGAACGGATTCAGAGTGAAGCAAGCAGAGCCAAGGCAAAATTCACAACTATACCTAAGTCAACAAATCAAATGCTTCAAAGTTATAAAGAACAAGAATTGTTTGAAAGAAGAAATAGGAAAAGATAGTTTCACTCTAATCCTTTGTAGGGGTTATATTACACATATTTTTCAGATATTTCAATGTATTGATCAGTTCTGTTGCTTTTTTCCCCCTTATTTGTCTTAAAATACCTTTTTGTTATATGAGAGGGCTCTCTAGGAGTAGCAGGAAGTAGGATATTGGGAGAAATGGTAATGTGTAAAACAAAAGACATCAATAAAAATCTATTTTTAAAGGAGTTTATTGGTATTTTTGTTGAGAATAATTTAACCCTTTCATATCTGAAACATCTTCCCATGGGTTTGATGTTCCCTGGTGATCACAATACTAGGACCAAACTTTCAGGAAAGTTTTGACCATACATTACATCCATACATATTTCCTAAACCTTGTCCTTCTCCTCAACAGTCTTATCAACTGCTTTGCCACTATCTGTACATATAGCTTCATCTTAGCACTCTTTAATTCTTGAATTATGATCAAATCAACTCATTCATTATTCCTCAATGGTATGTATCAATCGTTTCCTTTACAGTTCCTCTTATCCTGTCTGTAACTTTCAAAACTGAAATGTTCCTCCCAAATCACCAACTTCCTTAAGTATACAAGTATATATATATATATATATATATATATATATATATTATTCTTTGCATGCTGTCTCCCATATTTGAATATAGACTCTTTGAGGTTAGGGACTGTATTTCCTTATGTATTTGTAATCCTAATGGTGCAGTACTTAACAAGTAGTAAGATTTAAATAAATAAGTTTTCATTCATTTATCTATCTATTCAAGTAGAATCAGAACAGGATTCAAATTTCAGAGTAGTGAGGAAAAAATTAGTGATGAAGTAGATGCTGCAAATGTTGCTTACTCCAAGAAGTTTAACAGTAAAAAGAGAAACAGGATAACTCAAGGGATTAACAACATAAAGGACGTTTTATTTTTAAGATAACAGTATGACTTCAGAACTGTGAAGATCCTCTAAAGTCATCTAATCCAACACTTTCATTTTAGAGATGAGGAAACTGAGGCCCAAGAGGATTGATTACTTAGAAGAATAGGAGGTAAATATTTGTTTTTAAATAGAGTCACAAGTCAATGAGAAGAAACATTATATATTAGACAAGAGTACTTCTGGAATCATATACACAGGAAGAGATGATAGTTTTAAAAGGAAGAAATGGCCATCGTATTTCCTGAAACTAGATTTAAAAAAAAATAATAGAGAATGGGCCAAGATATTGAGGAGTTTTGAAATGTGGAGAAGGAAAACTGGTTGAGTTGCTGAAGGACAATCCATATTTCCTCAGCAAGTTTTGATCCATATTGTTTTCAGCATCTATTAATCACTGCAATGTTGAGTGTACTCTTTGATACCTTTTTTTTTTGATCTGAGGATAAATCATTCCTTTTCTTCATCAAATATCTTTTTTGTTCTCTAAACACAAATACTAAACAATAGAACTCTAATGAATGAATCTCTGCAACACATGCATCACTACCACCACCACTAAAATGAGTATTAAATAAATGCCTATTTGGTTCAAATGGCACTTGCTTTGGAAATGCATATTTTAAGAGATTATTCCATAAGCATTTTTAAAAATCATATCAGCTAGGTGGTGCAGTAGAGAGTGAACCAGACCTGGAGTCAGGAAGACCTGCATACAAATACAGTATCAGATACTTAGTAGATGTATGAACCTAAACAAGTCACTTAACTATATTTACCTCAGTTTCCCCATCTATAAAATGATCTGAAGAAGGAATGGCAAAACACTTTTGTATCTTTGCCAAAAAAATCCCAAATTGATCACAAAGAGTAAGACATGACTGAAATGATTGAACAACATCAACATATTGGTTAATTTAACTGAATCATAGAAATATGAAAGTGTTGAAATACTGAGTGGATTTACTGAGACATCGGACAATTAACAGTAATATAAAAATTAAAAGAACTGAGCTCAAAATATGTGTTCTGTGGTTAACTTTACACCTACTAGATATAAATTCCTTCATCAAAAAAATAAGGGATTGGGGGGCAGAGTCAAGATGGTGGAGTAGAAACAGGACCTCTGCATGGCTCCAGCTTCCACCTTCCCCAATCCATGTAAAAGGGGACTCTGAATAAACTTTGGAGCTACAGAACCCACAAAATGACACAGAGAAGCTAAACTCCCACTGAGGACAGCCTGGCAGACCAGCAGGAACCGACCAGCACTACACCCTGAGAGCCCAGCCTAGCCCCACACTGAGATTTTACCGCAGGGCATGCCTGACCAGTTGCCGACTGGAGGGACTCCAGATTACCAGCAGCTGTGGTGGTCCAGAATTATCAACACATAGATACTAAGGACAAAGTGAGAGGTCAGTGAAGTGTGGACTTTTGGACCCAGGAGATGGGAGTGCCTTGGTTTTTGCCCCAGGGAGAGAAGCCTCTGAGGAGCCCTAGCTGTGCAGACACCCCCACTTGGCAGCTTCAGCTCCTGGACTGCAGAGTGTAGGGGGACCAAGCAACCAGTATGAGGGGTATTGCTCTTGCTTTAACCTGCTTGGATCTGGATGGCAGTGTAGGGTGGATGTCCTGGGGTGTGAACTAGCTTGCCAGAGCAGATGGAGGCTTCAGAGAGGGCACCCAACTAATACCTCCAGCAGCTGAGAGAACCCCAGCGTTTGGTATGAACCTCCCTTGTTTGTTGGCACAGTCCTACTGTGCCAAAAAGCCCAATAGTCAAGTAATTGAAGGGCAACATGACCAGGCAAAGGAAACAAAGCAAATAGAAGAATGCAACATTAGACTCCTATTTTGAGGACAAAATGGAGCAAAGGAGGAGGAAGAGTGAAGTCAGAACTCCTGCACCAAAAGCTTCAAAGGAAAATACGAGCTGCTTACAGGCCATAGAGGACCTTAAGATGCACATAAGAGAAGTGGAGGAAAAATTGGGAAGTGAAATGAGAGCAATGCAAGAAAATTATGAAATGGGAATCAACAGCCTGACTGAGGAAAATCACACCTTAAAAAAGAGACTAACTCAAATGGCAAAAGAGGGTCAAAAAGCCAATGAGGAGAAGAATGCCTTAAAAAGCTGAATTTGCCAGATGGAAAAAGAATCTCAAAAGCTAACTGAGGAGAATCATTCCTTCAGAATTAGATTGGAGAAAATGGAAGCTAATGACTTTATAAGGTATCAAGATGTTGTTAAAACAGATCCAAACAAATGAAAGAATAGAAGACAATGTGAAATATCTCATTGGGAAAAAAAAAAAAAAACACCGACCTGGAAAATAGATCCAGGAGAGATAATTTAAAAATTATTGGACTACCTGAAAGCTGTGATCAAAGAACCTAGAAATCATCCTCCAGAAAGTTCTCAAGGAAAATTGCCCTGATGTTTTAGAACCAGAGGGCAAAATAGAGGTTGAAAAAAATCCAACGACAACCTCCTGAAAAAGATCCCCAAAAGAAAATTCCTAGGAATGTTATAGCCAGGTTCCAGAATTCCCAAATCAAGGAGAGAATATTACAAGCAGCCAGGATGAAATAATTTGAATATTGTGGAAACACAATCAGGATAACCCACGACCTGGCAGCTTCTACACTGAGGGATCGAAGGGCTTGGAATGTGATATTCTGGAGATTAAAGGAGCTGGGATTAAAACAAAGAATTACCGACCCAGCAAAACTGAGTATCATGTTTCAGGGGAAAATATGGTCATTCAATGAAATAGAGGACCTTCAAGCATTCTTGATTAAAAAAAAACAGAGTTGAATAGAAAATTTGACATTCAGTTACAAGAAGCAAGAGAAACATGAGAAGGTACACAGGGAAAAGAAATCATAAAGAATTTATCAATGTTGAACTACTTACAGTCCTACATGGAAAAATTATCATTGTAACTTATAAAACTTTTCTCAGTATGAGAATAGTTGAAGGGAACATAAATGTGTGTGTGTGTATATACACAAATATACATATATATGTATACATATATGTCTATATCGGAGGTCATATGGGCTTATGAATATATATGTGAGTGTGTGTATTTATGTGTACAGGTATTCATAGACAAAGGGCACAGGACCAATTGAATAGGAAGGGATAATACTTAAAATGTGAAATTAAGAGGTGAGAGAGGAATATAATTAGAGGAGATGGGGAGAGACCAAATGGGGTAAACTATCTCATATAGAAGAGGCAAGGGAAATTTTTTACAATGGAGGGGAAGAACAGGAAGTCAAAAGGGAATGGGTCAACCTTACTTTCATTGAATTTGGCTTAGGGAGGGAAGACATACACACTAAATAGGGTATCTCAACCTACAGGAGAGTAGGGGACAAGGGGATGGGAGGCGGGATGATGGAGCAGAGGGCAAGTTGGGGGGAGGGAAGTTAGAAGCACACACTTTTGAAAAGGAACAGGCTTAAAGTAGATAATAGAACAAATGGGGGTTGGGATAGGATGGAGGGAAATATAGTTAGTCTTTCACAATATATCCACTATGGAAATATTTTGCAAACCTACACATGTACAACCTATATTGAATTGTTTGTCTTCCCAGTAAGGGGGGGGGAAGAGGGAGGAAGGGAAAGAATCTGGAATTCAAAGGTTTAAAAGCAAATGTTTAAAAAATATATTATTATTATTTTACATGCAACTGGGAAATAAGATATATAGGCACTGGGGTATGGAGATCCATCTTCCCCTACTGGAAAGTAGGAGGGGAAATGGGAGAGGATATGGGGGAGAGCAGATTGGGGGAGGAGGGTATACAGTGGGATCGCTGTTTTGGTGTGGTGGGTAGGGGAAAGACAGGGAGAAAATTTGTAACTCAAAATCTTGTGGAAATGCATGGTGTAAACTAAAAACAAACATAAAATTTAATTTAAAAAATTAATTGAAGCAAAATAATATTTGGGTGATTTTGACAGGCCTCCTTCCCTTTACCACTTTCTTCACCATAACTCTGAAAAATGTTCTTCATTAGAGGTTTCATTTTGTAGATTAGTGAACTGAGGCTCAGATAATTTAACTGTGCTAGAATTCAAACTAAAGTCTAGCTTAGAGACAAATGACTTGGATTCAAATCTCATTTCCATCATAAGCTCTCTATGAACCTATAGATAAAGCATTAAATTTTTCTGGCTCCTAATTTTCTCATCTGCAAAAGGAAGAGGCTGTATTGATTATCCTTTCAGTCCCTTTCAGTTCTAAATATATAATCCTATGACTATAAAACTTGAAGTGTTTCTACAATACTAGACTATCTTTTCTATTCCTCCTCTTCCTCTGCAGTGGCATAACTCCTCTATGGGCATAACCTTTAAGAACTGTTACCCTCAGGGGCAGCCAGGTGGCTCAGTGAGTAACAGCGCCGGCCCCAGAGTCAGGATACCTGGGATCGGTTCTGGGCTCAGATACTTAATACCCACACAAAATAACTGGCCGTGTAACCTTGAGTAGGTTACTTAACCCCGATTGCTAAAAAAAAAAAAGAAAAAAGAAAAAAAAAAAGAATTGTTATCCTCCATGCCACAATAAACTATTTTAGTTGAGGGTTAATAAAAATCCAACATACTTAGTTAAATTAGGTAACTGAAGCTTTGAGAAAGGATAACACTATAGGTTCAATGATCCATTCTTTTTAGAGCTGTAGTCTTTCCAATCCAAGATAGACAGCTTTCGAATTCTTATAAGAAAGGTCATGACTTGCATTTCTGGGAATTCATTAATTCATTAATTGATCATTCCCATAATGGTGCTTACATCCAGACCTTAGGGCAAGTATTACCCCTGTTTCTTGCTTCAATCTCTGCAAATTGGAAGTTCCTAGGAAGTCCCTTCAAATTGCAAAATGGGACACCAAGAAATTCCCCTGAATTTGTAAAGCCAAGTTAAAAACCTCAGTCTCTTCTTTCTCTTTTGAAGAATTAGCTACATGGGAAACCCCCACCCTAACGAGATAATGTAAGGGAAATAATGCTGAAAAACATGAAAGAAGATCCAGAGGAGAGATTATAATTTGAGTAGTCCAGACAGGCTACATAAACTGAACTCATACCTTATCAGCGCATCTTTATTATAATCAACTTTCCAGTCTTGAAACTCTCCAAGAATGTTGTTTGCAAGTATGCACTCCAAGCTTCAATGCCTCAAAAACTCTCTGATGTCCTTACTGTGGGTACTTCCTCCATAACTGCAAATATCATGAGCTGCTAGGATCAAAAAGTATCCCTGTTGGTGATGAGTTTCTTTCTACCTAATTACAGACACAATCCTTCACTGGGACTATACTAGGTCTGTATTTTCTTAGACCCTGCTAAGGTGCAAGTTCTAGTGTCTTGGCATTAGAAGATACAATGTCAGCTCCATGATATGATTACAACAAAGTAAAGAAGAAAGTTCTTTGCTGACTTTATATCCACTCTAGAATTATAAGGCCATTGTGGATAATGGCTATATATTTTTATTTTAATTTCCGTTTTAATTTCCCTTGATGTCTAGCATAGTATTTGCCACAAAGCAGGGAGTCAAAGCTCATTCAATGAACCCATAAATATATCAAGTTGAAAAACAAATAAAAATTTCTTTTGAATAAAAATTACAATCCTCTAATATCCATAGAATGGTAGGATAATAAATCGTGGTCTTCTTTTAGTCTAACATAGTGTAAATAGAATATTGATGTTGTGGGTAAAATATCAACTTAGTACCATTCGTGTTACAGTAGAATATGCATTTTTTGATTCCTTTAATTCTCCAACACGCCAACATTTTTTTTGCCCCCCTTTTTTTTTTTTGGAGGCCAACTGGGGTTAAGTAACTTGCCCAAGGTTACACGGCTAGTTTTTTGTGTGCATGTTAAGTGTTTAAGGCTGGAACCGAACTTGGGTCCTCCTGTCTCCAGGGCCAGCACTTCACTCACTGTGCCACCTAGCTGCCCCTTATACCAATATATTTTTAAAAATTTCACTGATGTGCCTATTCCCTCTCCCGATTCAGATCACAATTCTATTGTTCATCTCTGATTCATGTCCTCCCATAAAATTGCCCATTTCATTATCTAAAACCTGAGAACAATAATCTAGGTTCCACTTACATTGTGGGGTGTTGTCAGGATCAAATTAGATAATTCAGGTGCAAGCTCTTGGAACCATTTAAAAACTCTTCAGGTTTTATGAAGAATATATTTGTGAATTTCAGTTCAATTTGTAAGTTGTAAGAAATCTTAGGGATCATGAAATCCAATACATTTATTTTTCAGGTGAGGTAACAGGCAGGAGCAGAAATGTAAAGTGGCAAGAACAAGGTCATATAACTAGCTATCCAGAGAGACAACCAGATAATCCAGTCTCCTGGCAAACAACCTCATGTTCTTTATGATATACTTTATTGTTTTCCTTTGTAGTCACGAAAAATGAAGGTCATACACTGCTGCTGAATATTTCTTATGCATTCATGCTTCTTATGAATAGGTGGGGAGGGAGATAGCATAGGTTTAAGGTGAAGGGGATTTATCTTTCATAGGTGAGGGCCAATAATCTCATCAGGCATACATATGTTCAGTGAGCTTAATCACTGCTAATATTTCCTGAATTGCAAAGCATAGTCAGTTCTTAATCTCTTTTCTTGATTTTTGGAATGCATAATTTGTGTTCCTTTTTATATGGGTTTAAGGAAATATGAACATAATTTGGGAAATACATTCATTCAATTAATATTTATTAAATGCCTACTGTGTTCAAGACCCTTGTGGGGGTAAATAATATATATGCCAAGAGCCTTGGTCACATAAATGTATAAATTTACTTGAAAGGGCAACTGTGTATACAAACAACCATGGTACAGGAGAGAAGACAAGTATGAAGGAAAGGCTTATGCAAAATGTTTTGTGAAAAGTGGGGAGAGAAGAAGAGAGAGAAAAAGAGAATTTTGACCTTGATGAGATTTTGTGTATGGAGGAGATTTTGAGCTGAACTTTGAAGGAAACAAGGCTTATACCCAAAGGAATGTGGAGGGGAAGTCCACTCCAGGAATGAGGAGGCAGCATCATCAAAAGAATGGACATCAACTGGGAAAGCAGAAGAAAATGGGACCATGACACAGATTTCCTAAGAAACCCCTTACTGGTTAATTATCTATAACTTTGTAGATAAGTCCTATGTTGTTGTATGAAGAACATAAAGGTTATGATTTTCCCAAGGTTACACAATTATGAGTCAGATATAAGATATCAACTCAGCTTTTCCTAACTGTATGCTCAATATACTATCCACCAGGTCAAGCTGGTTCTTCTAGAATTATTAGGTTTTAGTAAATGCTACTTGAGAAGAATAACAACTAGTGTGACACAGTGAAAGAAAAATGGACTTAAAATTAGAGGACCTGTGTTCAGTTCCCAGCTATGACACTTTTATGTGACTATGGACAAATTGTTTGACTTTTCTAGGCTTCAGTTTCCTCATTTGCAAAGTAAAATGGCTGGATAAATGACCCCTGAGGTCCTTTGTAGCTTTAAATATGTGATCCAATGTTGTTAGAGTTTTGTAGGGGACAGAATGTTCATAGTTGCTTTTTTTTTTTAATAGAAAGGGGTCAAGGTTGCATAAATAGGAATGAACCATTACCCTAAGGGCACTCAGCTAACAAGCTGACTAAGGTTGAGATGACACATTCCTGATACTTCAGTCAACATTTTGTCCACAGGATCAACCAATTTCAAAGTCCTTGAAGCTAAGCACCACAGTAGCTTGACTAGAAACCCAGAGTTTAGAAATAAATTTGAAAAGTTAATCAATAGTAGATAATTTAGTCCTGGTGCCATAAGGACATGTTATTTGACAAAAACTTACAGGAAAGCTGGAAAGCAAAATAGAAGAAATTGGATTTAGACCAGCAACTTTAGAGATAAGATTCAAATGTGTGAGTGAACTATATATAAAAGGTCACATCCTAAGCAAATTAGAGAAATATGGAAAAATCAAATCTATTAACTGGAGAAAAAATTGCTGCTAAAATAACAAAGATCAGAAAAGATAAAATGAATAATATGTTTACATAAAATTTAAAGTTTTTACACCAACAAGTCTAAAAGTAAAACAATTATCTGAGGAAAACCAATTTGCAGCATATTTCTCTGATAAAGGTTTAATATCCAAGATATATAAGGATATGATTCAAATTTATGAGAAAAATGGCCATTCTCCAATTGATTAGTCATATAATGATATGAACAGATGGTTCTGCAGGGAAGAAAGTCTGGATCTATAGCCATTTTAAAAAAGAGCTCTAAATCACTAATAATTAAAGAAATGAAAATTAAAACAATTCCGACATTCTACATGGCACCCAACAGAATGGTAAAAATGACAAAAAGTAAAATAAAATGATAAATGTAGGAGAAACTGCAGGGAAACAAGCATATGAATGATCTGATGGTGAAACTGCAAATGTCTAAAATTTTTCTGAAAAGCTATTTGGAATTATATGCAAAAGCTTACTAATGTGTGTGTCCTTTGACACTGTTATACCAATTCTAGACCTATCCCCAAAGAGGTTGAAAGAAAGAAGAAAATGTCCTTAGGAGGTAAAATATTTATAGGATCTCTTTTAATGGAGAGGGTGGGATGGGGGTGGGGTGTGGGGAGAGACTAGGAAGTAAGAGGATGTCCACCAATTAAAGAAAGACTTATAAATGTGATGGTGAACTATTATAGCGCTACATAAGAAACCGGGAAATGGATTCAAAGGGACATGAAAAGTTTTATATGAACTGATATGGAGCGAATTAAGCAGATCCTGGAGAGTAGCTTATACTATAACATTAATAATTTAAGAACAAATAATTTTGAAGACTTATAAATTGTTGAAGAACCAAATGAACAAAATAATAAAAAATCATAAAAGTTATATTAACTATGACCAATACAACCATTTATGATTCCAGAGAATTAGTGATGAAACATCCTATCAATTACACAGAGTTGTGACATATTTAGGATATGAAATGAGATATTGTGATAGTAATGGCAATTAAAGATTCCCCTGTATTGGCTTGGTTTTCAAATTGATTGTGTTAAAACCCAGAGCTTGTTAATCCCACCTGTGGGATGGACTTGTTGATGTGAAAAGAAAGTCCTGAACTGGGAGGAGCTGGTGACTTAGATTTGGAGAGACAAGAGAGAGGCAGAAGAACTTTTTGGAAGCAGCACCTCATGGAGGCAGAGAGAGAGACTGAGAAGGATTGGTGAGGGCCACTTTGAATTGCCCTGGACTTTTGAGACCTGCCCCCTGAGCTGCCAAGGACTGAGGAGACATGGCTGTTTTGCTGGTACTTTGTCTGTCTGTTTTGATGTTGTTTTGCCAGATTTGTCCACTGGTGAAAGACAGTGCTGTTGTTGCAGGGGTCTGGGAACCTTTCTGTTGGTTCAGAGCTCCTGAGACAGGATTTTCTTGTTGTATGTTTACAGAAATCCTGGGAGAGGGTTTTGCTAATGTTTTCAGGGGTTCTAGGACTGTTCTACAGACAGAGGATGAATTAATGAAGAGACTGGCAATGTATCTTATGGCCTTGCTAAGCCTTGTCTCCCCAGGAACTAAGATTGCTGAGAACTTGCCTGTGTCAAGATGAAGAAAAGACCTCCATTTGGGTATTAAGTGCTGTGCTTAAACTTGATGTAACTCTGGGGTAGATTCAATTGTGATCCAGGGGTGGGGAACTTTTGACCTTTTTGTGTTCTATGGTTGAACAAATGAATGTACTTTACTTAGATTGGAAACTAATCTCCATTTGAGAAGAGGGGCTTTGTGGTGGACTAAATGAAGGTACAGCCTAGGGGTAAAGTAGTATTTAGAACCAGGACTTTGTAATTGATTGAATGATTGGAAGGTCCTGGGGTGGGGTAGTACTTGGAGATTATTTAATCACCCTTAGTAAATGCTGTATTTTGAATGATGTCATGTTTTGATCTTCTCTGTTCTTGGTTGGTCACTGAATAAAATGGAGAGCACCTATGCTGGTATTCTGAACCTTGGGAAGTTGCCTTTCCTTGGCAAATATATGTATACATATATACACACCTATGTATGTGTGTTATGTGTGTATGTATAAAGCCATTGAGAGAATATATTTTCCTTGACTGCATATCAATTGAGAAATTTGATCATAGAGAGGTGGAGGTGGGATACTACACATGTGAAGTGTGTGCATTTTCAAATGAGATCAGTATTTTTATTTTACTTTTACTTTGCTTCAAGAATTCTCTCATAAACCAGGCAATTAGATAGAGAAAATACATCATTTTTTTCTTAAACTAAATAAAAGGACAACAGTTAGTAGGTTGTCTGTTCTTAATGTTAAAACTTTTTATTTGTGGCAAATACATCCATCTTTAAGTTTGTGAGTCTTAGTACTTAGTAACCATTAGTAATGGAATGAACAAAAATTGTGTGAAAATTTATGTATTTTCTGTTGAGTTTGGAGTCTTATCCCAAAATAAAACTGTCATGCTAAAGAGGAGGTGCAGCTATTATTTTGGGAATGTGAAAGTGTGTGGGAGACCTTAGAAATCTTTTCCTCTCCTTCTGCAAGCTACAGCATGGTGCTGACTGAGACACCCCAGTGGATATTCAGAAATCCCCATATGCATCATACTCAAAACTATTCTCTTGGCATGTCAGATAGCAGTGAAGTAATGCTACAAACATTTTTTTTTTTCTATCTCTCTGTATCATCAAAACTCCAAGAAGGATTTACTACAGCCCAAATTATATAATTATTTACTTGTAAATGCCCCCCTCAAAAAAAAAAAATCCTTTACACGCCCCAAATATTATAGAAAAGACTGAGGGAGTGGTCTGGGTGTCTATACCTCGATGTTCTGGCCAGATGTCATTATTGATAATTGTAATCCACCCACCTCCAGAATTTCCCCTGAGTCTGCAATTACAGATAAACTCTTTATGTCTATCTTCCATTCGTTACATTGGATGATATGCAGTTGGAAGCGTTTGCTACATTCAGTCATAGATGGTTAGGTTTCAGATGAAGGTGTGCACAGAAGTGACACTGAAGTAGAGTAGGGGAATGAAGTCACTTTGGGGAATTTGTAAAGTCCTAGAAATTATGACTAAGCTTTTTCTCCTGATTTCTCTAACAGTCATGTTAAAAATAGGGTGCTACATCAAAGCCATGCCATATTCTGAGACTAACTATTCCTAAGGAATAGCAAAGGATCAGCACCCACTTTTGAAAAGGGACAGAATCAAAGTAAAGAATAGAACAAGTGGAAGGTGGGATAGGAGGGAAGGAAATATAGTCAGTCTTTTACAATATATCCACTATTGAAATGTTTTGCATAGCTACAAATGTACAATCTATATTGAATTGCTTATCTTCCCAGTAAGGGTGGGTGACAAGGGAGGAAAGGAATGAATCTGGAATTCGAAGTTTTATAATCAAATGTTTAAATATATATGTATATATATGCATATATATACATACATATATAAATATACTATTATTAATATTATTTTACATGTAAATGGGAAATAAGATATACAGGTGCAGGGACATACAGATCCACCGTGCTCTACTGGCAAGTCAGAGGGGGTATGGGAGAAGATATGGGAGAGAGAAGATTGGAGGAGGGAATATCCAGTGGGATCACTATTTGGGGGGTGTGGGTAGGGAAAAACGGGGAGAAAATTTTAACTCAAAATCATGCAGAAATGAATGATGTAAACTAGAAGTTAATAAAGCATTTGATAAAAAAAATAGCAAGGGTCTCTTATTAAAAACTGATTTCTTCTGTTTTTATTAACAGAAGACTACATAGTAAATGAATGGATGAATGAATGCCATTATGTGTAGTTTACAAGAAATATACATTTTCAAATTTATAATGGCCCCCCAAAAATGCTTCAAACTATTTTCCATAATTTGTATGCATTTAAAGAGTATATATATTTTCTTAAAATGTTGTAAGGTGAAACATGATGATCCATTATTACAGTTGCCTTTCTTAGATTATTCTGTTCATCAGAGCAGTCATAATAACTGATGTGTGACACTTATCTAAGAATTTCTATTTTCAGATCACCAGTTAATCCCTGCTGGATTTCTTTTTTCTTTTTTTTTTTGGAGGGAGAAAGGCAGGGCAATTGGGGTTAAGTGACTTGTCCAAGGTCACATGGCTAGTGAGTGTTAAGTGTCTGAGATCAGATTTGAACTCAGGTCCTCCTGATTCTAGGGGCAGTGCTCTATCCACTGTGCAACCTAGCCACCCTTGCTGGATTTCTTTCAAGGTCTCAGAAATAGTTTTTTGCCAATGTATCCTCAGAATTTAGCATAATTAATTGCACTATAAAGGAATTTAATAAAGAGTCATTGGAATGAATGTTTGTATCTTAAGGTTTCTTTAATCACCTTAATAAATACTGAACTTTGAGAATGTTGGGAGTGTGGGGTTTGAGAGGGAAAAAAATATTTAGACAATTATATAAAAGGAATTAAGAAGTTAACTAAAATCCAAAATTAGGAAACTGGGTGTCAAACAGGGTAGGGAGGTGAGGTTAGTGAGAAGAGAGGTTACAGGAAAAGGATTTTCTTAAAGTAGAATAAACAAAAATAACTGAAGATCAAAGTAATATCTTTAGAGACAAAAGAGAAAAATACTAATTCAGAAAAAAAATATTAAAGAGTAATGAAAGAATGTATCAACCTAATTTTCAAAACTATAAATGTTAATGTATTAAACAATCTAGTAAAAAAGAAAAAGAGAGAGAGAGGGAATGACAGACTGGATGAGAAAATAAAATCCACTTTCTATTTCTTTTGGGGATCTTTTTCAAGAGGCCATCAGTGAATTCTTTCTATTTTGCCCTCTGGTTCTAGAATATCAGGGCAATTTTCCTTGAGAATTTCTTGAAGGATGATTTCTGGGCTCTTTTTTGATCATGGCTTTCAGGTAGTGCAATGATTTTTAAATTATCTCTGCTGGGTCTATTTTCCAGATCAGTGTTTTTTTCAATGAGATATTTCACATTGTCTTCTATTTTTTTTTTTCATTCCCTTGGATCTGTTTTACAGTATCTTGATTTCTCATAGTCATTAGATTCTATTTGGTCCAATCCAATTTTGAAGGAATTATTTTCTTCAAGTGAGCTTTTGAAGTTTCTTTTCCATATGATCAGTTTTGCTTTTTTAATACATTTGTCTCCTCATTGGCTTTTTGGACTTCTTTTGCCATTTGAGTTAGTCTATTTTTAAGGTGTTATTTTCTTCAGTATTTTTTGGGTCTCCTTTAGCAAGCTGTAGATTTGTTTTTCATGATTTGCTTGCAACACTCTCATTTCTCTTCCCAACTTTTCCTCTACTTCTCTTACTTGATTTTCAAAATCCTTCTTGGGCCCTTCCATGGCCTATGACCAATTCATATTTTTCTTGGAGGCTTTTGATGCAGGAGTTCTGACTTAGTTGTCTCCTTTTGGTTCTATGTTTTGATCCTCTTTGTCATCAAAAAATGATTCTGTAGTTTGATTTCACTTCCTTTGCTTGCTCATCTTGTCAGCTAAATACTTGACTTTTGAGCTCTTTGCCATGGTAGATTGAGGGAGTTCAAGGGTCCTCTGCTTTCAGGGTGGAGAGTGCTGGGTCACAAATTTCTGAGGTTTTGTGCAGCTGGTGTCAGAGCTTCTTCTAGACACCTGCCTCAGAACTGTGAGGACTGCCTCTCCATAGCTTCAACAAGCTCTACCATACCAGTGCTCCTCACCCCAGGATTATCACCCAAGAATGCGACCCAGATCCAAGCAGAGCAAAGCAAAAGAATCCTGCCTCAGGGCCAGAAGAGAGATTCCTGCAATTGCCACCTGGTCAGTCACTTGGTCTCCCCCACCATATGTGGACCTGCAGCTCAGGAACCTGCTGCCACCTCTGTCTGCCCTGAGGGCAGGGGCCAGGGACCATATCATACTCTTCTCTCACCCAGTTGCAACAGAGTTTTCCCACTGACATTTTACTTTCTTTTTGTCATTTATGGGTTGAGAAGTCAGGAAACCTCCACAGCTACCAGTGATTTGATCCCTTGAGGTCTACTCTGGCTATTCTATGCTGCTGGTCTGTGCTGGTGCAGCCCACAGGGGAGTGCACTCCATTTCCAGTCCAGTGTGATAGAACTTCCTGTAAGTTTACAAGGCTGTCCTCAGCTGGAGACATATTTCATTCTGTCATTTGGTGGATATTGTACCTCTAAAATTTGTTTAGAGTCATTTTTACAGGTATTTGAAGTAATTGGGGACAAGCTCAAGTAAGTTCTCACTTTTACTCTGCCATCTTGGCTCTGCCCCTGAACTCCCACAATCTATTTCTTAAAAGAAACATGCCTTAAAAAGTAAATACAAGCAAAAAAAATGGGGGACTGGGACTAAATTTATCATGAATTAGATGAATAAAAAAACACAAACCAAGGGTTGCAATCACACTGTCAAGGAAAAGAAAAAAAAATCTCAAAACAGAAAAAGGTAAACAATGAATCTGTATTAAAACAAAAGAAATTATAGACAACAACCAAATCTCAATATTAAATTAATATCCTCCAAATGATTTAATATCTAAATTTACAAAAGAAAAATGAAATAAAATATAAGACTACATAGACAGCAATAGAATAGTGGTAGTAGATTTTAATGTCCTTTTCTTTCTTTAGTATGTCTAACAGATAAACCAAAGGGAAAATATAAAATTGAACAAATTTCTGGATAACAAGAGTTAAAAAGATGTATAATGTCTCCTAAATAGGACTGCTTAAGGATATACATATAGTTAATCTACATGGAAACTTTTTTTTCAAAATACTGACCATATATTAAGCCACAGAGATATTAAAATAATCATAAAAGAAAGAAATAGTAAAAACATCTTCTTCAGAATATAAGGAAATGAAAGTACTAATCTGTTCAGGCATTACAAACAAAAGACAAACCAATTCAGAAACTTAATGAAATACTACATAATGAGGTGATTAAATAAGAAATCTAGAAAAGCCGATAATTAGTTGAAAGAACATAATAATGAGGAAATAACATGTCAAAAATTGTTGGGATAGTCCTCAGGGGATATATATGTATGTATGTATGTATATATACATATATATTCCTATGAACTAAATAAATGTATAGGGAGAATGTTTTGTTTTGCTTTTTTAATATTTCGTTAGCCAAACAACAAGCCTTTAGAGTTACTATGTCATGTAGCGAAGAGCGTGTTGGGTCTGTTGTCAGAAAGAACTAAGTCAAATTTAGCCTTGGACATTACCTGTGTGGCCCTACATGAATAACGACTTCTTTCTGCCTCTGTCTCTTTAAATGTAAAAGGGGATAATAATAGCATCCATCTCCCTGGGTTGAATTGGTTATTTCAAAAAATTGAAAAAAAAACTTTTGACAAAATACAATACTCATCTGTGGTATCAAAAAACTGTAAAATATAGACATAGAAGGAATTTTTAATGTCATAAAACGTATCTAAAACCATTGGCAAGCATCATATACAATTAAATATACATTTAAAGCTTTCCCGATAAATATAGATGTAAAGAAAGGACTCTTCCCTTTATTGTGTTTATACACACACACACACACACACACACACACACACACACACACATATATATATATATATATATATACCATATGCTTATGGTAATGTCAGCAAAAACAATGAGACCAAAGAAAGAAAGAGTGACAATTGGTAAAAAAAAAAAAAAAAGACAGAAAACTACCCCTATTTGCTGATATGTGATAATGTCATTAGAAAATCTCAGAGAATCATTCAAATAAGAATTGAAACAGTTAATAGCTTCAGAAAAGTTACAGGCTACAAAACAAAAACTGAAAAATCAACAGCATTTATATGGAATACCAAAATCCAAGAGGTAATAATAGGAGAATCCCATTCCACAGAACTACTAAATGATTTAATATTTGGCTATTGATATGCCAAAGCACTAAAATTCTTATATAGATTCAATTACAAAACGTTCCTTAAAGAAATAAAGAGCAGCATAGCTGGAAGACTATCTAGTGTTATGCCAATGAAACAAAAACTGCAATACTACCAAAGTTAATTCATGGTTTTAATGATATGCCAAGAAAATTATAAAGGAGATACTTTATAGAACTCAATAAAATAATAACAAAATTCATTTGGAGAAACAAAAGATCTAGAATATCAAGGGAAATAATGAAAAAAAATGTAGGGATGAATGGGGAATAGCACTTCCAGACAAAAATTATTTTATAAAGCAGCAGTCATTAAAACCATTTGGTTTTGGTTAAAAAGTAGAGAAGTTGATCACTGGAACAGACTAGACCAGGGAGAACAAGAAACAACAAAATTCAATAGCCTAGTCTTTGATAAACCAGAAAATATAAATTACTTTGGAAAGAACTCCCTATTGGATAAAAACTTCTGGGAAAAGTAGAAAGCAGTCTGGCAGAAATTACACTCAGACAAGCACTTTATACTATATTGTACAATGAATTTTAAATGGATATGTGACCTTAAGGATCATACTAAAAAAATAAAATAAAGAAAGGAGATCATATACCCTTCACATCTATGGCTAGAAGATCAATTTTCAACCAAAAAAAGGGATAAAGGCAATTCTAAAACATAAAATAGGTAACTGATTCCATGAAATTAAAAGCCTTAGCAAAGCAAAATTTATGCATCTAGGATAAGAATAAGAAGTACCAAAGGGGAAAACGACTTCATATTAAATTTCTCAGATAAGAGTCATATCTAAGATATACAGGCAACTAAAAGATACATAAACATACATTTTTATATGTGTGTGCATATATATATATATATATATATATATATATATATATATATATGTAACACATAAGTATATATAACCCAAAGTCACTGCCCAATAGATAAATGGTCAAAGGATATTAAAACATAGTTCTCAAAGAATTACAATTACTAGTCATATCAAAGAATCCTCCAAATCATTAATAAGATAAATGACAATCAAAAAATCACTGAAGTTTTTACTTTATACCCTAGATACTGAAAAAAAATGACAAAAGATCAAAATATTTAATGTTGTATTATGGGAAGATGGAACTCAGAATTATTATCATCAGTTTCAAAAGTAACTTGAAATTATTCAAATAAAGTAACTAAAACACCCTTTGAGGCAGAAGTTCATTGTTTTCAGTCATGTCCAACTATGATCTCATTTGGGGTTTACTTGGAAAAGATGTTGGAGTGGTTTGTCATTTTCTTCCTTACTTCATTTTACCAATGAGTAAACTGAGGCAAACAGGGTTAAGTGACTTGCCCAGAGTTACAAAACTAGTGTCAGAAATGTCAGAAGCTGGTTTTGAACTCAGGTCTTCCTTACTCCAGGCCCTGTACTTTTATCCACTGTGTCACCTACCTGTCCATAAAAAACAAAAGAAATCAATAAAAATATCTTTTCAAATTAAAATACACATACATACACATACACATACAAACTTGTCTTATGTAAATACCCATGGTCCACTAAAATCTCTCCTTGAATTTCATGGGGTTCAGAACTTACCTAGTGTAAAATATAGACTCCTCAACCTCTGTATAAGACTTCCTGAAATGTGTAATTGAAATACTTTCTTCTCTTGTTGCAAGTAATTTCACTATGTGCAATCCAAACTAGAATACTAATTAGTTAGTTTGTTTGTTTTGTTTATTTTTTTTTCCCCAAACTAGACATTAAGCCTTCTTGCCTCTGGGATTTCCCACATGCTAGCCACCATGCCTTGAATGTGCTCCCTCCTTATCAGAGACTCTAAATGTCCTGCATTAAACCAGCTACAGAGCTACAGTGACAGGTTGGAATGAATTCAAGCATTGTTAGCATGTCAGTTTTGGTTCTCTATTGAAAGTTTATCTTTTGTTTCTTCCAAACAGGTATGGCATGTGTGTTTGTGTGTGTGTGTGGGGGGGGGGGGGGGGGGGGGGGAGTTGGGGTCAATTGTGGGGGCCAGTCAATGTATTTGCAAAATCCTAGGCATGTCAATTTACCTTTGTGTGCTTCAGTTTCTCCTTTTGTAAAATGAGAATAATAGCACCTAAATCGTAAGGTGGTTGTGAGGACAAAAGGAAATAATATTTTTAAATATATATTATTTTTTATTATTGAAATACTTCTTTTTCAATTTAGGGAAGTCCCAACCTTTTACTATATAATATTATGGAATTAAATAATTTTGAATGTGATCACTTCGGTAATATTTCAAGGAGATGACAAAAAAATTTTTTTTTTTTTTAGGATCACGTTTTTGAAGCATACTGATAAACTGAGAAGCAAACCTTTCTTTTAAACTTTCAGATGTTTTCATCATGACCCGAGTTATCTCCCACTTTTCAAAAATCACGGGACAATGTCAATCTGTTGTTCTATTATACTTCATTATGGAGCCAGTTTTTTTTTTTTAGCAAAACTTTCTCTTCATTAAAAGTTTACGATACGTAGCAGCTTAATACACATGATTTGAATAAATGAAGATTTTAAAAATAACCCTTATGCCTATCCCAAGTCCTTAATATTTCATTAATATATGATAAATTAGTTTAACCTCTGTCTGCTGAATCATTATAGATGCCTTCATAGCCAATAACACTATTATTTTATATATAATGTGGTGCAATACCTTGACCATTAAAAAGTGTTGCTGAATATTTTGTGTGTTCAGAGATTATTAAAACTTTTTGATATTTAGTTTCTTTTTGATCAGGTAAATAATGTCCTTAGATTTCCTAAAAATGACTGGTCATCAGTTATATCTGTTTTGATGTTGCAAGTATTACATGGGGATGTACCTTGGGAGTCCAAGTGATATATACAGAATGAAACATTGAAGTACTCTATGTACATTGATTTTTTTTAAATTTCCTTTTTGTTAGTCTGAATAAAAAAAAATGAGTGTTTCCATAGACAATAAACATAAAGGATTGTACATTATATGAAACATAGAATCTCTATTACATAGTTTTTCTTTTAAAAATGTAGAAATAATTCAGTATACCAGGATCAAAACTTTTCTGTATCTCCTCATAAGCCATATGAATACATCTGTGCATAATTTTCAAGAAGCTTTATTGATACTTTTATTTTTCATTTGGTGAAGAAGTATTATTTTCACTAACATTTCTTTAAAAAAATTTTGTGGGGCGGCCAGGTAGCACAGCGAGTAAGAGCACCGGCTCCAGTGTTGAGAACACCTGGAGATTGAATCCCGGGCTGAGACACTTAGCACCCACCCAGAAACACCTGGCTGTGTAACCTTGAGCAAGTTACTTAACCCCAATTGCTTCCGAGCAGCCAGGTGGCTCAGCGAGTAAGAGCACCGGCTCTAGTGTTGGGATGACCTGGATCAAATCCGGGCTCAGATACTCAGCACCACACCCAGAAATAATAACTGGCCGTGTAACCTTGAGCAAGTTACTTAACCCCAATTGCTTTAAAAGAAAAAAAAAATTTTGTACGGCAGGGGCCTGATCAACTCAGAGGGCAAGTCTTCCCACCAATCACAAGGGCCACTACCAGGCCTATCACCAAAGGGCTGGGACTGGAAAGAGCAAGGAAAGAAGCAAATACAGGGGCCCCTGTCCTGGACAGCAAACAATCCTGGTGCTACCACTTCATAGCCCAGAAATTAAAAAAAAAAAAGCCCCTTTCAGGACCTCCAAAGTCCAAGATGACAGGATGAGCCTCACTTGCTCCAAACTACCCTCTGACCCTGAAAACATAGTAACTCTTGCCCCAGGGAAAACCCTCTACAGTAAAGGCTTGGGATCCTAGAGGAAGGGCATGGCTAGGACCCTGCCTCAAAATGGGTAGAAAGCAAACTACAAAAACAAAGACTCTGAAGTCCTACTATCCTCAGAGGGAGACAATGTGGAATCCACAACCAAAGCTGAAACTTCAACAGGGAATGGGTCCCAAGCACAGAAGGCTCTCCTAGATGAGATCAAAAGGAACTTTGAAAACAAAATGAGAGAGATAGAAGACAAAATGAATAATTCTCTGAAAACCAAAATAGCAGAATTAGAAAAATACCTCTCTAAAAAGAAAAGTGTATGATATGGAAAAGGAGCTCCAAAAATTAACCAAGGAAAATGATTTGCTAAAAACTAGAATTAACCAAAGGGAAACAAATAACTCTATGAGGAACCAAGTATTAGTCAAGCAAAACAACAAGAATGAAAAATTATAAAAAGAGATGAAATACCTCAAAGAAAAAATAACTGACCTGGAAAACAGATCCAAGAGAGATAATCTGAGAAACATAGGCCTACCAGAAAATTTTGATGAAAAAATGAGCCTGGACAACATTCTCCAAGAGATCGTTAAGGAAAACTGCCCTGAGATACTAGAACCTGAGGGTAAAATAGAAATCGAGAGTATCCACTGGACACCTGCTGAAAGAGATCCCAAACTGAAAAGTCCTCGAAATGTGGCCAAACTTCAGAACTACCAGATAAAAGAGAAAATACTTGGATGCTGTATTTGTCATGAATATAGATGCAAAAATTCTAAATAAAATACTAGCAAAAAGACTACAGCAACTTATCTCAAGAATAATACACTTTGATCAGGTAGGATTTATTTCAGGAATTCAAGGATGGTTTAATGTTAGGAAAACCATCAGTATAATTGATCATATCAACAATAAAACAAGCAGAAACCACATGATCATCTCAATAGATGCAGAAAAGGCTTTTGAACAATACAGCATCCAATCTTTGTTTTATTTACTTCACTTTGTATGAATTCATGTAAGTCTTTCTAGCTTTTTCTGGAACCATCCTTTTCATTATTGCTATGTATCAATAATGTTCCACTGCAATCATCTACCATGATTTGTTGAACCTTTGTCTAAATGATGAGCACTACTTAGTTTCCAGTTTATTTCTATGAAAAAAGTATTGTTATGAAATTTGTTTTATGTATAAGTCCTCTTCCTCTTTCTTCAATCTTTTTAGTGTTGTGTGTGTGTGTGTGTGTGTGTGTGTGTGTGTGTGTGATATGGCTAGTGCTGATACTTTTGGTGTGCAGTTCCAAATTATTTTCTAGGATGGTTAGAACAAGCCAGAGCAGCTATATTAGAGCACCTGGTCTCCTAAAATTGAAAAGAAAGAAGGGAATGAACTGAATTGTTTTTGGAAAGCAGCAAAATATGACCCCAAGTTGTCCACACTAGCAAAAGCCCATCTTTTCAGCATTCATATTTACTATTGTTTTCTTTGCGGAGCTCTCTTCTTCTTCTACTTTTACCTCCTGACTAATATTTATCTTTCTAGTACTCATTTTTTTTTATCCTGTCTACATCCTTAGTTTCTGACTTGGGTCTTTGTGAGGCCCTGTCTCTTCCAATGCTAATACTTTGGGTGTTCTTGTCCTGGTTTGTTCTTATGTCAATTTCCTGGACCTTTCTCTCTAGTTTCCACTTTCTCTTGTACATCCATACTTACAGTACTGGTCAGTTTCTGACCCACTTGCAACTTCCTCTTCTGCATACTATAGGTTTCTTGCCCACCAAGGAACAGAGAACAGTTGAGATTTCAGGTGTCCCTGAGCCAGCTCTATCAGAAGTCTTATGGCTTCTTTACATACACTTCTGCTGATTTCTTTGTACCCACATTTCTCTGACTTTCCCGGTACCCACAGTCTTTTGGCTATCTTTGGTCTAGTCCTTACTCAGATGAGAGTTTGATTTTGTTGGGGGCTTTTGGATTTCTGGATGATTATTCAACTTAGAATAATTTTTGTTTTTGTTAATTTTTGTGGCAGAACTGGGCTCCACTATGAAATATCCTGCCACCATCTTAACCAGAAGCCCCTCAAGAGCCACACTGTCATATGTATTTTTTGAGTCACCTCATCATAGATGCGCTCACATCAAGTAAACAAAACAGAACTGATTTTTTTTGGAAGGATGTTATTGAGACTTATTATGGCTTGGTGGTCGTCTATATAGCATATGATAGTAGAAATGATATTACAAGAAGTGACGTAAAAGACTTTTAAACACAATCTGGGTGTGTAGAGCCCATGTGTTGTCCATAGTAAAAGGAAAAGTACTCTGTAATTTTAAAATTACTTTTTTAAAATAAAACTACTCCATAATTTATAAGATTTATAAGAGCTTATCGAAGCAACTTGTTTTACTGATGCTAACATGAAAACCTGGATGGGGCTTATTCTAGAACTAACTTCAGTGGTGTTCATCTATTCTTTTCATGATACACTCTGTTCTCCAGATGGTGGTAACAATGAATAAAATTCTTCAAGTTCTGTATATCAACTTATTGCCACAAAAAGGGATGAAAGACATTTCACTGTGATGTAAAATGACCCAGATCAATCAATTTTAAAGACAGAATGAGAATGTGGGTAGAAAATCATATCTTGATTTCATCAATGTAAAAAGAGAACAGTATCCACTTACATAAATTAACATGCTTTTCTGTATCCAGAATCACCTTGAAACATCCAAGATAAAGGAGAATATATTTTAATTTAATATACTCCTTGATTCAATGTCCATCACCATTGGCTAGGGATTTGGAAAAAAAAAACTTAGAAAATTATGACTGAAATGAGAAAACTGCTAAGTCAATGAACCAATGTGGATGATGTGAGAATCATTGCCAACTCATTTAAAATGCATTTGAATGAGTCAAAAGTTGGAGACAATGTTCTGAGGATATGACTTTTAGTTATAACTATAGCTCTTCAGTATATCAAAAGATAAGGAACCCACTACCTTACAAGGCAGTCCATTTCAGATAGCTCTAATCCTTAGGCAATATTGTAGATGTTGAACCTATACCCATGTCCACAAGAAAAGTTTCATTGGCTAAAGGAATCAGTTTGGTCCTCTTTGTTCCAGGTCTTTCCCAAATATACCCAATGCTTTTTAAACTATTCATGTTAAAGAATATTTCCCCCCTAAGGCAATGCATATAAAAACAAAGTAGAGTATCTCAATGTATTCACAATTTAGCATACTGAATAAGTATTGGCTTCAGTTAACCAATGAATTGACATAATTAACATACTGACATAATTGAAAAATTTAAGTCCATGATACTTAGTGAGTGTTCTTTAGGCCAGATGGTAAAGATTAATCTTCAAGTATTCATCTGTTTTGGCCATTTTGGGTTGCCTTAATATATATTTAAAGATAAATATCATGAAGTTTGACTACATATTTAAATGTGCCCAATTATCACTAGAGCAAAATTTTGATATTTTGCATCCAATTTTTAAATTTGCAATTTTAAAACTGTAAATTATTTGTTAACTTAAAAATAGATTTAGTTAAACTTAATTTCCCTAATAAAAATAATGTTCTTTATGATTGTCTTGAATAAATGTTCACTATTTAAAAAAATAAAGAAGAAAATTCTCTGAATACATATTTTAATGAAATGTGCTATGCAAGCTTATGTTAGCTCATGATGTTCCATTAATTAAATATATTTTTTCCTAATGAAACACTCATAAAGAAGTATACAGAATCTTTGAAAATTCCAAGTAGTTTGTTTAGGCAAAACTGAAGGTTTTAAAATGAACAGTGACAGATCGATTTTTAATGGCAACTCTATTATTTTTTTTTCTATTATAAATATACTTTTTTATAAGAGCATGAAAATTATGTTGACATTTGAAAAGCATAGGATTAATTGCAGCAGAACAAAAATAAGAACAGCCCAAATTTGAGAAGGTGATACCAACAGCATGGCCTGTCACCATAACCCTTCTGGCAAAAGGGAGCAATTCCATGTTTTGGGGGGATTTTTTTGTTTTGTTTTTTTGGCTGCCAAATGTTAGAGACCTAAGGTGTGCCAAGAAAGAATGGTATAAGTTTCAGCTGTGATAGCAGAATGTAACAGTTTGTGGCAGGGCAGGTCTGAAGTCCATACAAAATCAGCCTATCCAAAATTCAAGGCAATTTCTCAAATGAAATTAAACAGGCAGACAGCTTAGAGTTGCAATATGGGCCAAAGAGGCCAAACAATGTTTACAAATTGTAATTTCCCACATTCTCCCAACTCTTACTGAAAGATTTGTGCTCAGACATTACAAAACAGTCATTGTGCATGGAAACACAGACGTGAGAAACTGAGTTCCAAAAGACACCAGAGGCTCTAAATAGAACAGGGTTCTTAGTGTAGACATACTTAAAGTAATGAGATTGGGTTTTATATGTGAAGGTGATCTCACTATGGTCATACTAGATCTTATTAATACAGATACTTCCTTCAGTAATACTGATAGCAACCCATCCAGGTTTGGGCAGTACGAAAATGGTAATCAACAGCAAGTTTAAATAAGTCACACCCACTGTCTTTCAATTAGCTTACCACCTAGGAAAGAGGTAAGACAGAAACTTAAATAACTGTGAAATAGTGCATATGTATGCCATAGTAAACACATCAGAAAAATTCATCTACACCCTCCTATGTGGTCCTTTCCTCAGGGGGAAAAAAATAAAACATTTGATAGCTGAGTTATTTTAGGGTACATTCTCTGTATAAGTTCTTGGTCCAAACAAACCTAATTTCCAGGGGAGGCAGAAGGTATAGGGAAAAGAACAATTCAGGGTTCTTGAATTTGACTCTACTCCCTATGATCTATATGACCACAGGTAAGTCACTTAACCTGCCCCTCCATCTGTAACATAAGAATTTTAGGGTCAGTGACCTTCAAGATTCTTCCCAATTCTTAAACTACGATAAGCATGGGGATCAAATCCAGGATCACAGATCCTTAGTACCAGAGTTAAAAGCAACTTTGCAAGTTGCCTTATGCAAGCCACATCTTTTTTAAATCCAAGTTTTATTGATATGTTCTGATTTTATGTCATAAACATTTCTAAATTACCATCCCCTTCCATTCCATGTCAGCTCTTTTAGGTGGAAACAAAACAGTTAAGAAAAACTAACAATATATTAAGGTGGTACTGCTGGACCTGAAGTCAAAAAGACTCATTTCCTGAGTTCAAATCTGACCTCAGACACTTAGTAGTTGTGGGACCCTGGGCAAGTCACTTAACTTTATTTGCCCCAGTTCCTCATAAATAAAATGAGCTAGAGAAGGAAATCCCAAACAGAGTTGAACCATTACTGAAATGAATGAACAACAACAATAATGGTAGAGTGACCTCATCTGAAAGTGTATGCAACATGCAACATCTGTAGCACCCATAACCTTTCTATTTCTTTAAATCAACAGAATTCTACATTTTCTCCTTTCTATTTATACCATATTTTTTAAAGGAGAGAAAAGGAAAAATAATCCTTGTAATAAGTATGCATAATCAAGTAAAACATTAACTGGCTACAGAGAGACAGAGATAGAGAAAGGGCTTTATGTAAATGCAAATAAGTCAAATTCTTCACCTCAAAACTCTTACTTCTCTGTCAAGAAGAAGATAGTGTGTTTCATCATTAGTCCTCCAAAATCATGGAAAGTCATTATATTGATAATAGTTCTTACTGCTTTCAAAGTTTTTGTCTTTATAATATTGCCGTTCTGCAAATTGCTCCCTTGGTTCCATTTATTTTGATACTAACTTATGACGTTTTCAAAGTCATTCATTCTTATAACATTAATGTTTTAAAATGTGACATAAATTATTCTTCTGGTTCTATTTACTTCACACTGCATCAATTCATATAAAACTTTACATGAGTATGTCTCTGAATACGTCTATGTTTTCATTTCTTGTAGAACAGTAGTATTCTTTCACAGTAATGTACCACAATTTATTCAGTGCATCCTTTCAGTTTCCAGGTTTCCTTTGTTGTGTCTTTTTTTTTGCTATTACAAAAAGAATGTTATTTAAAAATGAAAATATTAATAATTACACATATAGGACCATTTTCTTTCATTTAATCTTTTGAGAAGAGTAGTGTAGCTGGATCAAAGTGATGCACCATTTAGTAACTGTGTAGAATTTCAAATTTTATTCCAGAATATTCATATCCATTGACAGGTCCAACAAGAGTGCATCAGTGAGGGGCGTCCAGGTAGCACAGCAAGTAAGAGCACTGGCTCCAGTGTTGGAATGACCTGGAGATCGAATCCTGGGCTCAAACACTTAGCACCCACCCAGAAACACCTGGCCGTGTAACCTTGAGCAAGTTACTTAACACCGATTGCTTTAAATAAAAAAAGAGTGCATCAGTGTAAGGTAGAGCCAAGATGGCAGAAAGAAGACAGGAAGTTGTTGGGACTCTCCTCAATTTCCCTTGTAAATAATGTTAAATCAAGCCTCTAAAAGCTTTCTGGAAAAACAGAAACCACCAAAAGAAGGAGTGAAAGAATTTTCTACATTAAGATAACTTAGAGGGGTTGGCTAGGTAGTACAGTGAATACAGCACTGGCCTTGGAGTCAGGAGGACCTAAGTTCAAATCCAGCCTCAGATGCTTAAACACAAAATCTAGCTGTGTGACCTTGGGCAAATCACTTAATTCCAATTGCCCTATCTTCCCTCCTCCATTTTTTCCTATTTACCTTTTTATGCTTCTCTTGAGTCATGTCTTTAAAAATGTGTTAATCAATAAGAATAAACTGTTTATATCCTTACATTGGAAGATGATTCTTGTAACACTTGAGAATTCTATCTCTTTTATGGCAGTTAGAAGGAGTATACAGAGACAGAAGCTCTGGGTATAAGTTTAAGTTGATGTGATAAGATAAAAAATAATTAAAAGGTAAAAAAGGATTGTACTGGGGGAAGAGAAAAAGGGGAAGCAGAATAGGGTAAATTACATCACATGAAGAAGAAAAAAAAAACACCTATTACAATCAAGAGAAAGAAGGAATGTGGCAAGCAGTATTTGAACTTTACTCTCATCAGAATTGGTTCACATAGGGAATAATATATACACTCAGTAAGGCATAGAAATCTATCTTACCCTATGGGGAAATAAAAGGTAAAAGTGGGAAGAAAAGAGAGGGGTCACCGATAGAAAGGGGAGCATACTGAAGGATGCAGTGGTCAGAAGCGAAGCATTAATGATGAGTGAGAGGGTGAAATAGGAGAAAAGTATAAAGGGTGAAATAGAGGAAGTAGGAAAATAAACAGTTAGTAATTATAATTATGAATGTGAATAGGATAAGCTCACGCCATAAAACAGAAATGGTTAGCAGAATGAAAACAAGAATCTTACAATATGCTGTCTACAAGAAACATGTTTGAAGCAAAGAGATACACAGAGTAAAGGTAAAAGGCCAGAGAAGAATATATTATGCTTCAGCTGAAGCAAAAAAATGTAGGAGTAGCAATCCTGATCTCAGACAAAGCAAAAGCAAAAATAGACATAATTAAAAGAGATAAAGAAGGAAACTACATCTTGCAAAATAGTACCATAGGCAATGAAGTAATATCAAAACCACACACACACACACACACACACACACACACACACACACACACCAAGTAGTATACCATCATGAATTACAGGAAGAAATAGAAAAAAATATACTAGTAGGGGAACTCAACCTCCTCCTCTCAGAACTAGGTAAAGCTACACAAAAAAAAATAAACAAAAAAGAAGATAAGGAAGTGAATAGAATTAAGAAAAGTTAGATAAGGTAGACCTCTAGATAAAACAGAATTTGAATAGAAAGAATATAACTTTTTTTTTTCAGCAATACGCGGCAACTACAAAAAATCTGACCATTTACTAAAACCTCACAATCAAATACAAAAATATTAAATGCATCCTTTTTAAATCATGATGCAACAAAGATTATGTGTAATAAAGGGTCTTGGAAAGATAGACTAAAATTAATTTGGAAACTAAATAATCTAATCCTAAAAAATAAATGGGTCAGACAACAAATTATAGAAGCAATAATTTCATTGAAGAGAGTGACAATAATGAGACAACATACCAAAACTTATGGGATACAGCCAAAGTAGTTCATAGGGAGCATTTTTATTTCTAAATGCTTACATGAAAAAAAAATAGAGAAAGAGAAGATGGGCATGCAATTAAAAAAAAGCTAGAAAAAGAACAAATAGAACAAATTAAAATTTTCAATTTCCATTCTAAATAACAAATTAGAAATTCTGAAAATCAAAAGAGAAAATAATAAAAATTGAAATTAAGAAAACTATTGAACTAATAAATAAAACTAAGAACAGGTTTTATGAAAAAATAAATAAATAGGCCTTTCATTAATTTTGGTTTGAAAAAAAAGAAAGAAGAAAACCAAAGTACTAGTATCAAAAAGGAAAAGGGTAAATTCACCTCCAATGAAGAGGAAATTAAAGCAATACTTAGGAGTTATTTTGCCCAATTGTGTGCCAAAAAATCTGACAAACTAAGTGAAATGGATAAATATATATAGAAATATAAATAGTCCAGATTAACAGAAGAGATAAAATACTTAAGCCCATTTTTAGGAAAAAAAGATATTGAACAAGCCATCAATGAACTACCTAAGAAAAAATCTCCAGACCCAGATGGATTTACAAGTGAATTGTACCAAACATTTAAAAAATAATTTATTCCAATATTATATATAAAATTAATGGAAAAATAAGTGAAGTCGTACCAAATTCCTTTGATGACACAAATATGGTACAGATACCTAAACCAGGAAGAGCCAAATCAGAGAAAGAAAATTATAGAAAAAAATTACCTAATGGATATTGATGCCAAAAATATTTTAAAAAAATATTAGCAAAGAGATTACAACAAATTATCATGTATTTTCAATTTACTATGACCAGGTAGGATTTATGTCAAGAATGCAGGACTGGCTCAATAATAGGAAAAATATTAGGCTGGATTTTCTAAATTACTATTGATTAGAGAAATGTAAATTGAAACAACTCTGAAGTACAACCTTACACCTACAGATTGGCTAATATGACAAAAAAAATAAAAATTATAAATACTGGAGAAGATGTGGGAAAATGCAACACTAATCCATTGTTGGTGGAGTTGTGAACTGATCCAAACATTCTGGAGAGTTATTTGGAACTATTCCCAAAGAGTAATCAAACTGTTCATATCCTATGATCCAACAATACCACTAGTAGGTCTGTATCCCAAAAAATTAAAAAGGGAGAAAGGATACATATGTAATTATAGCAGCTTTTTTTTGTTATGGCAAAGAATTTGAAATTGAGGGGATGCCCAACATTTGGGGGACTGAATAAGTTGTGGCATATAAATGTGATGGAATACTGTTTTTCTATAAGATATGATGAGCAGGAGGATTTCTGAAAAACTTGGAAAGACTTACATGAACTGATGCTGAGTGAAATGATCAGAACCAGGAGAAGATTATACATAATTACAGCAACATTACATGATGATCAACTATGATAGACATAGGTCTTATCAGCAACACAGTGATCCAAGACAATTTCAAAAGATTCGTAATGGAAAAGGCTATCTACATCCAGAGAAAGAACTATGAAGTCTCAATGTAGATTGAAGAATATTATTTTCACTTTTTTCTTTCTTTCTTGTTGATTTTTTCCTGTTATTCTGATTCTTCTTTCACAACATGACTAATGTGGAAATACATTTAACATGATTGTACATGTTTATACCTTTAAAAAGAGTGTATTAAGTGTGCATGTTTCCTTCAGACACTACAATCTTTATAATTTTCCTTTTTTTCCTCATCTTAGCCAATCTGATAGGTATGGAATAGAATTACAGAATTCCTTTCAATTTTTATTTCTCTAAATGATAGTGATTTGGTTTTTTTTTTTTTTCACATAGCTATCACTATACTGGGTTTATTTTGAGCCCATATCTGAACACTAATCTCTTCATTCTTTTTTAAAATGCTCTATTAACTTCTGATTTACATAATTCGTTTCCACCAGATTTTGAGTTACAAATTTACTCCCCTATTTTCCCCTATGCACCGCCCCCAAAATAGCAGTCCCAAAGGGTATCCCCTCCTCCAATCTGCTCTCTCCCATATTTTCTCCAACATCCCTTTCGACATTTCCAGTGGATCTCTATGCCTCAGTGGCTGTATATCTTATTTCCCAATTACATGTAAGATGGTATTATTAACAGTGTATATCTATATCTATAGATATATAGATATACATGTACATATATATTGGAATATTTGATTTTAAAACTTTCAATTCCAGATTCATTCCCTTCCTTCCTTGTCACCCACCCTTATTGGGAAGATAAGCAGTTCATTATAGGTTGTACATGTGTGGCTAATGCAAAACAATAACATAGTAGATATATTGTAAAAGACTGACTATATTTCCTCCCTCCTATCCCACCTCCCACTTGTTCTATTCTCTACTTTAATCCCATCCCTTTTCAAAACTGGGTGCTTCCAACTTCCCTCCCCCCAGCCTGCCCTCCCTTCCATCATTCCCCTCTCATCCCCTTCCCCCCCCCTACTCTCCTGGAGGGTGAGATACCCTATTTAGTGTGCATTTCATTCCCTCCTCAAGTCAAATTCAATGGGGATAAGGTTGACCCATTCCCTTTTGCCTTCCTATTCTTCCCCTCCATTGTAACCACTTTCCCTTGCCTCTTCGGTATGAGATAGTTTACCCCAATCTGTCTTTCCCCACTTCCTCTCACTATATTCCTCTCACCTCTTAATCTCACCTTGTAAGTATCATCCCTTCCTGTTAAATTGGTCCTGTTCCCTCTATCTATGTATACCTGTAAACATATATACACACATTCAGATATGTATTCATATGCCCATATACCCTTATATATAGACATATATAATTTTTTTTCTAATCCCTTAAACTACTAAGAAAAGTTTCAGAAATTACAATTATTGTTTTTTCTTGTAGGAATGTTAATAGGTCAACTTTGATACGTTCCTTATGATTTCTTTTCCCTATTTACCTTCTCATGCTTCTTATATCTGAATGTCAAATTTTCTATTCAACTCTGTTTTTTTTTCAGCAAGAATGCTTGAAAGTTCTCTATTCCACTCAATGACTATATTTTCCCCTGAAAGATGATACTCAGTTTTGCTGGGTAGGTGATTCTTGGTTTTAATCCCAGCTCCTTGGACCTCCAGAATATCATATTCCAAGCCCTTCGATCCCTCAGTGTAGAAGCTGCCAGGTCATGGGTTATACTGATTGTGTTTGTACAATATCCAAATTGTTTCTTCCTGGCTGCTTGTAATATTCTCTCCTTAATCTGGGAATTCCAGAACCTGGCTATAATATTCCTAGGAGTTTTCTTTTGGGGATCTTTTTCAGGAAGTGATTAGTGGATTCTTTCAACCTCTATTTTGCCCTCTCATTCTAAAACATCAGGGCAGTTTTCTCTGAGAACTTCCTGAAGGATGATTTCTAGGTTCTTACTTTGGTCATGGACTTCAGGTAGTCCAATAATTTTTAAGTTCTCTCTCCTGGATCTATTTTCCAGGTCAGTGGTTTTTCCCATGAGATATTTCACATTGCCTTCTATTCTTTCATTTGTTTGGAGCTGTTTAACAGCATCTTGTTTTCTCATAAAGTCATTAGCTTCCATTTGCTCCAATCTAATTCTGAAGGAATGATTCTCCTCGTTGAGCTTTTGAGATTCTTTTTCCATCTGCCATATTTGGCTTTTTAAGGCATTCTTCTCATCATTGCCTTTTTGAGCCTCTTTTGCCATTTGAGTCAGTCTGTTTTTTTAAGGTATTATTTTCCTCAGTCAGGCTGTTGACTCTCATTTCATAATTTTCTTGCATTGTTCTCATTTCTCTTTCCAATTTTTCCTCCACTTCTCTTATCTGCTTTTTAAGGTCCTCTAACCAGCTTGTATTTTCCTTTGAAGCTTTTGGTGCAGGAGTTCTGACTTCACTGTTTTCCTCCTGTTCCATGCTTTGCTCCTTGTTGTCCCCAAAATAGGAGTGTAATGTTGGAATATTCTGTCTGCTTTGTTTCCTTTGCCTGGTCGTGTCGCCCCTCAGTCACTTCACCCCGTGGCTTTTTGCCACATTAGGACTCTGCCACCAGACAGGGGAGTTTTTGTCCCAAACTCTGGGGTTTTCTCAGCTGCCAGAGCTATTGGATCGGTGCCCTCTCTGATGTCTCCACATGCTCTGGCAAGCTGCACACACACCCGAGGACCTCTACCCTAGACTGCAATCCAGATCCAAGCAGGTTAAAGCAAGAGCGATTACCCCTCAGACTGGTGCTTGGTCCCCCTACACTCTGCAGTCCAGGAGCTGAAGCTGCCACGTGGCTCTGGCTGGCTGGGCAGGCGTCTCAGTGGCTTCTCACCCCGGGGGGCAAAAGCCACTCACTCCCACTTACTGGATCCCAAAGTCCAGACTGCACTGACCTCTCACTTTGTTCTTAGCATCTATGTGTTGATAAATCTGGAAATGGCCAAAGCTGCTGCTGATCTGGAGTCCCTCTGGCCAGTGACTGGTCAGGCACTCCCTGGGGCTAAAGCTTTAAATCCCTTTTTTACATGGTTGGGGAAGGTGGAAGCCGGAGCCTCAGGATGGTAGTGCTTCTATTCCACCATCTAATCCCTTCATTCTTGATAGTCATTCTTCCCTAGATTACAGATCTCTAAAAAAATCACATCCTTTCAAAACAATCCATTTTGTTTTTTGGTAACTCTAAGGTAGTTTTCCTGATATTGAACCTATACCCATGACCTTCACCTTTCTTTTCAACTATGCTAACTGTCCCAGAATTTTTTGGACTTAGGAAATCCATACAATACTCTGGTTCTACCTCCCCCAATCCCAGAGGAACAGAAAAGGATGCTTTTCTTGTAGATAAAGGAAATTTGAGTTTCAATTAAGTTCCTGTATCTATTTAGGTATTCTACTTAGGGAGCACCACAATTTCTTCTCTGGCAATGAAAACTTTTAACAAGATACAGTCATTATCTGGTTTCTATATATGCATTAGGGATATGAGTAAACATCTGTGTACAAGACAAGGAATTCAAGTCCATTCACTTTATTAAAAGTGCATAGGATATGGCACATATGGGATTTCTTAGGTTCATGGGTAGAGGTGGCATTAAACAGAAGCCTAGGAATTCACAATCCCATAAGAGAAATAGAAAATCTTTAAAGAATCAAAACTATGACAACAAGCTCAATTTTAAAGAAGGAATGAACTATGTGGAATATTTTTGTACTATCCCACTCAATTTAAGGGAAGCATCTCATAGAAAAAAAAATCTCTTACTTGACAGTGAATTCATTGCAACCTCCTAATTTTTCAGTATTTTCTCTATATTGTGAAAAATATCAGAGGAATCAGAAAAATGAATTTAAATCCACTCTGTCATATACAAACTCTGTGATCTTTGCCAAGCTCTATTATCCCTCTATGATTCACTTTCTTTCTCCATAAAATAAGGATCTTTTCAGCGACACATTATACAGAAGGCTCATGTGAGAAAGAAAATGGATGTAAATTCAGGTCTTATAAAAGCATAATAGGGAAAAATAAAAGACATTTAATTCTTGGAATCATAAGACTGTTTAGAGCTGGAAGGGACCTCAGAATCCATCTTCAACACATTCATGAAGAATTCCTTCTGCAAAACAAGATTAACAGGTAAGTCATCTGTAATACCTTCCAATAAGGGGAGGCGGGGGAACCTGGTAGTTCCCAATGAATTCTTTCTACTTTGGGAACCTATTAATTTCTCTTACTTTTGTCCTCTGGGGCTCAGCAGAATAAGTCTACCCTCTCCTTCAAATGACAACCTTAAATTATTTGAAGAGAGCTTTCGTGATTTCCCTAAATCTTCTCTAAATTAACATCTTCAGTTCCTTTAACCAGTCCTCATATGAGATGATTCCAAGGCCCTTCACCATTTTGGTTCTCTTCAATTGAATGTTACAGTTTATTAATGACCTTCCTAAAAGGTAGACAAGTCATACTTTTTAAAAATTGGTCAATGCTTATATAATAGTGATTGGGATTAGAGGCACTCCCCGCATCCTTATGTAAAGGAAGTCATTCTTTACCAACACCTCTCTTCAGACATGATGCTTTCTCTATTTCTGCTTTCTTTTTGATCCCAGGGTTGTGTGTGGTGTGAAGGGTGCTTGAAAACATCAAAAATGAAACAAAGATAGGGAGGGAAAACTGCCCAAAATCACTGCCTTAAAGAAAAAATTCACTTTACCAAGCTTTTCACTAGTACTACTGCATCATGTATACACACATATACATATATACATACACATACAAATATGCATATACATATGCATGGGCACATGTATGTACATACACATACACATATACAAGTTAGTCTGAATTAATTTAATCTATTCACTACTTTAAAGTTGATAGAATGATATTTGTCAATGAAACACCTGTAGTTCATCTAAAGTCCCCAGCTCCAGGGATGGAGACCTCAGCAATTAGAAAAAGAATTTCCTTCTTTTTCTCTACATCCCCTTTATCCTTTCCCCCAGCTAATTCTTTTACCTCCCCCCTCCCCACCAAGAATATACCATAAACTTTTTTTTAAGCAATCAGGATTTAGTAACTTGCTCAAAGTTACACGGCCAGTTATTTCTGGGTGTGGTGCTGAGTATCTGAGCCCGGGATTCGGTCCAGGTCATCCCGACACTGGAGCCAGTGCTCTTACTCGCTGAGCCACCTGGCCGCCCCTCACCATAAACTTTTAAATAATGTTTTAGAGAAACCTTTTTCCTTTTATTCAGGATAAATGGTTAAGAAAAAGGCTCTCACTAGGCTAAGGTTTTAGGTTGTTATTCTCCAAATGTAAACCCAGGATGCTATGTTATTTTCCTTTCCCAATGCTTTTCACACATCCCCTCCCTAAAGAAATTTGAGTGGCAGTCTGGAAAAACAAAAATGCTAAGTACATCAGAGTCTGCTTACACAGGATGCCAACAGATGGCAACATTTTATCATTATTACACAAACCAGAGGCCCTTCATTGGAGACCTATAGAAATGTGTAGTGCTGGCCCTTTGGTGTGACACACGTCACTGAAGCTTCATCCTCCATTAACTCGACTGTTGTTTGTGATTGTTAAGCTGTATGTCTTACAATGTGTCACATTCTTGACTTAAACAAGGGTCCATTAGTAAGTAGCAACTGAGTACTATGAGTCATAGGAGGCCCCCTTCTTGGAAAAATAAACACAGCATATTCAACTCAGATTAGAGCCACTGGCCAGGATTGAACTAGATGTTGTCTCATGTAAAAAGTTGTTTCTGTGATTCATTATAGCATATTTTCTCTATCAATAGATCAGTATGTGAAGGCCTATAAGGGGATGTGATATTTGTGGAGCACTCCTCATTCCCAAACATAGGCTCACATAGATATCACCACTGGTGATAGGCATTAACTATTACTTAAGAATGGAAGAGCATAAAATGGTAGAAGAGAAATGGAATCCACATGGTCTATAACTAATTAGATCCTTTGTGAAATCTACCTTGGGATTTTATGTTGAAGGAATATTTGTCCTCTATGTGGTTCCTCTAGGAACTCTCTCCCTCACTCTTTCTGTTCTTTTTATTTCTATTTTCCTCTCATTCTCCCTCTTTTTTCTTTTTCTACCTTTCTTTCATTTTTCCTTCCTTTCCTTTTCATGTTTTCTTTCTTTTTTCTCTCTTCCCCTCTCTTTCTTCCCTCTCTCTCTGCCTTTCCCCTCTCTACTTTTTCTTTTCCTTCCTTCCTTCCTTTCCTTTCTTCCTCCCTTCCTTTCCTTTCTTCCTGCCTTCCTTCCTTCCTTCCTTCCTTCTTTTTTTCCTTCCATATTTTCTTGCTCTAACTTTCCCTCTCTTTTTCTTTCCCAATTGTTTTTTTCTTAATTAGTAATTTTTACTTTTTCCTTCCCTACACCTCTCTATAACATATTCTCTGCTTCTATACCTCCCTAACGCCTAAGATATATAGGACTATATCCCAAAAGGAAAAAAAAAATCTCAATTCAATAGGACAAAAGGTAAGAGGATGCCTCCTCAATAATACCTACCTAAATAACTGTATTTTAAAATAGTTAATTTGCTCCAGGCATCAATTAATCCAGACATTGACAATACTGTATTTATAAGTAATCAGACATTTTAAAAACTGGCTCAAACTAAAGGATACAATACAGATAAAAGTTGCAGACAAAAGTTCTAGTTTGGGTTTGAGGCAGAGTTGTTATTTTCTCTGAACATGTAATTTTGAGGCCATATAAATGGGCTCAGACTCTATTTGCATTTGGGGTGTGTGTGTGTGTGTGTGTGTGTGTGTATGTGTGTGTGTATGCACTCTCTTTCAGGGGAGTGAATTTTTGGCATTTCTTCCAGGAAGGAAAGCTCATGAAAACTTCAGGCACTGTTGGGAGGCATGAAGAGAAACCAGCATGAGCATCTTCACAGCCCATCAACCCCACTTGGTACAGGGTCATGACCACCAAGGGTCAGAGGGGAGAAAACAGATGGGGACAACAAGATCCTAGATTCCACAGCTCCTTCCAAACGCTGTTAGAGGAAGAAACATTGTATAGTAGCATTCATTTTCTAATGGAAAGGCTTTTACAAACACTCTCCTTTACAACTTTAGTCTAGAAGAGGTGTTTTGCCATCAAACAAGGTTTTATTGAATATACCCCTTGTTATTGTTATAATAATACATGTGAACATAAACCATGCTTCATAAACTGTCACAATACACATCTACTCCCTCCATGCTACAGGGTAGCACTTGAACTGAAGCTCTGCCAGTAATAAAGACCACCAAAAAGACAGTGTCCATTTATTTTCCTATATTAGGCTTTCTCTTTTTTTCTTGCTTGGTAGCTTTTGCCATGTTGAAAGGAAACCTCTGGTCAAAAGTCAGCAAGCAAAATTGTAGAAAGCTTTGATAGTCAGTGAAGTGAATCATGACTACACATGGTAGTAACATGCACCAATGGGGCCTCTTGCTGGGTGGACCTCCCTCCAAGAGTAACTTCTGATCATTAGTCAAAGGCGCCCCCATTTAGCTCTGTATAGCCAATAGCTTCACCATCTCCACAGTGCCTGAGTCCCAAGCTGCCCTTTTTTCACAGGTATTGCTAAAGCAAATAACAGATGGTATTTACTGGGTGCAATGCTTTCAATCACGTTAATCTGCCCAGTAAAATATTTATGACCAATAAAAATTCCACAGGGGCACAACCCATTGGTGGAGAGAATACACTACAGAAACACAGGCCATACCTCTGGTTGTCACAAACCATAGGAGGAGTTTCTGTAGGGAAAGATAGAAAAAAAAAAGGAAAGAAATAAAGGAAGAAGAACCAAAGAGAAGAAAGGAATAAAAAATAGAGAAAGAAGAAAGAAGGGGGAGAGGGAGGGAGAAAGAAAGGAGGAAGGAAGGAAGCTAAGAAGGGAAGGAGGAAGGAATGAAGGGAAGAAGAAAGGAAGGGAGAAGAAAGAAAGAAAGAAAGAAAGAAAGAAAGAAAGAAAGAAAGAAAGAAAGAAAGAAAGAAAGAAAGAAAGAAAGAAAGAAAGAAAGAAAGAAAGAAAGAAAGAAAGAAAGAAAG
>NW_027187380.1:18474545-18503615 GCF_028583685.1 Petaurus breviceps papuanus | reverse complement strand
AAGAATGAAAGAAAGAAAGAAAGAAAGAAAGAAAGAAAGAAAGAAAGAAAGAAAGAAAGAAAGAAAGAAAGAAAGAAAGAAAGAAAGAAAGAAAGAAAGAAAGAAAGAAAGGAAGAAAGAAGGAAAGAAGGAAAGAAAGAAAGAAAGAAAGAAAGAAAGAAAGAAAGAAAGAAAGAAAGAAAGAAAGAAAGAAAGAAAGAAAGAAAGAAAGAAAGAAAGAAAGAAAGAAAGAAAGAAAGAAAGAAAGAAAGAAAGAAAGAAAGAAAGAAAGAAAGAAAGAAAGGAAGAAAGAGAAAGAAAGAGGGGAGAGGAGGGAGGGAGAAGAAAGGAAGGAAGAAAGGAAGGAAGGGAAGGAGGAAAGAAGGAAGGAAGGAAGGAAGGAAGGAAGGAAGGAAGGAAGGAAGGAAGGAAGGAAGGAAGGAAGGAAGGAAGGAAGGGAACTTTAAGATTATTAAAAGCCAGAGTACAACTGCATAAAATGAAATATGCCCATATTCAAGTAGGTCACTGACCAAATCACTACTTTGAAATACCACCTAGGTAGAGTTTTCTCAGTTGAGTCCTAGAAATCTTGGGTTCAAATCTAAATTATTAAACCTATTAGTTAACTGTGTGACCATGAACAGGTCACTTAATCTCTCTGACACTCAGGTGCTTCACATATAAAATGGGATAATAACACTTGTATCAGTTATATTGCAAGATTTCTGAGACACTCAATTGAGATAATATATAGAAAGAACTTCGCAGACTGGAAAAGGTTATGAAAAGTCTATTAGTCCTAGTGTGATGTGATTATTTGCTCTTAATATAAAGGAGGCATTAAAAAGGGGGCGTGTGATTATCCTATATAACAATAGGAAACATGCCTGGATGGGGAGTCCTTTCCTTTGGGTTGGAGTAAGTGGTAAACACAGTTCTCAATAAAGGTATTTCTCCTGTCTGTAGGGATTAGTGAAGTTGTCCACCTTTGTTATTCACAGACAGGAGATGATTAAATCAGCAATGATGAATCCTGGAGTCATTTCTTCAGTCTTAATCCATGAAGAAAGTCAATGGGCTCATAGCACCTTTAAGGGGAATATACCAAATTCTGTTGCCTCATCCATGGAAATATGATCTGTCTCTTTTGTTAAGATCCCAGATCACATATTATGCCTAGGATGCTGTTCTTTTAAAATTCATGTTGGTGATATTGTTAGGAATGATTAAGTGATTAGCTAACAAATTCTTAACCATGATATGCTTCTCTTGGAAGAACTAATCCTAAGGAAAGTTTCTAAATTCTAAAAGCAGGGTTGACCTGGTAAATATTTAACACCTGATTCTCTGAAATGTACTCCCCAAACACTTTTAAGCTCATTCTGTATTTTCACATTTTTGTCATCATTTTCTCCAGTCAGACAACCAAGAACACAAGAAATCAAGCCTTAGTTTGTGTTTAGCTTATATGGGATAGGTGCAAATGCTTATGCTGAAAATATAACAATAGACTCTCCCTAGCAATACAAGCTGACTCCAACAAATCCCTGCCTAAAAGAGATCTCAGTTCATGAAATTATAGAATGTCATAATTAAAAGAACTCAGAAACTTAGTGGTTTAGTAGAATGTAAGATACGGAGCAAAAAGACTTAGGTTCAAATATCACCTTCCATACTTTGACCACAGGGTAAATCATCTAAGTTCTCAAAACTTTAGTTTTCCCATCTATAAAAGGAGCACAATAATACTTCTAAGCTTTACCTTCCAGGATTTTTATGAGAAAAGCACTTTGCAAAGGTTAAACAGTTATACAAATGTGATATTTATTATCTAGCCCATTGAAAATCACTATGTTTGACAAATTCCCATGTAACCTCTTTTGAAAGACCACCAACACCTATCTTTCAAGGTACCCCCCCCCATTCCATTTTTAGACAACTTTAATTTTTGAAAAGTTTTTCCCTACAACATGTCAAAATTGTATTCCCCACAACCTCCACCTGCATTCTGCCTTATGTCCTCTGGGGACAAGTAGAACAAGTCTTATCCTTTTGCCACATGACAATCCTTCAAATACTTGAAGGCGACCTTCAAAGTCCTCCATTCTCCAGGATAAACATCCCCAGTTCCTTTAAGTAATCCCTGTATGGCACAGTTTCAAGTTGCCTTACCATTCTGATCATCCTACCTCTGGCTGCACTCCAGGTTGTCAACCTTCTAAAAAAAATAGTATGGAGGGTTGAAAACAATCCTCCAGCTATGGCCTGACCAAACTTTTAAGTCAAGGCCCTACTCTTAAACATTTAGACACTTCAATCACCTCCCCAAAATGTTGTGTATTCTACTCTTAAGAAAGTGGGGAGTCACTGAATCATAGTTCATAGAATGTTTGGACTAGAATATAGATCATTACTATAGATCACCTAAATTATGGATCATCTAACCTAATGTTCTATTTTACAGTTAAAGATACTGATTTCCAAGTATTGAAATGACTTATTTTGGGTCACACAACAATTTAGCAGCAAATTCAGGTTTGGAATGTAGGACTTCTGACTGTAAAGGGTTCTTTCAACCACAACATATTGTCTTTACTCTCAGAAGAGTAACAAGTACATGTACCCTCAAAAGGTTCAAGAAACTTTATATGTTTATGCACAAATATTTATTGCAGTACTTTTTTATCCTGTGGCAGCAAAGATCTAAAATAAAGTGGATGCTTGTAAGTTAGCTGAAAATACTGGAGCATATAAATGTAAAGGAATATCATTGTACTGTAAGAAATTATAAAAATTACAAATTAAGAGAGACTTAGAAAGACTTGCTTGAACTGATACAGAGAGAAATGATCCCCAGAGAACAATTTACCCAATGACCACAATAATGCAAAGGAAAATAACACTGAAAGACTTAACTTTAATTAGTGATGTGGCCAATCATGATTTCAGAACACTGATGAAGATGCATGTCTCCCATTACTGATAGTTGACAGACCAGAGATAAAGAATGAGAAATTCATTTTCAGACATGTTTAACATATTTATTTGTCTTGATTGGCATCATTTATTCATTAAAAGAAAGGTATTCTACTGGGGGGAGCAATTTAACTGGAAACAATAGAGATGCAAAAAACAGAAGTGTAGAAAATAGTTGTTGTTCAGTTGCATCAAATTTTTCATGACCCCATTTGGGGTTTTCTTAGCAAACATACTGGAATGGTTTGCCATTTCCTTCCCTTACTTATTTTACAGATGAGAACTGAACCAAACAGGGTTAAGTGACTTGCCCAGAGTTACACAACTAGTAAGTGTCTAAGGCCAGATTTAAACTCAGGAAGACTCATCTTCCTGACTTCAGGCCCAACATTTTATCCATTGCACCATCTACCTGCCCCTGGAATAAATAGAAAATATTGAGAGTTTTATGTGGCAAAACAATAATCATTAAAATAGAAGAAAAAAGTCAAGTGACACAAATAAAGCAATTTTATTACTACTTTGATCAATTTAATATACACTTTGAAAAATCTCTACATACCATGACCATGATTTCATACTCAACCCTCTACTTTTTTATTTTCATATTCTGAAATGCTTGTGTTTGATAGTGCATAATAAAAAAAAAAGTTATTGTTGGAGATTCTACCATAGTGCTTTACATGTGGCAGAGACTGGAATATTTATTAAATGAATGTATTCATAGCAATATTCCCTTTTGTTGAAATTTTAATTAATGAAACATCATTTGAGAGATGGAAAAGACCTTAGAGTTTATCTAGTCCAACTCACTTATTTTACAGATTAGGAAACTGAGGACTAGAGGTTCCATATAAATGATTTGGTCAGGCTTATACAGACAGGGTAAAGGTTAAGTTCTTACTCTAAAATCTAAATACATTAATTCCCTACTCCAGAGGAATCTGCAGCCTAAAGGTGACAGGTGGCTCTCTGCGACCTAAAGTACAGCCCTTTGACTGAATCCAAACTTCAAACAATAAATGTTTGGATCCAAAAAGTTTGGATTCAGTCAAAGGGTCACACTTGAGGACCTAAAGGGTCATATGCAGTCTCCAGGCCACAGGTTCCCCACACCTGCTTTAATCCATGCTGATTTGGATATGTGGCCAAATTTTTACTTCCTACTTCATAATATTTATTCAGTTAAAAAAGTTTACCAGCATGTAAAATGTGTATCAGTCAATAATAACAACTTTTGTAACACTTTACAATTCTCAAAGTACTTTACAAATTTTATGTCATTCGATCCTCACAATACCTCTGAGAGGTTGGTGCTATTATTACCCCATATAACAGAGGAGGAAGTTGAGGCAGACTGGGGTTAAGGTTTTTTGCACAAAGTTTTGCAGCATTGGATTGAGGTTCAGAGAACTTCTCAGTGAATATAACTTTTCTATATTCAGGCATGGGCACTTACATAAGCCAAGTCCTATTTTACTTTTCTTCAACAATCCAATAAATAAAATGCTGAAAACATACTCGGTCTCCTTCCACTAAATTTGTATCTCATGATCAACTGTGTATTTTGTTTTGTTTTGGTTTGTTTGCAGGGTACAAGAAAGCAGAGGAAGAGTCAGCTCAATGCCTTTTTAAAATTCTTTGTCTGACTCTTAATTGTTTTTTAAACTTGTTGCTTTGTCTCTTAAATGTTAGGTCCTCTCAGGTCTGTGAGTCTACTTTTAATTAGAAAAACTCTATATATCTAAATGACTTTAGGGCCTCTCAAAAAAGGTACTACTCATGTATAGATCATCCCAAGTTTGCAACCATTTTGTAGTTCTTATCTAAGTGAACAATTTGTTTGTTGGTTGGTTTTTGGTTTTGTTTTTCTGAGATGTCTGCTCTAACCTTTACATCTCTGATGAGTCCTCGGGGTCAAACTTGATGTATGCTGCAGTGGAAAGAACAAAGGATTTTTAGAGTCAGGCCCCTGAACCTCTTTGGGTCTCAGTTCCCTAATGTAAAAAATGAAGGGGTTGACTTAGATAATTTCAGCTATTTCTTCCTTTTGATTGCATTCTTATTTCCAATACTGCATAAACTTGGACAATAAAATTCATTACTCAGGGCCTCAGTTTCCTTTCCTGTAATAGGAAGGGGGCAGGTGAGATAATCTCCATCCCTTCCAAATCTGACATGAGAAATCTCAGGCTTGGTGAATCAACCCTGAAGATTGGGTTAGAAGCCCTTTGTGCTCTCTACTCTGGGATAGTGTGAGGTTTTTCAGCTCATAGGGACTCAATCTGAAAAGAAATGTACAAGTGTTGGCAAAATAGCCCTCAGATGTGGCTTTCAGACTGAAGTTCTTGATTACAAAGTGTGTCATTTCATTAGCTTGGAGCCTTTCCTCCATAGTTCATGAATTATTTTGGTTAATTGGATGCTTCATTCTTGTTTTTTTTCTAACATCAGAGAATTATGAATTATACACATTGAAGGGATTATTGTTGTAAGGACTTGCAATTTGTGATGAGATATCAGACCTAATTCTGTTGTTATATGTTATAAGAATATTCCTTCCATATTTCAGCACAGTGTCAGACTGAAACCAGCATTGGACTAGCACAGGGGCACAAACAAAACAGTGGTTCAGTGTTTGTATGTTCGATACCTCTTGGATACTTTCCGTTTTTTTTCCTCCCTCCTTAATTTGCCAGATTCAACATTGTCCAGTTACTAAGAACATTTAACCCTTTTTGACAAGATTAATCATAGCACTGAGATATGAAAGGGCAAAAAGGACTTAGAAAAAAATGAAAAAGGTCAAGTTGAATCATGGGGTTTTTCACATTCTTGCCATCCTGATTTGTGACTGCCTGCCCTACCACTATTTCAGAAGAATCCCAGCCACAATCTACTTCATGTCTACTCTCCAGATTTCTTAACAGCTTCCTTCCCCTAACATGGGTTCCTGTTCCTCCGCACCACCACCCCCATCCCCCCCACACCCCCTAACCCCCACCCTACCCCGGCCTTCTAGCTTCCCATTTCCATTTTATATGTTGGTTTCCGCCTTTCAAATTGAAAGGTCTTAAAGGTACAAAAGAGTCTTGTTTGCTTATGTTCATATTCCCAGTGTTTGGTACAGTATAGTATCCAGATTACAATAAGTATTCACTAAATGTTTTATCCATCCATGATGAAAATGTTAAATTTCCCAAGGAATATATATTTATCATTTTCACTATCTCATTGCTTTTCACAAGAAATGGTTTTGAAAGTGTTAAAGGAGTACAGAATAAATCATTATAGTAGATAGATTGTTTTCCCCCTTAGGCCTTGCAATTGACTTTGATCTGAAGTGATAAAGAGGTGGGCTGCTCTAGATCATACATAGAGAATCTGAAGATATTTAATGAGAAGTTACTTGCTAAAAATCCCCAAACAGAGCAGAGTTGGGGTCTGACTGGTATTTTAACAAACTCTAAACTGCAGTTATGGAGAGATGATGGGTGGTCCTTGCAATTCTAAGTGACTTGGGTTAAGATTATAGTTATTTACTTTTTCCCCTAGGATAGGCCTGGCCAATACCTTACACCCCTCACTTCCAGTTTAGCCAGAAATACCATAAGAACAGTCCAAGCTGTGTTAACACAGCATGACATTATATCAGAATTTGACTATTCCTAAGGGTAATTCCATGCTACTCAGGAGAAAACAAGGGTTTAGGTGGGGGTCCTTCCAAGTAGATGAGGTGCTATGAAAACATGCCACAATATTATTACTAGGCCTATGACAAATTTGACCATTTTGACTGGAGGGTCTTAGGAAACCACTGATGTTTTTAATTCACCTGAGTGTGCTTACCACCTAGCTTTTGTCTTACAATTAGCCTTCTCCCTCACCACCGCCTTTCTCATCCCAACCCCACTGCCCATACCTCTCAAAAAATAAATAAAATAAAATCTTCCAGTCCAAAATCAACTCAAAGTAAGACTCCACCTCTGCTGCTACACTTTCCTAGCTTTAGGGTCAGAAGTCATTATGCTTCTTGCACTTTCTATCTGGTTTCACAGGTTGTCCTCCATATGTTGAAAGAGTACAAAACATAACTGAACTTTTAAACAACTTTGTTTTCAGTGCTAGCCTTTCAGTGGAAGTTTTCTGAAGTTGTAGCTGTAAGAACATGGTGGTTGGATGTTTTCTTTTTTTCAATTTTCTTTTTAATTTATGAAATAAAACAAGAATTTCCACACTATAGTAGAATAAAAAGATGATTGTACATAAAACTGCAAATCTATTATGCACAATGTTCTATTTCTTTCAAATATATAACAAAATTGTCATGTAAATTTCTTTTTTCTCTGCCCTCCCAGGCCCCTCCCTATAGATGGTTACCAATAGAAACAAAGGTAGATAGATAGATAGATAGACATGTATATTATATATATATATATGTATGTAAAATTATCCTATGCATGACAGTGCATATACATATCAGTCCATCCTGCTTTAGCTAAGGATCCAAGAAATAGGAAATGGAAGAAAGAACAAAAGAATGAAAGAGGATGGGTGGGCCAATAGGATAATTTCTTTATGTCCATAAATGCAACATTTTCTCTTTGGAATTATAAAATGGAAACATTCTCAAGTTTCAGATTGACAGAGCACCCTTACCTAAAAATCATAATGGGAATAGAATGAGTATTTCTAGTGGTTCCCAAGTAAAAACATCACTCAGTTGTTGATGAATTATTGGGATCATAAAAAAAAAAAAACAGCAAAGGCTAGGAGCAAGATATTATTACTTTCTGTCATTGTCCTCCACTCCTCAACAAGGGAAGAGTATCCAACGATCCCTTTTCTATTCTTTGTTGGTCAATATTTCAAAATACTTTTTTGCTTTGACTCACAGAGTAGGAAGTACAAGATATGGTGAGGGTAATTTTGTTTTTCCATTTTTGAAGAGGACCAATGATGTCAAGGGGTGGTATCTTGACTTGTGCATGAATTGGATTGAAGTGAGTCAGAGTTACAAAACATCATCAGACTCATTAGCTCTTCCAGAGCCATTGAAGTCCAGTGGCAAGACAAAAGTCTGGCTGAATGGTGACGGCCCAGGATGCAGTGTATGACATTGGCATCTTCAATTTCTGACCAATTTCTAAGCATTCTACAGTTCCTGCTTCAGCTGTTTTGATGGCCCATTAGAACAAATTGCTCTCAGACTCCCATTCCACTGGCGGAAGTCTTCACATGCTTGGGACAGACTAACTCACTGGCAGGTTTGAGGCCTGTCTATTACCCTCAACCTGTTTTAGCACATTTGCTGGGAGAGCGGTGTGTGGCTGCTACAAATTCTGTAACTTCTTGGAAACACAGGTGAGAATGGAGAGCCAGGTGAACTTCAAAGGTAGATGAGCACAGATTAAAAGGGATTAGTGAGAGGCCCCCTAGATAGCATAGAAGATAGAGCACTGGACCTGGAGTCAGGAAGGCATGAGATCAAATCCATTCGCAGATGTTTACTAGCTGTATGACTCTTCACAAGTTATTTAACCTTGTTAGCCTCTTATGATTAACATAGTGGATGCCTATGGGATATTTTTCCTAGTCTATACAATCTCTCTTTGCATTAATTCTTATAAAAGCAAGTATTTCTATTTATTAAAATATATTTGTTGAGGAATGACTGTTGAGTTGCTCACAACCATCAGCTCCCAAATGTTGAATTTCCCTTAAGGCTCTAACAAGCTTTATAGGATTCCTATCAAAGACAAGACAAATTCTTTGGCCTTGAGATATGTTCTCAGTCCAGCTTTGATGTTTTTCCTCTCCTGGTTTGCCACCTGGTTTGTCAAAAGTAGCATCCAAGGCATTGATACAACTGACAACAGCCAGAAACTCATAGCTGGGGCTAGGGAAGGCTGAGACTGTGATTGTCAGGAATTCAACTGGAAATACTAGATTTGAAAGTTGAATTTAAACCAATTATAGACCTAAAGTCTATAAGTTGTCCTTGTATAAAATGTTTTCAGGTCACTCCATTCTGATCTTGCAGGTTATGCTCTATTTTGCCATATCACTTAAATATGGGATCCAGGGATGAAAACAATGCTTCAGATGTGGTCATTCAATACAGTCCTTTACCCATTAGCATTTAGACACTTTAATCATCCCCAAGACACATTGTATATCCTCGTCTTAAGACTGTGGAGATTCACTGCAACACAGAATTTTTTAACTAGAAAAGACTTTGGAGAACATCGAGTTAATACTTCATTTAACAGATGAAAGCACTGGGGTCCAAAGAATTAAATAATTTATTCAGGAATATGCAATTATTTAGGCAATACTTAATAATATTTTTAATTATTATGTAAACTTGGCAATAATGGTTCAATTTCTACAATACCAACAAAATCTCCTGCCACCTTCACCCTCTGACATCAGCTTGGTGTCTATTAATTTAGAATTAGAACTTTTTTTAAGCTAACTTTGTTTTTTTGGTCTGTGAGTCTTTAGGTTCGTTGTAACTTAACTCACTCTAGAATGAGTGTATGTAGAAGGGATGTTACAGAATAACTCTAAGGTTACTTTCTTCATTCTGATTCTCTGAATCCGAGGTTGGAGGTTTAAAGGTAATGTTGACCACCTAACTCCCAATAACAAGATTCATAAGAACTCATAATAACCCAGGTTTGAAGTGGCCAAAACTGTTCAACAAAGAAAAGAAAAAAGGTGAAAGTAGAGGGAATAATTATGTCTATGGGGTTAGAATGTCAGATCGTTTGGAAGTTAGTCATCTGGTTACTTTTCTCAACATTATCACCTTCAAGATCTACCCTCTTACCTGTCACCCTTATTTTATGACTTTGGACCTTAGGCTTAGCCAAGCAAGAGAAGTGGTATAATATAAATAAATCTCCTGAATGGACTGGACCAATAAGTTGTTTGGCATTACATAGAAATAGTCTTAGTTTCTTTGTGCCTTGGTTCCCCCATCATTTATTAAGGCTTATAACATTGGCCTATAAATCTCTTTATGATTCTTGGATGTATATAAGGAGAAGTCATTTTATTGTCATTTTTATTATTTTATTACCATCTCTACCAGCCAACACTAACTGTGGATTAACCCTCCCCTTGTCATTAATAAACCAGCAAGGTGGCTTAAATTAAAGAATATATGTAATTAGATGACAGGAATGCCAAATTTCATTACCATTTTTAAAGTTGCCATAATGAATAGGACTTATTAGCTGAAATAAAATAACCGTTTCAATAAAAGCACAATGTTTTACACATCTGTCAAATGTTAGCTTTCATGCAATGACCTTTATAAACACAAATTAATTTTCCTTACACTCCTCTGAAGTTGCTTCTTGCCACCTGCATTCATTTACAGATGGGTGAGATATGGATTTATAATGCGTGATTTGCTAAGGATTAAGTAACAAAACAGTGGAGTTCACACACACAAGGGTAGGAGGGGAGAAAACCTCACAGTCTGCAAAGGTTACCAGGGGTGGGGAACCTGTCGCCTTGAGGTCACATGTAGCCTTTTAAGTCCTTGGGTTCAGCCTTTGAGTAAGTCTAGGTTTTACATAACAAATCATTTTATTAAAGGGATTTATTCTGTGAAGTTTGGATTCAGTCAAAGGGCCACACTTGAAGACCTAGAGAGCCACATGTGTCCTTGAGGCTGCAGGTTCCCCAACCCTGGAATGCTTTGCTATTGATAATGCTAATTGTTTTCCATCATGTGCATCTCTTCCCACTTTCTTTTTCTTCTTTCTCTTTTTCTCTACTTCCTCCTCCTTATTTCTTGTTTTCTTTTGTAATAACTTTTTTTCCTTCTTTTTTTTTCTCTCCAGGTACAAGGGAGACCTTCATTCCCAAGCAGTTACACTCCTAGTTTTTACTGGCTAAGAATTTAAGAAATTATCAAAGGAATTTGACATCATATACATTGCTAACCAGGAGTATTCAAGTGGAAAAAATATTAACCTCTATGTTTCATGTTGTTCATGTACATTTTTTAAAGCAGATCTAATATATGTTCAGTAGATGTTTTGGATATGCATCTGCTTGGTCCCTCACCCCTATAAACCCTTTAAACTTCACACCTGAGTCCAAACCAGACCTACACCAACCCAGAGATTCGGACCAAGCCATATAACCAAGTAGCTCTAAAGCAAGCATCAAAATACCTTGCTTATGGTTTCTTTGTGACTTTATATCCAAGTTCAACTAATTCAGTCTCTGTCATTTCCCACCTTAACCTTGAACCAAATCTATGTAGTAGTGCTATTCCTGATACCCCAGTTTTTCTCCATCTAGGTTTCTACTGAATTAATCTATAGAGTCCATTCCAGAAAGTGCATTCAGAGCTACTCCTGGAAAATTCCATGGACAAGAAGGACATGATGATTCATTTTTAGGAACTTTGGGAAAGGGGTAATTTCTTCACTGTTTCCCACTATGAAGTGGCCAAGCACTGAAAGGACTTGGAATTTTAGCATGCTGTGGTAAACCCTAAGTGGTCTATTGGTCATCTCCCACCCCATTACATCAGCAGGTAAAGAAGGGTACTGTATCAGTTAAAAGAAGAAAGCTTCCAATTGGCCACCTCTTGCTTGTTACTCTTCTAAATGAAAAGTAGTACATTCTTTCTCTCTAGATTTCCATGAAAGAGTATGAAGGAATGAGTGCTGCCTCAAGCCCAGTCCACAGCCACTACCCATATGAAGAGTAGATTGAATTTTCCCTAGCTTGTCCCTGAGCCCTAGTTTCTCTTTCTACTTCTTATTTCTTTTTCTTGTGTAGGTGACAAAGAAGTTTTCAAGGTAGACATGTCCAGACTTATAAAGGATATTATGACTTGGAAGAGTCCAAAAGTCATGAGTATAATAAGAATGATGGTTGGTTTTTGGTACATCTAGTAGTTGTCTGTGGAAGAAACACAGTTGAAAATTTCAGAGGCTGTTCAGAGAGTGATAGTGCAGAATGAGGTGAAAGGCAAAATGTCTAACAAGTAATCACATAAACTACTCTATATTCTGTTTAAATTCGAATATCAAATTTTTAGCAGATCACAAGTGTAGCTTTAGGTTAAGCTACAAATCTTGTTTTTAAGTTATTCTGCTAGTGAAAACTGAAGGCGTTTAATGTGTAAAAATAAATTTCCTAGTCCATACCTTATTAACAATGTACATTGAATATGTTTTTAACTTTCCCTCTAGGAAAACCTCAGACTTATAAGCTATTATCTACACTATACATATATATGTATATACATACATATATGTATATATGTGTGCATATGTGCACACACATATATGTGTATGTATATATACGTATGTATGTATTAAATTATTCCTAGAAGCACCATGGTGGGGGCATTTAATAAATTCAATAATTTGAGAATAGGTAATCCTAACCTTTCTCAGGTGGCAGACTCCCTGGGACTGAACCTGGTCCAAAATGACTATGAGATCAGAGGAGCCCACTGGATGATTTAGTGTTACTTTGTCCTAGGATGGTGACCTGGTGTGTTTCCTTAATGTCATCAGACTAGGAATTCTAAAGACTACAGTAGGATCCCTGGAATCTCAGGAATAGCCCTGACCTTCACTATCTCGGCACTCCTATTTTTCTTAGTATCACTTGCCTAATTCTCTGATTCTGTGATCAGAACCCCCACCCACTCCACCACATGTATGCAAATTGTATATGTACATAAACAACTTCTCTAATCTATCAAGTGTGTTCTGTCCCTTTTTTGAAATAGCCCTTTGTTTCCTGTTTTTGGAATCACCTCTGGTGGCCTGCTATCTTACTGTATATATGGCTGGTATCTGAGTCCTGGCTATACTTAATGTGGTCCATCTTGCAACTGACTAATCCCAATTTCTTACATTTCCAAGATGTAGAATTTCATAAGGAAACTGAATAGCCTTGTAGAATTTATGATCTTGTTTGGGAGATGTCATGGAAAGAGAGAGAGAGAGAGAGAGAGAGAGAGAGAGAGAGAGAGAGAGAGAGAGAGAGAGAGAGAGAGAGAGAGAGAGAGAGAGAGAGAGAGAGAGAGAGAGAGAGAGAGAGAGAGAGAGAGAGAGAGAGAGAGCGAGAGAGAGAGAGAGAGAGAGAGAGAGAGAGAGAGAGAGAGAGAGAGAGAGAGAGAGACAGAGAGAGAGAGAGACAGAGAGAGAGACAGAGACAGAGAGAGAGACAGAGACAGAGACAGAGAGAGACAGAGAGACAGAGAGAGAGACAGAGAGACAGAGAGAGAGAGAGACAGAGAGAGAGAGAGACAGAGAGAGAGAGAGACAGAGAGAGAGACAGAGACAGAGAGAGAGACAGAGACAGAGACAGAGAGAGACAGAGAGAGAGAGAGACAGAGAGAGAGAGAGAGAGACAGAGAGAGAGAGACAGAGAGAGACAGACAGACAGACAGACAGACAGAGACAGACAGAGACAGAGAGAGAGAGAATATATGATAAAATGCTAAATTATCTAGTATTGAATCTCCGTGTTTTACAAAAATAAAACTTAATTATGGACTAAGGTAGTTAGCAGAGTTTAATGGAAAGAAGGGTATCAGCTGAGCCTTGAAGCATTGGTTGAGACTTTTATAAGTGAACGGGGTTTGGGGGAGAGGGAGGATTTGATCTTGGAGAGTAGAAAAAACAGAAACATGAAGGGGAAAATAAGCATGATGTGCATTAGTTACATTAAGGTGACCTAGAGCCATCATCTTTCTTTTATTTGGCTTTATTGACTTAGTTCCTCAGTCATATTTTACCTGAAAAGAGATTTTTACTCATTGCTGATAAAGACAAAATATTCCTTAATTGTTAGCCCTTTGGGGGATTTTGATTTGAACATTTCAAAATAAGACTAATATCCAATGTTTTATATGGTGACCCATGACTCTATGATGTGATGGAAATTAACACCTTAAAAATATATGTGTGTATATGTGAAAAACAGTCCCAATTGGACTTTTTTTTTTAACTATGCTTCCTGCATCTTATGACTAAGTGTGGGTAATTAAAGAAAGATCACTTTTTCCACTCCACCCACACTTACTAAAAATGTGTTGTAAGTAGTTCTTGATTTATTTGCTCTTTTGTGTTTTTTGCAATTTGGTCAAACAATAACAATTTCAAATGAAATGGATTTTATATCATTATGCATTTCCATGATTTACTGATCCTTTTAACACTGTAAAAAAGGGAAAACCATTACATACAAAAAATAATACAAGACCCTACTGGTATTCAATATTCACTACTTTCAGATTTGGCTTCAGGAGAAATGCTTGGGATAAGGACAAAATGGGACTCCCTTGCAAGTATTTAAAGACTTCCAGAAAAAAGAGAGGAGAATTGCTACTTGGTAGATGGAAGTACAGAATTAAAACACCAATTTATTCCTAAACAATTTTGAAGATTTAAGGCAGTGATATCCATTTCAGAATGTATAAGGCCAAGCATTATGGTAGGCACTTAGTCTTGACCTTGTGTTTGCCCCATCCTTCTATGTATAAATCAATCAAACTGCCAATTATTTGTTAATGACTCCCTACTATAAACCCAGAACTATGGAATAAGAGGGACAGCTAGGTGACACAGTTGATAGAGTGTCAGGCTGGGAGTCAGAAAGATTGACCTTCCTGAGTTCAAAACTTGCCTCTGGGGCAGCTAGGTGGCACAGTGAGTAAAGCGCTGGCCCAGAGTCAGGAGGACCCAAGTTCGTTTCTGGCCTCATACACTTAACACCCACACAGAAAAATTAGCCATGTAACCTTGGGCAAGTTACTTAACCCCAACCGCCCTCCAAAAAGCAAACAACAACAACAACAACTGGCCTCTGATACTTACTAACTGTGTGGCCCTGGGCAAGTCACTTAACCCTGAATGCCTCAGCTATAAAATGAGCTGGAGAAGGAAATGGCAAACCATTCCAGTACCTCTGCAAAGAAAACCCCAAATTTGGTCGTGAGGAGTCAAACATGACTGAATAGCAACAACATGGTATAAGAGAATACCATTTATATAACGGCTACTGTATTCTAGGCTTTATGCCAAGCACTCTATAAATATTATCTCTTTGATCTTCATCACAGTCCTGCAAGGTAGATACTCTTTTTCTATTTTACAGTTAAAGAAATTGAGGCAAACAAAAGTTGAATGACTTGACCAGGCTCACATAGCTAGCAATTATCTAGGCAGGATTTGAACTCAAGTCTTCCTGATTCTAAACACAACACTATATCCACTTCACTACCTAGCTGCCTCCATGGGTGATGAAGGAATATAAGAAGACATGATAAATTTAGGAACTTTGTCCTACTCTGTCCTCTCCCTCTGCCATGCTGAATACCTCCTGGTCTCTGTAATATCAGTTATCAGATAATCTCTTCCCCTCCTTCTGTAGGCTGGACCATAAAATCTCCAATTTCCAAACTCCTACCCTATTCCCTGACTCATATCTCATAGCTTATGTCTTGTTACCACCAATTGTGGTGGCAAAGCAGTCTTCAATGTTACTAAAAGCATATTAAGCCAAGAAGGTGTAAAATAATAATTAAGCAAAGGAATGGATAAAATTAAGGATAAAGAAATGCATGAAGAACCATAGAGACAGAGAAAAGGGAAGGAGAGAAGACACAGATATATATAGCTACGCTGTAGGATGCTTATGTCACTAGCATATTGTTTTATATCAAGATCCTGTCCCATGGAAGAAGATTAAAAATTATTGTTAGGTCCAATTCATTTATAAAGAATCAGATGTATTTTAAACTGAGATAACCTTAAATATACATGAAATAAGCAGGCATTTGTGTGGTGTCATTTGAGTAGTGCAGAAAAGAGCTTTCCATCTTCCATGCCCAACTCCAAAATATGTCCTACAACTTCCTGTAATGTGCCTGAAATTTCATAATAAGATATCAATTCATTTGAGTTATAGGAGTGCCCTTAGAGGTGATGTAAAACAACAACATAAAATAAAAGTTCAAATATACTAGAAGGGTTAATAAACTCAGCTATTATCAGTCATCTATACCTTAGTAAAAACTAATTTAACAAATTATTTTCTTTTGGACCATATTACCCAAATGACATTGTATTTTTGTTATTGGACCATGAAGAAATGCCACATGTACTGGCCTAGGTAAGGCACTATATTATGGGGTTTGGAGTTAAAGCACATTGAAAACAAAAATGACCTATTTAAGCTTAGCTTTGGGCCACCCATGTTTTTGAGTAACTAACTGAATGGTTCCTTGTACAGTATTACATTCATTCAAGCAGTTAGATGCGTATAACTGAAAAAAGAAGCTTTTGCTTTCCTAATACTGACCCTATGAACCAATGGACAGTCTTCCTAGTTAAGTGGCCAAAGCATATGAAACTAATAAACCTTTCAGAACACACAACAAGGGGTAACTTAACTATTATTGTGAGATGACTGAGGTGACTTAATAAATAAACAAATATTTTTAACTTTTATAATCTGACACACTGTCTTTTCTCCCAGGGGTTTGGGGCAGGTCTCAACAACCTAAGATTATGATTTAGACATGTTTCTTTATTCATAAGGGGAAAGATGGGCTTTGGTTTAGAAGTTTTCTGTGAAAATTTCTTTCTGGATTAAAATGTGGAGATTATTTAAATTGTTTTTTTGTTTGTTTTGCACTATCACAAGGTATTACAACTTCTCAGAGGAAAAGGGAGAAGAAAAATAGGATAAGCTTTTTTGTCTTCTAATTAATATTTCAGTGAAGAACTGATATCAAAGCAGAAACCAAACAAGGCGCAGAATTAGGGGGGGAAAAACAATATAGGTCGAATTCACTTTTAAACTGGCCAGCAAATGACTCCTTTCCATAACCAGTGACTATGGTCACATGTTGCTTGCTATGTATTTTTAAAATTCCATTTTTCCAGTTGTTTGCCATTGAAAATAAATAAGGTTTTAAGCATATGTACTTGGAATTCTTATCTTTTTTCAACACTAATATGATTTGCCATTTCCTACAGGAAATGACTCCTTACCCTTCCTTTTTTTTTTTAAATGCTCACCTTCCTCAAAAAAAAAAAAATTCCTATACTTGTGTGTACTTGATGTAGACTCCTTGAGGACAGGGGCTGTTTGTTGTTTTTCTTTGTATGGGCAGTGCCTAAGACACTGACTTCTACACAGAAATTACTTTAATAAATGCTTCTTATATTGGATATTTAAAGTTATGCTAGCAATATCTAAACCTCAAATTGAACTTTGGGAGATATACTCTTGAAATTATCTATAATTCAATCACTACAAAAATAATATGTGAAATGGATGGAATTTTTAAAAATATACTCAAAGCACATATTAATGACAAATTTATATGATCATTTTCAATAATTATGGTAGTGGAGAGGCAGGCCCGGAAGGGGCCTGATCAACTCAGAGGGCAAGTCGTCCCACCAACCACAAGGGCCACTACCAGGCCTATCACCAAAGGGTTGGGAATGGAAAGAGCAAGGTGAGAAGCAAATACAGGGTCCCCTGTCCTGGACAGCAAATACTCCTGGGGCTACCACTTCATGTCCCAGAAATAAAAAAAAAAAAAGCCCCTATCAGGACCTCCAAAAACCACGATGATAGAGTGAACCTCACCTGCTCCAAACCCACCTGATACCTTGACCCTGAAAACATAGTAACTCTTGCCCCAGGGCAAAACCCTCTACAGTAAAGGCTTGCGATCCCTAGAGGAAGGGCGTGGCTAGGGCCCTGCCTCAAAATGGGTAGAAAGCAAACTACAAAGACAAAGACTCTGGAGTCCTACTATCCTCAGAGGGAGGAACCAAACTCAGAGGGAGACAATGACACCCACAGCTGAAACATCAACAGGGAATGGGTCCCAAGCACAGAAGGCTCTCCTATATGAGATCAAAAGGAACTTTGAAAGCCAAATGAGAGAGATAGAAAACAAAATGAATAATTCTCTCAAAACCAAAATAGCAGAATTAGAAAAACATTATAGTGAAGAAAAAAATCTCTCTAAAAAGAAAAGTGTATGATATGAAAAAGGAGATCCAAAAATTAACCAGGGAAAATGATTTGCTAAAAACTAGAATCAACCAAATGGAAACAAATAACTCCATGAGGAACCAAGAATTAGTCAAACAAAACAACAAGAATGAAAACTTAGAAAAAGAGGTAAAATACCTCAAAGAAAAGATAACTGACCTGGAAAACAGATGCAGAAGAGATAATCTGAGAATCATAGGCCTACCTGAAAATCATGATGAAAAAAAATGAGCCTGGACAACATTCTACAAGAGCTCATTTAAGGAAAACTGTCCTGAGATACTAGAACCTGAGGGTAAAAGAGAAATTGAGAGAATCCACCAGACACCTACTGAAAGAGATCCCAAACTGAAAAGTCCTTGAAATGTTGTGGTGAAACTCCAGAACTACCAGATAAAAGAGAAAATACTTCAAGTGGCCAGAAAGAAACAATTCAAATATCAAGGGTCCACAGTGAGGATGGCACAGGATTTGGCAGCCTCTACACTGAAATATTGGAGGCAGTGAAATACATTTTTCTGGAAAGCAAAAGAGCTAGAATTACAACCAAGGATTACATACCCAGCGAGACTGAGCATATTCTTCCAGGCAAACAGATGGCCATTCAACAATATAACCGAGTTCCAGACCTTCCTGATAAAAAATCCTGAACTCAGTGGAAAATTCAACCTCCAATTACTAGAAGAAAGACTGACATAGAAAGGTAAACACACACACACACAAACACACACACACACACACACCATGCTATTTAATAAGAGCAAACTGGTTATAGAAAAGTAGAGGGTATGAGTATAAAATACACAAAATGATGAATAAAAAAATCTTATTAAGGGCTACAATGGGACTGCAATGGAAGAAGAGGAATGAATGAAGTGGAAAAGGGTAAATTATGCCACACAAAGAGGCATAAAATCAATATAGCAGAGGGAAAGATAGGAGGGAGATGAGAATCATATGAGCTTTTACCTCTTTGGTTCTGGTGCAAGGAGGGAATAACAACCAGTTAAGCATAGGACTCTATAGAGAAGAAATGCAAAAAGAATCATTTTAGAGGGAAAGAGGGGAGAGAGAGAAGCTATATATCAGATTTGTTCCTGTCACTCTTGGTGTGAAGAATAAATAACATACTTCATTAAGTATAAAAATATCCTACAGGCAGTAGGAGGGGGAAAGGGTTGTAAAAGGTGGGGGGAGTGTTAGTAGGGAGGGAAGGAGTAGGGGGGAAGGGGAGGAAAAGGAAGGGTGGCCCATAAGGGAAAACTGAGGGAGGCAGTAGACAAAAGGAAAAATATTAAGGGGTGAAGGGAGAAGGGGGAAAAATATGAGCATTAACAAGGGAGGGAATAGGATGGAGGGAATGAAATAGATAACAATCATAACTGTAAATGTGAATGGAATGAACTCTCCCATAAAATGGAGATTCATAGCAGAAAGGATTACAAATCATAACCCTACAATATGCTGTTTACGAGAAACACAGATGAAACAGAGAGATACACACAGTGTAAAGGTAAAAGGCTGAAGTAAAATATATCATGCCTCAGCTAAAATAAAAAAAGCACAGGTAGCAGTCCTTATCTCAGATAAAGCAAAAGCAAAAATTGACCTAATTAAAAGAGATAAGGAAAGAAACTATATCCTGTTAAAAGGCACCATCGAGAATGAAGCAATATCATTACTTAACATAAATGCAACGAGTGGTGTAGAATCCAGATTCCTAGAGGAGAAGGTAAAGGAATTAGAGGAAGAAATAGATAGCAAAAATATACTAGTGGGAGACCTTAATCTCTCCCTCTCTGAACTTGATAAATCTAACCTCAAAATAAACAAGAAAGAAGTTAAGGAGGTGAACAGGATTTTAGAGAGGGTAGGTATGATAGATATCTGGAGAAAACCGCATGGGGATAAAAAGGAATATACTTACTTCTCAGTGGTTCATGGCATATAATCAAAAACTGACCACATTTGAGGGCATAAAAACCTCACAATTGTATGCAGTAAGGCAGAAATATTAAATGTATCCTTCTCAGATCATGATGCAATTAAAATTATATGCAATAAAGGACCATGGAAAGACAGACTAAAAACTAATTGGAAATTAAACAATTTAATCCTAAAAAATGAGTGGGTCAAACAAGAAATTATAGAAACAATCAGTAATTTAATTCAAGAGAATGATAATAATGAGACAACATACCAAAATTTTGGGGATGCATTAAAGGCAGTTCTTAGGGGAAGTTTTATATGCCTGAATGCATACATGATTAAATTAGAAAAAAAGTGAGATCAACGAATTGGTCATGCAATTGAAAAACCTAGATAAAGAACAAATTTAAAATCCTCAATTAAATATTAAATTACAAATATTGAAAACCAAAGGAGACATTAACAAAATTGAAAATAAGAAAGCTATTGAATTAATAAATAAAAATAAGAGCTGCTTTTATGGAAAAAAACAACAAAATTGATAGAACCTTAGTCAGTATAATTAAAAAAAGAAAGAAGAAAACCAAATTATGAGTACAAAAATGAAAAGGGTGAATCTACCTCCAAGGAAGAGGAAAAAATCTCCAGGACCAGACAGATTTACTAGTGAATTCTATCAGACATTTAAAAAACAATTGATTCCAATACTCTACAAACGATTTGGGAAAATTAGTGAAGAAGGAGTCCTACCAAATTTTTTTTTTTATGACACAAATATGATACTGATACCTAAATCAGGAAGAGATAAAATAGAGAAAGAAAATTATAAACCAGCCTCCCTCATGAATTTAGATGCAAAAATTCTAAATAAAATACTAGCAAAGAGACTACAGCAACTTATCTCAAGAATAATACACTTTGATCAGGTAGAATTTATTCCAGGAATGCAAGGATGATTTAATATTAGGAAAACCATCAGTATAATTGATCATATCAACAATAAAACTAGCATAAACCACATGATCATCTCAACAGATGCAGAAAAGGCTTTTGACAAAATACAACATCCATTCCTATTAAAAACATTAGAAAGTATATGAATAAATGGAGCCTTCCTTAAAATAATAGGTTGTATCTATTTAAAGCCATCAGCAAGTATTATATGTAATGGGGAGAAGCTAGAAGAATTTCCCATAAGATCAGGGGTGAAACAAGGGTGTCCACTATCACCCCTCTTATTCAAACTGGTACTAGGAATATTAGCAGTAGCAATTAGAGAAGAAAAAGAAATCAAAGGAATCAAATTAGGCAAAGAAGACACCAAGCTATCACTCCTTGCAGATGATATAATGATATACTTAGAGAATCCTAGAGAATCAAGTAAAAAACTACTTGAGATAATAAATAAATTTGTCAAAGTTGCAGGATATAAAATAAACCCACATAAATCCTTGCCATTCCTATATATTTCCAATGAAATTCAACAGCAAGAGATAGAAAGAGAAATCCCATTTAAAGTTACTGTAGATATTATAAAATATTTGGGAATTTACCTGCCAAAACAAACCCAGGACCAATATGACCACGACTACAAAACACTTTTCTGGCAAATAAAGTTAGATCCAACTAGTTGGAAACATATCAATTGCTCATGGCTGGATTGAGCTAATATAATAAAAAGGACAATTTTAACTAAATTAAATTATATATTTAGTTCCATACCAATTAATTTACCAAAAAAACTACTTTATAGAGCTAGATAAAATTGTAAAAAATTTCATTTGGAAGAATAAATGGTCCAGAATATCAAGGGAATTAATAAAAAGAAATGCTAGGGAAGGTGGACTAGCTATACCAGATTTCAATCTGTATTATAGAACAGCAGTCATCAAAACTATTTGGTTCTGGTTGAGGAATAGAGGAGTAGATCAATGGAATAGATTAGGCACATGAGATTCAGAAGTCAACGACTATAGTAATCTATTGTTTGATAAACCCCAAGCCCTCAGTTTTGGGGATAAGAACTGACTATTTGACAAAAACTGCTGGGAAAACTGGAATATAGTATGGCATAAACTGGGCATAGACCATTATCTAACACCATATACCAAAATCAAGTCTAAATGGGTACGTAATCTAGGTATAAATGTTGATACTGTAAGCAGTCTCATAAAACAAAGAATAGTTTACCTGTCAGACTTGTGGAGAGGGAAAGACTTTATGACTAAACAAGAATTAGACAACATTATAAAATGTAAAATGGATAATTTTGACTACATGAAATTGAAAAGTTTCTGTACAAACAAAGCCAATATAACCAAGATAAAGAGGGAGGTGGGAAATTGGGAAAGAATCTTTACAACCTATGTCTTTGACAAAGCAGTCATTTCTAAAATATACAGAGAATTGAGTCAAATTTATAAGAATACAAGTCATTCCCCAGTTGATAAATGGTCAAAGGATATGAACAGGCAATTTTCAGAGAAAGAAATTAAAGATATCTATAAGCACATGAAGACATGCTCTAAACTACTATTGATTAGAGAAATGCAAATCAAAACAACTCTGAGGTACCACATCTCAACAGTCAGATTGGCTAAGGTGACAAAACAGGAAAATAACAAATGCTGGAGAGGATGTGGGCAAAGTGGAACACTAATGCATTGCTGGTGGAGTTGTGAACTGATCCAGACTTTCTGGAGAGCAATCTGGAATTATGCCCAAAGAGCTATAAATACTTTCATACCCTTTGATCCAGCAATGCCTAGGGTTATATCCCAAAGAGATCATAGAAGTGGGAGGAAGACCCATATGTACAAAAATGTTTATAGCAGCTTTTTTTGTGGTGGCAAAGAAATGGAAATTAAGGGAGTGCCCATCAGTTGGGGAATGGCTAAACAAGTTGTAGTATATACATGTTATAGAATACTATTGTGCTATAAGAAACGAGGAGCAGACGGTCTTCATATTTACCTGGAGAGGCTTAAAAAAACTGATGCTGGGTGAGATGAGTAGAACCAGTAGAAATTTTTACACAATTACAGAAACAATGTATGTGTGATGACCAACTTTGATAGACTGGACTCTTCTCAGCAATGCAGTGATATAAGTGAATCCCAAAAGACTCATGATGGAGAGAAATACGTACATCCAGATAAAGAACTAGAAAGAACTGAATTTATATCCAGGTGGAAGCAAAATACCTGATTTTTTCCTTCTATTGTTTGGTTTTATGTCCTCTTTACCATTTTTCATTCCATCTGATATAATCCATCTTTATAACCTGACTACTGTATAATTTGAAAGTATTTACAGAACCTATACTTGACTATATGCCACTATGGGGGGAGAGGGGAAGGAGGGGGACAAAATGTGAAACTCAAGGAATTGTGGAATTGAATCCTGTAAACTAAAAGGAAACAAACAAATTAATTTAAAAATTAAAAAAAACTTATAATAATTATGGTAGTGTAAAAGATTACAAGCCTCACTCATGTTGCCTTAGAAAATTCCCAGCAAATACTTAAAAGGGTCCTTGATGAAACTGTTATCAATAAAACCAAAGGGAAACATTAATAAGCTCTTGCATACAGTCCAGGACTGCAGAAGAATATGATCAGCAGCCTGTGAAACTCTGGTTGGGTATGAAAGAAGAGAAGGATCACTAAAGTCAGCATGATCTCTGGTGAATAGGGCTGAAGACAATGCTATCTTGCTCCCAATATGACAGATCTGAAACAAGGAAAAAAGTTAGTTTCCAGTTGGTTACTGATGAAGGAAGCTGAAATAGTTGTGCTTGGGCATTTTGTACATGCCATAAGACAATTAAGGAGGCCAGAAGCCAGTGCATGGGTAAGAGGGGACAAAGCCAGTTCACAGTAGGGGACTTCCCAGGGAAATGGGAAGGCACAGCATCTTGGAACTTCCAGAAGGCATAAAGCCAGAATAATCTGGCCAGGGCCTGCCATAAATTCAGAAAAGGATAAATCCTATTCCTTGCAAATGATTGTTCAAGGAAAATAAGATGGAGACAGGACTGAAGCCAGTACCCATATAGAGCCACCAGAAGATCAGAAGCCAAGAACTGCTGAAAAAGAAGGGGCCTGATTCTAGTTCTGGACTCAACACTCTGTCTTAGGCCACAGTTATGGAAGGGTGGAAGGAAAGAATCAACGAATCATCCACCCCATCTAGAACTGAAGTGACTCAGGAACAGTGTCAGCCAGAATGCAGGGGAAACGTGATCAGACTGGCCATGCCCACTCATGTCAGGAAAGCAGGAGGAGGCAGAGACCTTGAACAAAGTCCCAATTCCAGAGCTGAGACTGGGGATATGAGTATAGCAGATAAAATTCCAAATAGAATGAAGAAATACTAGATGAGAAAACTCCAAGAGGTAAAGAAAAAAGAAGATATTAATTCAATGATCCATTCAAGAAGAAACTCAAGGGGGGAAAAAAGAAGACTGTACTGGCTACACAGATTTCAGAAGAAGACAGGAAAGGAGGAAGGAAAGAGTGAAGGAAGGAAGGAAGGAAGGAAGGAAGGAAGGAAGGAAGGAAGGAAGGAAGGAAGGAAGGAAGGAAGGTGTAATGTAATGCCAAGGAAAGGCAACTTCCCAGGTTCAAAATACCAGCATTGGTGCTCTCTATTTTATTCAGTAACAAACCCAGAACAGAGAAGATCAAAACATGACATCATTCAAAATACAGCATTTACTAAGTGTGATTAAATAATCTCCAAGGCCTACCCCACCCCAGGACTTTCCAATCATTCAATCAATTACAAAGTCTCTGTTCCAAATACTTCTCCACCCCTAGGCTATACCTTAATTAAGTCCACCACAAAGCCCCTCTTCTCAAATGGAGATTAGTTTCCAAACCTAAGTAAAATACATTCATTTGCTCAACCATAGAACACAAAAAGGTCAAAAGTTCCCCACCCCTGGATCACAATTGAATCTACCCCAGAGTTACATCAAGTTTAAACACAGCACTTAATACCCAAATGGAGGTCTTTTCTTCATCTTGACACGAGGCAAGTTCTCAGCAATCTTAGTTCCTGGAGAGACAAGGCTTAGCAAGGCCATAAGATACATTGCCAGTCCCTTCATGAATTTATCCTCTGTCTGTAGAACAGTCCTAGAACCCCTGAACACATTAGCAAAGCCCTCTCCCAGGATTTCTGTAAACATACAACAAGAAAATCCTTCTTCAGGGCTTCTGAACCAACAGAAAGGCTCCCAGACCCCTGCAACAACAGCACTGTCCTTCACCAGTGGACAGTATTCATTCTGTCTGCCGGACAGTCTCCAGACCCCTGCAACAACAGTACTGTCCCTCACCAGTGGACAGTATTCACTCTCAGTACTGTCCCTCACCAGTGGACAGTATTCACTCTCTGTCTGCAGGACAGTCTCAGGCCTTCTTAACCAAATGCCAGGTTCCAGGACTTCTTCAACAGGGCAGGCTTTCACCAGTGGACAAATCTGGCAAAATAACATCAAAACAGACAGACAAAGTACCAGCAAAACAGCCATGTCTCCTCAGTCCTTGGCAGCTCAGGGGGCAGGTCTCAAAAGTCCAGGGCAAGTCAAAGCGGCCACCAGCAATCTCTTAGTCTCTCCCTCTCCACGAGGTGCTGCTTCCAAAAAGAACTTCCGCCTCTCTCTTGTCTCTCCAAATCTACATCACCAGCTCCTCCCACTTCAGGACTTTCTTTTCACATCAACAAGCCCATCCCACAGGTGGGATTAACAAACTCTGGGTTTTAATACAATCAATTTGAAAACCAAGCCAATACAGGGGAATCTTTAATTGCCATTACTATCACAGAAGGAAGGAAGGAAAAAAGGAAGGAAAAGCAGGAGGAGGAGAAGGAAGAGAATAAGCAACATAAGAACAATTAAAGAAATCAAGTTAAAGAAAATAAAGAAACACTAGGAACACAAAGATTTATACAAAGCTAAGATGAGAGGTTGGGAAAGAACTTACTTTGCCTGAGTTGAATTCAGAAAAGTGAAAGTGGCAATTTAGACAAAGCTACAGTAAAAATATACATGTTTTAGACATAGAAAAGAAAGAACACTACATATATATCTATATATAGACATATATATATAATATTGTATAGGTATATATACATATACATATACACATACACATATACCTATATGTATATGTGTACATAAATAAGTACAGATATAGATTTGCTGAAAGTCATGGCACCTAAATACTTACTATGGAAGTTAATTAACCAAATAGAGAAAAAGACAACAAAACTACAAATAGAAACCTCAATACACCTTAATGTGCCTTTCTCATAGGTAAATATATGTAATAGAAAGATAAATAAGAAGGAAGTTCAACATCTGAATAGAATTTTTTAAACTTGAATATGAATGATATCTAATGATTATGAAAGAGAATTGAAAATATTAATATTTCTTACCTGATCTTATTACTTTTATAAAGACTATATACTGTGCAAAAAATAACTCATAAACACCCCTAAAAAAGCGAAAATACTAAAAAAAAACTTTAATTGAACTTTATTGACCACAATGCAAACAAAATTATAATCAATAAAGAGTTATAATTATTATCAGTAAAGGATTACTTTATAGAACTAGAAAAAATTACAAACTCCATCTGGAGAAATATCCATGCAAAAAATAGTTCTAGAAACTAATAGGGAATTGTAGAAATAGGAAGGATGGGGGTTGCTAGAAGTACAAGATATCAAACTACATTTTTAAAAAATTACTTATCAAAATTATTTAATATTGACAAAATTAAAGAAAAAAAGACAAAAAAAAAACTGATGAGTGCATCAGATGATATAAATGTGTCCTGGAAGCAATCAAACTTAATAGCAAAGAGTTACAAACATTTAACCATATTTTTCATTAAAGACTTCCTATATTTAAAACTGCTAGGAAAACTGGAAATCAGTCTAGCAAAATTAAGTGTTAACAACCAAGCTATGTTCTACGTAATGATAAGCTCTGAATTGACATATGAATTAAATATCAATAGACATATCATAAACAAATTAGCGGAATAATGAACGAGATAACTTTCATAACCATGAATGAATTCTTTACCAAACAACAGATAGAATTACAAGGGATAAAGTGAACAATTATAATCAATTCAGTAAAATTAAAAGGGAAACAGTTAAGTGGGGAAAAAAATTCTCCATAGTCAACTTCTCTGATACATACCATGAATTTATCTATAATGATAATTGATACATGAGAATTAAAGTGCAATTGATAATCAGTCAAATTTATGAGCTGGCAATTTCCCCCCCCCAAAAAAAATAAATAAATAAAACAGGCCATCAACAGCCATATTAAAGATATTCTAAATTAATAATAATAACAATAACAAGAAAAAGACCTATATTTTACCAATCAGATTGGAAAATATAACAAAATTGCAAGATGGCATATGTTGTAGAAGCTGTGGGGGGAACGTGCACCTAATCCCTTGCTGTTAGCAATGGCTGATAACTGAGAATTTCTTCAGTCATTCAATATATGACTATGAACTGTATCCATCAAGTTAATGGACTATGCCTCCATTTTACTCCACTGATAATCCCACTAAACATATATTTCAGAGTTCTAATTTAAAAACTAAGGACTCTTACGTACAAAAATATTTGTAGCAGCACTTTTCTGTTGTAGTTGTGATTAGTTGCTCAGTCATTTCAGTTACGTCTGATTCTCTGTAACCCTATTTGGGGCATTCTTGGAAAAGATATTAGAGTGTTTTGCCATTTCCTTCTCTAGCTCATTTTGCAGATGAGGAAACTGAGGCAAACAGCAGTAAGTGATTTGCCCAGTGTCACACAGTTGAGGGTCTGAGGCTGGATTTGAACTCAGGAAGACTCCAGGCTTGGCCCACTATCCACCATGCCACCTAGCTGCCCTTTACCTTGTAGTAAGGAACAATAAACAAAATCAGCATTCAACAATGGGAGTTAACTGGACATATCATGGCATATGAATGTAATGGAATATATCTTTACCATTAGAAACTTTCTTTGTATTCCCAGGGCATAGCATAGTGCCTGGCTTATAGTAAATGCAGAAAATAGAGGGCTGACTTTGAATTCAGGATAACTCTTTAACCTAAGTCCAGCCTTTTAGTTAATTCTATAACCATGGGCATATCAGTTAACCCTCTCTGTGACAGGCAGCTTTCTGATACTAGTTTACAGCCTAGGAGCTAATCTCTGAAGGGAATTTCCACACCAGAAGTTTCCTTATGTTGATCAAATTATAGGTATAAACTCTTCCTCACCCCAACACACTCCAAAAAACTGAAGAAGCTCTAGAGCCATTGAGAAGACATAACAATACTAGATTAGGGAAAAGAAATAGAAAAGTGTTTTATTTCTTGAAGGAATTATGAATCTATAAACAGAAGTGGAGAAATGATGGAAAATGAGGGAAGACCAGAAATTTGAGAGAGAAAAAAATTAAAGCAATAAAAACATGTTAAAAGTCATATGCTCGAACCAAAGAAACTAGATGAGAGATTTTTGATTGTTTATGCCTGAGTTTTGATTTGTTTCATTTTCACATTCGACCAGAGCATTAATCTAACATTCTATATAAAAAAAAAATTGTGGGGGAGGGGGGAAAACTGTCAAAGAAAAGGAAAAAAAAATTTTAATGCCACATCCTAATAACAGTAGAATAAAACAATTGGGAGATTCAAATGAGTTGAGCAAATTTAATTTTATGCAAGCTTAGAGTGAAATAAATTATCGGCTCTAACTGGAGCAAGAATTTCCAAGATTATTAGAGCTGTTCAAAATGTGTGGCTGGTTTTTCACTACTATGGTGCATACAAAGCTTTGGGAAAACTAGCCTCTCCTCCCTCTACTTCCTTTTCCTTTCTTTTTTTTTTCCTCTTTATGTCCATGGGAAAAAAACTGCTTACCGTTAGCGAGTTTCTTCCTTCCTTCCTTCCTTCCTTCCTTCCTTCCTTCCTTCCTTCCTTCCTTCCTTCCTTCCTTCCTTCCTTCCTTCCTTCCTCCCTTCCTCCCTCCCTTCCTCCCTCCCTTCCTTCCTCCCTTCCTTCCTTCCTCCCTCCC
>NW_027187380.1:18424558-18474445 GCF_028583685.1 Petaurus breviceps papuanus | reverse complement strand
TCTCTCTCTCTCTCTCTCTCTCTCTCTCTCTCTCTCTCTCTCTTTCTCTCTCTCCACATGTGTAATATATATGTATATATTTCAAGGTTTAATGAAAAACTCTACAATTCACAGCCCACCTCCTTTTTAAAAGAATGTTTGGCAGGATGCAGCAGTAAATTACAAAACAATAGTAAGTATTCATATAACATTTAACACATAAATAGCAAAAAAAATACAAACAATGACTTACATAGACCAAATCAAATGAGCCTCCCAGGCATTTTGTCTCAAATTCTAAAGATTTGTAACTACTTTTATTGCTTTAAGAAGCAAACTAAGTTTTTAAAGAACCGGCCGTTTTTGCTCTAAAACACTGTTCTGTTCACATGATAGCTAATGATCCTAGACTTTCAAACCAATTCAGATGTGGAAGAAAGGAAATACATAATACATATGCATACATTTATATGATTCACATATAAATATAAATATGATTCATATAATTAAGATACTTTACAAAATATGTATGCGTGTGAACATATATGTGTATATACATGTGCATATATTTATATATAGACTTGTATGTTGATTATGCATGTGTTTGTATACAGATAGTTCTTGCTTTAAGTAAATTCCTAGGGTAAGACCCCAGGTAGGCTAGGCTATGCCTCAGACCCCAGCTCTGGCAGCAGTAGGGATGGCAGCTGAAGTGTTAGCAGCAGTATCAGGAGCAGCCTCAGCAGTGCTGGTGCAACCCCATGCCAGCGGTCCTCCACTCTAGGCTCTGAAGCCACTCAGGCTGAAACTAGAAGAGCTGTAGAGATGGGAAAGGGCCACTGGGAGACTGGGAGAGTAGGAGAAGGACTGCATAATTGTCCATTTACTTTAAGTGAGAACTAGTTACATATAAAAAAAACATATTCCCATATATACATGCAAATTCCCTTAATTATAAAATACATTATACACACACACATATATACATATATATATGTATGTATATGTGTGTGTGTTTAAATATACAGTATGTTTAAGAGAACTGTTAGGTATCAATGATACCATGCAGAAGACTACAAAATCTAGTCATACCAGAACATAAACTCATGAAAAGAAGTCTTATTTAGAGGCAAGATTGAGGGTAAGTATGGGGAGGGCATTTCAAGTAAAGATACCTGACTCTGGATATTGTCTCTAACAATTATGGGTTTAGACCACGTGCAAACCCACCTGATCTTTGTGTGTCTCAGTTTCCTTATCTGTAAAATGGGGTTAATAATACCAGTATTCTAAAGAAAATACTATAAGAACACTATAAAACAAAAACACTATAAAAACAAGCAAAAGAAGAGATATAAGAAGACATTCCCACTATTTCCAGATATTTTTTTGATATATCAATTGACCATAGTGATTTTTTCTCTTCCTTTTCTATATTTAAAAATATTATTTATTATAATGGGTGGTTTTCTGGGAGGGGAAGAGAGTGGGACACTGTGATGAAATGGGTGATGAAAAAGATAGCAAAAACCTATTTAAAAAATAATACTTGTTTTTTCTACCTCTCAGGGTAGATATTGTAAAGGGCTACATAAAAATGTTATTATTCTACATTACAATGGATATTGCCCTACAGATTCATCATCTTGAGATGATGTCAATTCAATGAGACTCTCCTCTTCCAAAATGTTTTTGGAAGTATTTTTTTTTTCTTTTTTTCAAGCGAGAGGGTGCAGGTTCTGAGAAGTTTACAAGACACATAAGGAAGTCAGTCTTATTAATTTATAGCAATGACATTAAATAGGTCCCACCTTGTTTTTTACCAAAAACTGCCAGATCACCCACCTTATTCATCAGACTTGGCTCCTATAACTTTTGACTGCTTACAAAAATCATATTCACCATCAAAGGATGATAATTTGACATCACTGTAGACATTGACCAAAATATGCCCCATACTCTGCAGGCAGTTCTAAAAGAGGAAACAGTCTTCACTGAGCAATAGCAGCATCACTTTAATTAATGAGGGGCCTTTCAAGATGACTTTGAAAAGAACAACATTTGGTTGTATCAAATTCTCATCTGGCCATTAAAAGAAAGCAGGATTTAGGGAAATGAGAAAAGTCATACTCAAAATTATGATTAACTTTCTAGATCAAATACTCTTGTGCTGATCTGATTATTGTTAGATATCTACAAACTAATGGGGGGAAGGAGAAATCAAGAAGATTATGTATTGACAACTGAGAGGTCATGAAGTATAACAAATAAAATGCTGTCAAAAAATGGAATCAGGAAAATACAGTTTCAAAACCCTCATTTGATTTATATTAGCTATGTTATCATGGATGAGTCACTTATTCCTTCTGAGTCTCAGTTTCCTCATTTGTAAAATAGGAATAGTAATACCTACTTTACAACTTTTTTTTAATGGTGGCAAACAAATACTTATTAATTAATTAATTAATTTATTAATTCATTCATTCATTTATTTATTTATCTATTTATTTATTTTTATACATACATTTCCCCCCATTACCTGTTAAAACATTTTTTTTAATATTTGGGTTTTTTAAAAAAAGTTTTTAGTTCCAAATTTTATCCCACTCTCCTTTCCCTACCACTTCCTTGTTTTAAAGTTCAAGTGAGAGAGTACATGGAACAGTTTTTAACATGATTGATTTCAGGGAGCCTATGGAATTGGGTGTTAAAAAATGCATCTTTATTTCAATATTTATTTTGTTTCTTTTATAATCTTTGGTATTTTATTTTAGGCATTTAAAAATACCATCCTGAAGATGAAATGCCTTCCTTCTAGTTGCTGATGGAGATAGAGAGATAGAGGAGACAGACAGACAGAGACAGAGACAGAGACTGTGGTAGAGACAGAATGAGAGACAGACTAGGACATAGAGAGAACCAGAGCCACAGAGAGACATGGAGACTGAGAGAGATACAGACAGAAACACAGAGACACACACACGACAGAGAATAAGACAAATACAGAAAGAGGTATTTTGTGGTTGAGTAATAACTTTAATACCCTCATTTGTACTTTGGAAATCTCTAAACTACTTATGGGGGAAATACTATTGAACTGTTTTTTGACATGTTGTGACCTTCTTAACCTGACAGTAAAAACCTCATAAAACAACTTTCAGCAATACAAAAGGCTTTTCTTCATATCTGATGTAAGAAGTAACCTACACTTTTCTGGGTTGTGATGAAACTTAAGTTGTTCCTCCAGTAAAGATGGGATTTAAATGGCTGACTCATCCAATACATAGCCAAGATTATCTGAATGACTCAGAGACACTGAAATGGGAAAACAGTATTTCTCAGGCCAGACTTGAAGCAAAAAGTTATGAGCCCCAAGAGCTAATCCCAACACATAGTGCATGTCATTGAAACAAATGATTGTAAAGGAGAAGGATATGATTTCTTCCCTTTATCACTCAGTTGATAGAGTCATAAGAGACCAAGAATATAATCAAAAGGTGTTAATGAGTTTAAACTGAGGAAAGATACATGGGTTCCTAGGGAACTCTGCTAATTGACTAAGAAAAAAAATAGCTATGTCTTTTAGGGCTTTAAATTACTAAACCCTGAGGAGCTCAAGATAGATAAGCCTCAGAGCAATTGTGGAATTATCCCTGTGGAAAGGAGAGTGGGTGGGGAGAGTATTTCTCTTTCTTCTTCCTCAACATTTGTAATTGCATTTGGTTCTAGCAGCCAAGCAAGAGACATTCCATCCAGAAAGCAAAAGAAAGATTACCAACAAGGAATTGTCTGAGATGGAGACCCCTTTGGGGTGAAGGAAGAGTTTTTTCTTCTTCCATACATTATCAGTCATATAGCTTTAAAGGGTGCTACTGGGCAAGTAAAATATGTTGCATTCATGGAGGAGCAGACAAATAATCTCTAGAGAGACATGGATAGAAAGAGACAGAGACTGGAGGGATTGAGCAGCTTGAAAGAACCATCCATGGCAACTGAAAATTGAACACAGATGAAGAGCAGACTCTGGGACCCTAGTTGAGGTACTCACCCTTCAAAGACCCTGAACCCAAGAGGACCTATATGAGGATTCCACAAAAAGACAAAGGACTTTCAAGCTCTGAAGTCTCAGGAGTTGTGAGTTATATTTGCCACCCATTTTTATTCAATGAGTACCTATCTAACTACCATTTTAGTATAAGTCTTGGCCCATTCTTTTCTATAGATGCTATGGGTCTTTGTGGAACAATGTACTATGGGTTTATGAGGCAGGGGATGAGGTGGGAATCTTTTAAAAATGCTATTTTATGTCATTTAAGTAAATACTTTCCTGAGAGTTAATTGAGTCTACTACAGTGGAAAACACTCTGGTAGAGGTTCATGAACTATACCAGTAGGAATAGCTGCCAAAGGTTTATACTTAGGTAGCTACTGGATTATCAAGCCCCAATTGACTAGTTTGAGTGCCAAATTGGAATAATAGTAAAGAGGACACATTACATAATCCAAGGCATTCTGTTTTATTCTTTAAAACAGATGCTTGAAACTTACCTGTGACATGATTTTGTTAATAAAGAAAATCAGATTTTTCACTGAAGAATTATATTTCCTTACTTGGAATCATGGATATACTGGTGGGATGAATGAATGGGCAGTGTGACATAGTGAAGCCATACAGTCAAAAAGAATTAGGCTGAAATCTTGTGTCCAACACATATTAGCTACAGGATCATTGGTAAATCACCTAACTTCTTCGTACCATAAGCAACTCTCAAACTACCATGCAGAGAAGAATTGCTATCTGCACTTGGTATAAGGAGTTTAATGCATTTATGGAATCAGAAACCTAGAACCCTCCTAAAAAAAGGGTGAAAATACCCATTAAAATTACCATTTTAGGGGCAGAGTCAAGATGGTGGAGTAGAAGCAGGACCTCTCCACTGCTCTGGCTTCCACCTTCCCCAATCAATGTAAAAAGGGGACTCTGAAGAAACTTTGGAGCTGCAGAACCCACAAAATGACACATAGAAGGTAACCACTCACTAAGGACAGCCCGGCAGGGCAGCAGGAATCAGCCAGCGCAGTGCTCTGGGAGCCAAGCTCAGGGCCACCAGAGGTTTTAGCCCCAGCGAAGGCCTGACCAGCCGCAGACCAGAGGGACTCCAGATCAGCAGGAGCTGTGGCGATCCAGAATTATCAACACATAGATGTGGAGGACAAAGTTAGAGGTCAGTGCAGTCTGGACCTTGGGACCCAATAAGTGGGAGTGTGTCAGCTTTTCCCAGGTGCAAGAAGCCACTGAGAAGCTCAGCACAGCCGGCTAGTGCCATATGGCAGCTTTAGCTACTGGCTTACAGAGTGTAGGGGAACCAAGTAACCAGTCTGAGGAGTAATCGCTCTTGCTTTAACCTGCTTGGATCTTGTAAAGGAAATGCAAATTTTTAAGATCTTTCCTGCCCCTAGACTAAAGTGCACCTGGAGCCTGGGGTGGAAAGTTTGTTTTTCAGTAGATACTTTTTGATTGGCCAGTGAGTCCAGAAGGTTGTTACATTCTCTGAGCCAAGAGCAGGTTATATAAACCCTAATTTGAGGCTTTCTTTTGGGGATCACTTTGAGAAGTGTTCTGTGATTTGATCAGATGAAACTCTGGGAAGCCGTTGTTGAGAACGCCCCTCCCCCCTGGCTTTGAAAAACCCAGATGTTGATTTGGTATGGATGTAATGGTTAGACAGTGTGGAAACCTGTCTACTTGAGCTGCTTCTCTGTCTTGATAATTCTGTCTGTATACTCTGAAGTTCAGGGTACTGACCTTTTTCCCCTGAACTAGGCAAACGATACATATTTGACTAATTAAAGTAAGCTTGTTAACCCATTTTGAGTTGCTTTTCTTTATCAAAACAGATCCAAGAACCTGGGTTGACAGACACCCTGGGGACTCTGGGGTGCTTGCTGATACAAAATGGCATCATGAACAGGATCTGCAGAGTAAAAGGAAAGTATGGGGGCTGGGATAATTGTTTGTTTCCCAGTTGTGGTAGCTGTGACTCTGTGGAGCCACAGACCAGGAGAGAAGAATGACTTGTATGCGGACATCGCTGAGCTGAGAGCAGGAATGGTGAGCAGCCTGCATTGGGACCTGGGCAGAAGCCAGGAGCAGCTGCTGCCTGCGGGAGGAGAAGGAACCCAGGAGTTCAGAATTCAGCCACAGGAAAATATAAGAACTGAGCAGCAAAGCAGGGGCACTGAATGTGTTTCCTTGCTGCATCCCACAGTTTGGGACCCAGGGGGAGGATGGACTTGTGACTATGATGGGTGGGATGAAGTGCCATGGACCCCCAAGGACCCCACCTTGTTGGTTTTGTTGCCCAGACCCCTCTCTGTACTTGGAAGCAGGGGCTGGAGCTATGTGAGGGGAAGGACACCCCCCTCTGCTCAAGAGAACTTTATTTGGACTCTTGTTTTGAATTGAGGTGATAATACAATGTATTTTGTGTTTGTTTAAGGCCCAGTGGCCACTTTCATAACTTTAGTTCTGTATCTTGAAAATGTGACAGAAGAGATGTTTAGTGCTAATTCAAAAGTAAATTGACTATGCTATGGGCATGAAAGATCTTGGGGCCGAATGTAATGGAAATGCAAATTTTTAAGATTTTCCCTGCCCCTAGGTTAAAGTGCATCTGGAGCCTGGGGTGGGAAGCTTGTTTTTCAGTAGATACTTTTTAATTGGCCAGTGGGTCCAGAAGGTTGTTACATTCTCTGAACCGGAAGCAGGCTATAAAAACCGTGATTTGAGGCTTTGTTTTGGGGCTCACTTTGAGAAGTGTTCTGTGATTTGATCAGATGAGACTCTGGGAAGCCGTTGTTGAGAGCTTCCCCCCACCCCCCGGCTTTGAAAAACCCAGATGTTGATTTGGTGTGGATGTAATGGAGAGTTTAGAAACCTGTCTACTTGATCTGTTTCTCTGTCGTGATAATTCTGTCTGTATACTCTGAAGTTCAGGGTACTGACCTTTTTCCCCTGAACTAGGTAAACGATACATATTTGACTAATTAAAGTAAGCTTGTTAACCCATTTTGAGTTGCTTTCCTTTAACAAAGCAGATTTAAGAACCTGTGTTGGCAGACACCCTGGGGATGCTGGGGTGCTTGCTGCTACAGATCTGGATTGCAGTCTAGGGTGGAGGTCCTGGGGTATGTGACTAGCTTGCCAGAGTGTGTGGAGGCTTCAGAGAGGGAACCCAACTAATACCTCCTACAGCTGAGAAAACCCCAGTGTTTGGGATGAAAGCTCCCCTGTCTGGTGGCAGAGTCCTGCTGTGGGAAAAACCCTAGGGGTCAAGTGACTGAGAGGCGACATGACCAGGCAAAGGAAACAAAGCAGACAGAAGATTTCAACATTAGACTCCTATTTTGGAGACAAAAAGGAGCAAAGTGGGGAACAGGAGGAAGACAGTGAAGTCAGCACTCATGCACCAAAAGCTTCAAAGGAAAATACAAGCTAGTTACAGGCCATAGAGGACCTTAAGAAGCAGATAAGAGAAGTGGAGGAAAAATTGGAAAGAGAAATGAAAACTATGCAAAAAAGTTATGAAATGAGAGTCAACAGCCTGACTGAGGAAAATAACACCTTAAAAAATAGACTAACTCAAATAGCAAAAGAAGCTCAAAAAGGCAATGAGGAGAATGCCTTAAAAAGCCAAATTTGCCAGACAGAAAAAGAATCTCAAAAGCTCACTGAGGAGAACCATTGCTTCAGAATTAGATTGGAGCAAATGGAATTCAGTGGAATAGAGGACTTTCAAGTATTCTTAATGAAAAAAACAGAGTTGAATAGAAAATTTGACATTCAGATACAAGAAGCAAGAGAAGAACGATAAGATAAACAGGGAAAAGAAGTCATAAGGAATTTATCAAAGTTGAACTATTAACATTTCTAGATGGAAAAACAATAATTGTAACCAATGAAACTTTTCTCAGTATGAAAATAGTTGAAGGGAATATATATATATATATATATATATATGCATATATATATATGTCTATATATGAGGGTATATGGGCATATGAATACATATGTGAATGTGTGTATATATGTTTACAAGTATACATGGATAGAGGGCACAGGACCATTTTAATAGGAAGGGATAATACTTAAAAGGTGAAATTAAGAGGTGAGAGGAATATAATGAGAGGAGATGGGGAGAGACAGAATGGGTTCAACTATCTCATATAGAAAAAGCAAGGGAAAATGGTTACAATGGAGGGGAAGAATAAGAAGGCAAAAGGGAATGGGTCAACCTTATTCTCATTGAATTTGGCTTGGGGAGGGAATTAAATCCACACTAAATGGGGTATCTCACCCTACAGGAAAGTAGGGGGGAAGGGGATGAGAGGGGGATGATGGAAGGGAGGGCAGGCTGAGAGGGAGGGTAGTTGGAAGCACCCACTTTTGAAAAGGGACGGGATCAAAATAGAGAATAGAACAAGTGGGAGATGGGATAGGAGGGAAGGAAATATAGTCAGTCTTTTACAATATATCTACTATGTTATTGTTTTGCATTAGCTTCACATGTACAACCTATACTGAACTGCTTATCTTCCCAGTAAGGGTGGGTGACAAGGGAGGAAGGCAATGAATGTGGAATTCAAAGTTTTAAAATCAAATGTTTATATATGTATCTATCTATCTATCTATCTATCTATCTATCTATCTATCTATCTATCTATCTATATACTATTATTAATAGTATTTTACATTTAATTGGGAAATAAGATATACAGGCACTGGGGCAAAGAGATCAACCATGCCCTACTGGAAAAGTCGAAAGGGGTATGGGAGAATATATGGGAGAGAGCAGATTGGAGGAGGAGGTATCCTGTGGGACTGCTATTTTGGGGTGGTAGATAGGGGAAAAATGGGGAGAAAATTTGCAACTCAAAATCTGGAGGAAATGAATGATGTAAATCAGAAGTTAATAAAGCATTTGAAAAATGAAAAAAAAATTACCATTTTTCAGTATGTGTTCAAAGTCACATCCTGAACAGAGGTATAGATAGATTAGATAGATAGATAGATAGATAGATAGATAGATAGATAGATAGATAGATAGAGGTATCAATAATGACATATTCCATCATAAATATATCTTAAATAACATAGATATTCTTCATAATTATGGAGAATATATTATATTAATATAATAAAAACATATGTTATATATTATTATATTGCATACTACAAATAATATATTTCAAATATATCATGAATATACTATTCCCAATACATTGCAAATAACATATCCAAGATATATTCTATATCTAATAGATATACATATCTAATATGTATGCATGTTCTATATTTACATGTGTGTATAGATGTATATAGTGTATATGCATGCATGCTTGCATGCATCTGTATATACATATATTGCCCCCAAATCACAAAATCCTAATTTTATTTTTATTTATTTATTTTTTTTAAAGCATTCGGGGTTAAGTAACTTGCTCAAGGTAACACGGCCAAGTGTTTCTGGGTGGGTGCTAAGTGTCTGAGCCCGGGATTCGATCTCCAAGTCTTCTCAACACTGGAGCCGGTGCTCTTACTCGCTGTGCTACCTGGCCACCCCAAAATCCTAATTTTAAAGCTAGAAAGACTTAAAAGTCATCCCATCCAATCTCCTTATTTTTCAGAGGAGCAACATGAGACTCAGAGACTTCTTCCCTGAGGTCAAACGTGTTGCAGGAAGTTGTGGCTAAAAGGTTTGGGAAGAGAAGATTAATACTTTCGCTGACCCAAAAGGTGAGGGCTGATTCCCATTTAAGAGCTAAATTCTTCCACAACTACTTCTTGGTACACCTTCCCCTCTTATCTTTCACCCTTGCCCCTTTTCCTGGCCTGAAACCAAGTCAGAGCTCATTCCAGGTATCCTGGGGCTGAGAAGACTCACTACAACCCTCCTCCTTTGTTTTCTTCTTTTTTCCCTCACTCCCCTATCACTGGGATACTCAGAACCTATCCAGTTGGCTTGACTGCTTACATGAGTTGAATGAGATGTCACCAGCTTTATTATTTCCAGTGGGATGGAGGACCACCAGGTCTTACAATGTTCTCTCCTTTTTCTTTCTGCTTTCTAGACTGCTGAACTGATAACTTAACCTACTGATACAAATTACAGCTCTTTGGGCCTTGACATCTCCCTTTTCTATACTTAAGATTTCCAGACTTTTCCAACTGCCCTGTGACTGATGTGTTGTCTGTTCAGTTAGAGTGTAAACTCCCTTAGTGGAGAAATTATCAAATTTATATTCCTAGCACTTAGCAAAGTACACGATACAAAGTGTTTTTTTTTTCCATTTTATTTTTTTTTGTTCAGTATTTTCAAGGAGATCACAGAAGACTCTTAAAAGCTATGTGTTCATGTTGACCAAAGCACAAAAATTAAATTCACTGGACATTTTAAAATAATTAGATAATTGTTATATGACCAAAAGCCCAGATGATGATCTGCATTTTATTTCTCTTGCAGATATTTGCCTTTCTTTGAAAATAGCTTTAGACAATGGTCCTAATAATAAAGGTCCTTAGGTCTTAATATTAGGCTATATATAAAGGCCTAATATTAAAGATCCTTAATATTACTTAAATTCATGTAAATATTAATATTACAAAGTATAATACATCTAAATATATATGTTCATATGATAATCTTGTTATTTTCACATACTCACTCAACCAATGAACAGATTTTTATTAAGTACCTAATATGTACCAGGCACTGGAAACAGAAAGTTAGGAATGAAATATTCCTTTTTAAGGAATTTACATTCATTTTGGGAGATGCCATACACATACACACACACACACACACACACACACACATATACACAGAGTGAGTGAGAGAGAGAGAGGTTGTTTAGTCTCCACTCTAGGATAGAGAGGCTCAATCAATTTTTCAGTGTTTGACTGCTCAGTTTTCCATCCTGGTTCTAACAGCATGAACTTTCCATAATATTTTGGCTTTTTGTAGGCTCAGATACACATCAACAATGCCAAGGATAAAATGTACTTAGAAGAGTACAATTTAATTAAGTCAATAATTGTGATGTGGTAGCTAGGTGGCTGTAATGGTAATGTAATTTGAATTTGAAGATCCCTTTGTGTTGGCAAAGGTAGCAGGTACTTAGCACTTTGTAATTGATCAAGCAAGCTTCTGTTAAGGAAACAGAAGATATGAGCTCCTGTCTTCTATTACTGATGTAACAGGAAGGCGTTGCCTGAAACAGGACGCTAATGCTGTGTGTATATGAGGAAAAGCCCCAGTGAGGCACAGTCAGAATTTCTTGAGACCAGCATCTGGTGACAGAGCAGCTACAGAAGAGAGAATGGAGAATTGAGCCAGAATTTCCTGAGAACTTGTTTTAGTGGAGCTTCTTCTGAACAGGAGCCTGAAGCCAGGAGGCAGGATCCCAGGTGAGTGAGGAAGCATGACTGGGATGCTGAGACTTTGTTTGTTTGTGTCTTGGTTGAGCCTTGAATTCCCTGGAGCAGAAATTGTGAAGGATCTGACATGGACCAGACCCTGTGAACTTCAGCGTAGAGCAGGACCTATGCAGAGAGCTGGACAAGGAATTGGAAGCTGTCTGCCATTAAACCCAGGTGAAAGTCTGGTGAATTCTGGTAGAATCTGGGACCATGAAAGGGGATCTAGGGAATCTGAGAACAGGCCCCAAGTCAAGATGAAAAGACCTCTCCCTGGGTGCTGAGTAATGATGAAATTGTAGTTTACAAGTGACCTAGGGGTGGAGGGTTTGTGTATGATACTTAATAATTGATTGCTGAATAAGTGATTGAGTTAACTTAAGAGTGCCCTATGAAGAGTGCCCTATGTGTGGAAGACTTTGACTATTGTACTTTGAAACTATATTGTGATACTGATTGAGTTAACTTAAGACTTTGCCCCATGAGTGGAAGACTTTGACTGTTGTACTTTTGAGACAATCGTTCTTTGTTCTAAATATTGTGACCACTTTGGTGAAAACTATGTGGCCATTTTAATGATAAGCTGTTGTGCTGTGATAAGTTGTAATATTGTGAATACTATACCTTGATTTTCTGTGAATGTTTTGCTTTGATTTGTTATGGAATAGAGTGTTCACTATACTGTGTAATCAGAACCTTAAAACCTCTTCACATTAGCATTCTTCTGGAAAGCTTCTGTGCATGGCATTACAGTGGCACAGTGGATAGAATGTCAGGCCTGAGGTCAAGGAGACTCATCTTCCTGAGATCAAATCCAGCCTCAGATACTTACTAGCTGTGTGACCCTGGACAAGTCATTTAACCTTATTTGCCTAAGTTTCTCCCTTGTAAACTGAGCTGGAGAAGGAAATGGCAAACCACTCCAATATCTTTGCCAAGAAAACCCCAAATGGGGACATGAAGAGTTGGTCATGATTCAACAACAATGGCTGTAACAATTCAAAGTTTGATTTTGGTGTAGAAGACTTTTTCTTTTGCCTATATATATATATATATATATGTATATAATAAAGTGATTGCAGAGTACTAGTAATACATCATTTTTTCCTCTCTATGGGGGTTGTAACTGTTTCTGGGGGTGATGAGGGAGGTATTTGTCTTCTTTGTTGTTTCTTTTACTGCTTATCTAAAGACTATAGGTATAAACTAGACAATCTTTTATATGGAGAGTTTTGACTGGAATGGTTAAGAAGACTTGTGGTTACCATAGTATGTCTATTTGACCATTCCTCAACTAAAAGTCCCTTCCTCTCTAATTGATTGTAAAAGTTTAGAATTCATACTTCATATCTAATTTGAGGTCTTAATGAGAGACATGTGGAATTGAATACACACATATGAGTATATACATAAAGACGGAGATACAGAATCAGAGACACAATCTCAAAATAGAAACAATAAACTTGTTTAAACAGTCTTAGTTGGAAAGATTGGCTTCTTTTCAATGAATACTGGTTCCAAAATGACTTTTTTACTGCAACCATAACTTGAGTTATTGCTCAATTCCTATTTCATATTAAATCATTATGTGAATCAATAATGAGAAATAAAATACAGACCTTGAGGATACTGGAGAGTTTGGTTCATAGATATTTAAAGCTTTTGGCCACCAGATAACTGATCCAGTATGATGGGGAAGGGCAGTCACGGAAGTCTGCCTCTGTGGCCTAGGTGACCTGAGGCAATGAACTCTCTGAGCCAAGTGTAAGTCTGTGTCACAAACTCAGGGATGGTTCTGACTGTTTTAGTGAGGGCTGACTCATTTTAAAAGGTCCCACAATCAGTATAGAAAGTTTTCTTTTCTTTTGTTTGCTTATTTTGCTTTTTTTTTGGAGGGCAATTGGGGTTAAGTGACTTGCCCAAAGTCACATGGCCAGTAAGTGTTAAGTGTCTGAGGCCAGATTTGAACTCAAGTCCCCCCGACTTCAGGACCAGTGCTCTACTCACTACACAACCTAGCCACCCCAAAAGTTTTCTTTTCTAAGTAGAACTTTCATCACCACATTGTGATATTCAGTGTGTATATATGTATATGTACTGCCCTCCCCCTCCTCCACACACATAAGACATCCATTCTGACATTTGTTTATGGGGAGATGGGAGTGGTGGCATCTAGTCTGTGATTACATACAAAGAAGGAGGGAACTTATTGTATGGAAAATTCTTCTACTGATATAACTCAGCCACTACTCTGAGCAGGATAATCTTTATGAGGTACCTGGGTCACACAGCCAGATTATGTTGGATGTCACTTGAACCCAGGTCTTAACCTAATTAAATCAACATGGAGAGAGCTCCTTATGTGGAAAGTCTCCCATCAACTGATAACTACCTAATAGTCAAATTGTTATTTAGGCTCAGACAATTGTAGTTGTGACTGTAGAGAGACTGTAGAGTCATTCATTTGGAGTTTCTCCTGAGGCTGTTAACTGACTTGGTCAATACCCCACAGGTGGTATATGCCAGAAGTAGGACTATTTTACCCTGAGGCTAAGCTTCCCTCCACTACACTCCACTACTTTTTTTCTGCCAAATTACCCAGCAGGAAAGGCACTTTCTGAAATATAGCTGTCGTTTAAAAAAAAATGCTTGGAACTACTTAAGAATTTTGCAAAGTTCTATTTTACTTACATTAAAATTCCATTATGGAATCAGTACCTTTTGAGATGAGGATGCCCCCTCCCTTCAAAACCTCAGTTCTGTTTATTAGCTAATATTAGCACCAGGGGCCAGTAAAGAAAGTGCTGTACCTGCTCAGTCTTGAAGTGACTAGAAGCCTTGGCCAAAGCCTTGGTGTGTTTATTGTGTGAACAAAGAAAAGAAACCAAATAGAGCTTATTTTACAACTACCTCCACCCCCTCTTCTTTGCAGTCAATTAGCACTTCTAAGTAATTGTCTCCACCTTACCCAAAGTTCAGGTCAAGTCTCAAACTTTTGACATTTCTGCCAAACCTCTTTAAGTCTTGGGAAGGATGCGCTGGTGTCATAGAAATTAGCTTATCATATTGGCTACTTGTGTTGTTAAGTGGGGAACTTGTGTTTCCCTTGGATGTCCCTTCCCACATATTCCTCCCTGTTTTGGATCCCTCATTTCACAATAGTTCCATTCCCAAAGGGAGAACTTCCCAATGAAGTGGAAGGTATCTCATTGTCTGAATGAAATACAGCTGGCAAAGATCATAGGGCATGTGGGTTTTCCTGAATTACTGTAAGCCCTAAGCTCTCCAGCTGCAGTCACTACAGACCTGCTCTGTCTTGTCTTCTGCCAAAATTATTTCCCACAGACAGGACAACTGAAAAAGTTCAACTTTGGGTTACAGACTTTCAGTGATCCAGAAACTGACAGTCACCAAATTAAAGGGATAAATATGGGTCGACTTTGATTTTCCCCCACTTTGGAATATTCTGGTTGACTAAAAAGATCCTTTTTTTATAAGATTTTTTTCCTGTTGCTGAAACAAAACAAATAAAAATGTTTAGTAATACTTTGAGTTGGGAAGGTTGCATGCTGTTCTCTTAAAACCTATCTACTCCTAATGATGTTCTTCTTAACAAACTTCTGAAGGTCATAAAATACCATTTTTAGTCTCTGACTGGTTTCAATGTGACATTTAATTAAAAGATTCATTTCCATTGTAATCTTTCTAAAACTTCTCTTTTTTTAATGTACTCATTCATCCATGCAGACAAAATAGTCCAACAGTCTCTTTTCTGAATTCTTTCACAGATGTAAAAGCTATACTTTGCTAAGGCTGATAATTTTACTCTTGAATGTATCCATAATCTTGTCAATATGGAAATTCCCTCCATCTAAGCAGGTGCCCACCCATCTATGCCCTTTTATCCTGTATGACTATTATCCATGCAGAGATGGTGGTAGAATATAGACCCTGCCTTTAATTCTCTTGACAGTATGGATACCAACAGGCTCTCTATCCCTTACTCTCATTACCTTCTTTTTCTAGTTATAGAACAATAATATCATAGATTTTGAGCCAGGCAAGACCTTAAAGGTCTTGCCCAAGGTCACAAAGGTAATAAATGTCAGAGATTTGGATTCTAGTTCTTAGATTATTAATTAATATACTTTATGTCATCTATTATATATCATGCATAATATATACACACATATATACATATATATGAATAAAATATTCAGGGATGGCTAGGTGGCACAGTGAATAGAGCACTGGCCCTGGAGTCAGGAGGACCTGAGTTCAAATACAGCCTCAGACACTTAACACTTACTAGCCATGTGACCTTGGGCAAGTCACTGAACCCTAATTGCCCTGCCTTGCCCCCTCCAAAAAGCAAAAATAAAAAAATAAAACAAAATATTCAACTGCTTCTAAACGTGCATCTTATTAATGTGAGTATTCCCTGCATTAATGCATAGTGATTCATCTATGTTCATCCTATGAAACAGTTCTATGATGAAAAGAACCAGTCTGATTGCTCTTCCACTCTTACAAGCACAGATTTTAGGTAGATACTGGCATTTACTTGATTCCCTTGGAAAGTTAATTGAATAGCAAGGAAAAGAAAGCTGAAGAAGTTCAAGGCAATTGAGAATGGGATGAACAAAGGATTGGGGGACATCTAGAATCTGAGGACCAAAAGATAATATGGTTGCAACAATTGACTGAAAAGTTTCAAAAATCAGCCAATTATCCAGGTTGATTACTATCCCTGTTTTATACTACTACATTGTATGCTATTAAATTTAGCAAACAATTACTAAAAATATACTATGTAAAAAGTACTTTACTAAAGTGCTGGAGCTATAAAAAAAAAAAACAAATAAACAAACTGTCCCAGACCTTAAGGCATTCACATTTTATTTTGAGTACAACATATAAGTAAATATAAGATACAAGTAAATACAAGATAATTTGAGGAGGGAGGGGAATCTAACTGGTTCAGAAGATCCTATTGTTAAATTTTCAGTGTAAGCATTTACACCTCAGAAACTGGCAAACACTAAAAGTCAGAATTTGATTTATTATTTTGTTAATGATCTAGACTCGAAGTGGTGGAGAAAATGTTAATAATTCAAATTAAACTTAAAAGTATGTCATTAATACATTTTTTAAGAGAAAAGCTGATTGATAAACATTTCCCTGCACACCACTGGAGAAAGCTCTAATCAGAAATGTGCTTTGACTATTTTCCCACAAGTGACTTTTGGCATCAAGTTAACTTGGACCATATATTTTCTACCTCACACCCTCTCAAATCCACTGGTCAATAAGGAAAAAAAATCTTAAAAAAATTCTCTTAATTGTTAGAAATCCCAGTTTTTCTAAGGTAGAATACCCAAACAAACCCAACTTCCTGTCTAATGAGTCTAACAACAGGAAAGGAATTAAAAAAATTCATCAGCAACATAGGTAATAAAGTGGTTTATACAATATAATTTTCATCTTTTCCCTAATTGTATTGATGGTAGAATTTTGCTTGTTTTATTGTGAGATTGTCTTTAGAGGGGGCTATCCTTTCTTCATTAGCAATGTCTTAATAAAAATTCTTATTTTAGGGCTTAGAGCAAAATGTCACATCTGATATGCCAGGATATTTGTAGTATGTATCCAACACAGGATGGAAACTGAAAGCATGACTAAGAGGTAACCACAAGAAAGATGTAGAAGATAGACAACAGAATTGTGAAATTTGAGATTCTATAAGAGACATATATAGAGCGAAACAGATTCAGAAATAAGCAGACAAAGATGAAGACACAGAGATTCAGAGACAAAGAGATTTTTTTGAAGTCCTTGAATGAAGGAAAATAATGGTGAATTACTGGTAAGGTAAAGAAAATTAAATTTAAAAAAGAGGAAGAAAATGGAAGCTATGGCTCTACTCTTGATATTTTTCTTGTATTCCATGGCAATGCCAAGAGATTTCATACCTGCTATGCTATGGTTTCCTAAACTCCTTTCCTGCTACTTGATTTCCTTTAGATCCAGTCTGACTTCTTTTGGATACAAGTTTATCTATAGGAGCTAAACTTCTATTTAGTTTTGTATCCAACTGTATCCAATGAGCTCTCCCTAGGCTCTGTCTCAATGCTAAAGGAAAAAAATCAACCAACAAGTGGTTTTATACACTATGTGAGACAACTTGATTTAGTGGATCGAAGTACAGACTTGGACTCAGAAAGAGCTGAATTCAAGTCCTGCCTTAACACAACACAAGCTAGTTGTATCAGTTAGCCTCTAAGTGCCTCCAGGCAATTCTTTCCACTCTTCAACACACTAAATTACAGATAACTTGCCAATCTGCATTTATGGAGGGAGTTTCCACATGGATGAAATTCCACGTGGTTCATACCACCCTTCATTCTCCCTGGGGGGAAAATGTGCTTGCCATTTTGCACATGAATGATCACACCCAGGATCTCATCATTACTCATGACTGTTCTACTTCCTTGGTCAAAAATTCTGATGTTGCTCTATAGGACCATAACCTATCATTCCATCTCTCCCTTTGCCTCATCCTTTCTAAATCTATCACTTGTCCTCATCATAACCTTCAGTACTACCACCTCCCAATGTGTTCTTAGGCCATTACCCAGCACTGACTTCACTTTTCTCCCTTCCTTATCTTACCCCTAGAGCTAACCAATTTAACTTTACACAAACCTATTCTCTATCCTTCTACCACTTGTCCTACTAGGTGTCTCCCACCAACCACCTCATCTATTCCAACTTACATATTGATGAAAGAAGTTGAACAATGATGCTGGCTGGATATCGTACAAGTTTATTTTGTCTAAACCTCAATTCAGCCCTCACTAAAGAAAGGAAATTTCCCCCTTTTCCCTCCCTAATTAATTCTCCATCTCAATCTTGGCAAAAAATCTTGTCTGCTCTCTTCACATTTCCCAAACCTCTTCTTTCCTCCATCATGTCAAATGAAGATGTCACCTCTTACTTCAATGAGAAATTTGAAGTCATTTCCTTTGACGTCCCCTTCTCACTTCTTTTTAACTTATCCCTTGCTCTATCTTCCTTTAATAAAGTCTCTAATAATAAAGTGGTCTTTATCCTTGCCAATTTCAACCCATCCGTATATGCTATCCATCCCATCCTATCCAAACTCTCCAGAAGACTACTTCCTTGATGATCAATCAATTCTCTTTAATCTCCAGTCCCTCCCTATCTACTGGTTCCTTCTCTACTGCTTTCAAACATTCCCAGTTCTTTTCCATTCTATCTATGAATAAATAAATAAATGAAAAATAAATACTAGACCCTATAATGTCCTTAAGCTATAATTTTATATCTCTTCTCAAATGCCTAGGAAAACAAATAAATAATTAAAAAACCCTCCACTCCTCTCCATTTCTTCTCCCCTAATGGCTCACTTATTCCTCAACAATTTTCAATCTGGTTTCCATTCTCATCATTCAACTGAAATTAGTCTTTCCAAAGTTACTAACAGTTTCCTAACTGCAAAGTTAGGATCTTTTCTCAGGCCTCATTCTTTCTTGACCTCTTAGCTTCATTTAGCAACAGATAATGACCCTTTTCTCCTGTGGATTCTAAGACCTAATCAAACTGGCTCTTTCTCTGTTCCTTACATGTGGAGTCCCAACTTCTATCTCCATGCTCTTGTGCTGGGTATCATTCCATCACTTCCACCCCTCATGCCTGGAATGTATGCCTTCCTCACCTAACAAAATCCCTTTTCTCCTTCTAAGTCAAGTATTACCTAAAGGTAGTAAACACACACAAGTCCAAGGACTGCTAGAGCCAAACCTAAATGGATCAAGTAAATCCATTGTTAAATTTTCAGCATGAGTATATAAAACTTGACATAAGAAAGTGATGGAAAAAATGTTAATGATATAGATTGAAATTAAAAATATTCCATGGGCCCATTTTTTCTGCCTCAAAGAAATGGTTGTTAAATATTTACCAGCACTTGACTACATATTATTTTTATATTTTTGATTCCCTTTTAAAAATGTATATTTCTTGAAAATAAGCATTTTCCTTCCCTCCTTCATTAATGATCAGGATGAATGTGACAAGCCAGTCAAAAGCCCATATAGGCCCTAGTAAAGACAATTCCCAAAGTACTTCCAAAGAAATTCTGAGTAATAATATCAGTGGAATAAGCTTATGGTCTCCCATGTTGACTACTTTGAAGGATCATGGAATTACTGTATCATAGGTAGCAGCAATCTCAGAGACCATCTTCAAGTCCTTCATTTGAGACATCATTTAATTAGTTGTATAAGTTTTGGGACAAAAAAGAATAAATGTCAGGGATATTACCTGAAAATCTTAACTCATATTCATTTCATACTTTATGTATATTCACAAGAAAATTGAGAAAACAGGCAACAGTACACCTTCATCAACATGCCTCTTAGACAAGGTCAGAGCTTTTCATTGCTCCCTGGGTCTAAGCTCAACATTAATCTAATTCAAAGTTCCCAGAATGAGTAGGAGGGAATCTGGAACTAACCTTATCCCAGTACAAACCACATATCTTCTTTGGATATCCTTCAAGGTCTCAAAGATCAGCCTCTGTTTAAGAAATTTTTTCCCAAAAAGTGGTAGTATCTGGGAGGGAAGGAAAATGTAATGCTTTTATTCACCACTGAAAAGAGTAAATGGTTTTTGATGGACCTCATTAACCACCTGTGAGTGAACTTGTTTTCCAAGTGGAAAGATAAATAAACAAAGCCAAACTACCCCACTCCTGTAAAATAAACTAATTTCTTATTCCTTTGGCTCCAAGGACCACAACCTGGTTTGATCACGCTGTTAAAGGAAAACACTATGTCCATTTTGAATTACCCTGGAGGAGGCAAATTGGGTTCTGTTCCAGCTTTTCCTGTTTAGACTTGTTGCTCCCTAGCACACTGACACAGAAGTGAATGTCCCAAATATTTCTGAGGAACAACAAATTTAGCTAACCTCAAAATGTGATGTCACAGATCCCAGTTTGTAGATAATTTTAAGGACATATTGTTTCATTACATGGTGATCTAAATGAAAGGCTCATGTAAACATGGTGGGAAAACAGTTTTGGCTTAAGTTCTGGCAAGGAGATTCAATGAACTTTTCTGTTATTCCCATGCAATATCAGGTTTATCTAGTTTTCCCAAATCAGTCCTTTAGAGGAACCTAATCTATGTGTAAGCTCTCATATAATCAGTGGTTCTAGCATCCTGTTTATAGATCATGAGAAAGATCACTTCTACTCAAGGCACCCAAAACACCATAGCAACTCTAGCTGGGAGAGATAGGATTCAAATGATTAAATGACTAATACACAGCTAACCTCAATGCAAACAGATACATACTTTGTTGTTGTTCAGTCATGTCTGACTCTTCCTCATTTAGGGATTTCTGGGCAAAGATAACAGGAGTGATTTGCCATTTCCTGCTTCAACTCATTTTACAGATGGGGAAACTGAGGCAAACAGGGTTAAATGACTTGCCCAGCTTGCACAGCTAGTAAGTGCCTAAGGCCAGATTTGAACTCAGGAAGATGAGTCTTCCTGATTCCAGGCCAAGTACTCTATCCACTGTGCCACCTAACTGCATGCACATACATGCTTTAAACTCATTTCATTGCAAACTGGCTCTCAGGAACAGTTCAGCTAAACAATTCTGTTTACACTTGGAGAGGCCCATCTCACTTGTTCCCTTTTGCACTCCAAAATTTCTAAAAGATTATTTCGTGGCACCATTTCAAATCTTAAAACAGTGAATCATGCTAGAAATCAGACAGATAAGGATTGGCCAAATCAGTCAATAGTCTGTGAATATATTATCCACCACATGACAACCCTTTCGGGGAATTTGAAATAAACAACACAGGCAAAACACCCAAAAAGAGTTTAGTGGGTAATAGGGTATACCATATTCTCTGTTTTCTGTGCCTATTTGAAAGAGGAGGCATAGAGTTTAATGTGCCTGATTTTTTATTAACCTCAAACCTGGGTACATTTGGTGTACATTTAAAGGGGAGGAAAATCTGGACCGATTTATTTAGGATGAAAAACAAAGAGACATTTATCAAGCTACCAAGACCTTCTGGTTGAAGCATGCTTTCTTAAAAAAAAAATCTGAGGTTGATTTGCAATTGTTAACACTAATCTGTGGCCTGGGGTTAGGGTGGATGGCTCAGGAAAAAAAAGGATGTCAGGGGAAGCTCCAAATTCTATAGAAGGTGAAGGAAATTAAACAGACATGTCCACCCCCAGATTTAACGTTTCTGTTCATGTGGTTTTGGGATCCATGTGGGATTTGAATCACATTTTGAAAAGTGTAGTTAGTGTTCCAACAGTATTTAGAAGAGGCATAAACATTGCTGCAAGAATTCTTAAGGTAGCTTTTGGGGTATAGTCAACAAATCAACAAGCATTAAGCACATTAATATGGATTGTGCTCAGCCCTGGGAATACAAAGAAAGGTAAAAATAAATAAATAAACAAGCAAATAAATAAATAACAATCTCTAGTTTCAAGACCTTACAGTCTACTGACAAACATATATACAAACTGCCATACAAACATAGAAACAACTATGTAGAAATAATACATACAGAGGTAAAATGGAAGGAAGGAAGGAAGGAAGGAAACAAGGAAGGAAGGAAGGAAGGAAGGAAATATGGGGATATAAAAAGAAGATTTTAACAAAAAATATTAGATAATGAGCACCTGCCTTCCAAGTAACTTTTAAACCAAGGAGGTAAAGGGTGATGGGTTAGGAGTTGGGAAATAAGAAGCATAAGTAAACATAGGTGGAAATTATATTCTCTTCTTTTGGAGAGACAGTCTGATAGAGTGAGAGGCAGTGTGGAAAAGGTGATAGCATACTGGACCTAGTAAGCTAGTTTTAAAACCATATCAGATGCTTTATAGCTGTTGGATGTTAGGCAAAATACTTAATCTATCTGAGCTTCAATTTATTCAATAAAATAAGAAGAAAAGCGTCCTATAACGGTTATTTCCTCAAATGAGGTATCTATAAAATCCCTGAAAAAACTTAAGAGACCTGTCAGTTATTTTGCCTGGGGTTCTGAATAACATCAGAGAAGACCAATTTATGTGCTCTCTGGATTCTCCTAGGGGAAAGCTTAAATTATCATACAATAATCTTACATCCTTATTGCCTGGTTAGCTCAGTCATTTAGAGCATGGTGGCACAAATGCAACTTTCCATTTTCAAAGACTATGCTAGCAAAGTGGAAACTCTATCCAGTCCTCTCAAGCTACAAAGATTTTTGCAACTGGTTATGATGTTTGTGTCTGTCCCTGAAGTAGCAGCCTAGCTAAATTCCAAGAGGTTCACCATCAACAAGGAGACAAATCTGCTCTCTATTGTGACTCCCAGAGATCTTCTACTCAGTACTAGAGGTGTCATTCTCTTTCTCTGGAGCCTACACTAATGAAATCATAGGCAGCTAAAGAATTGATAGACAACTAAGCTTTCTGTAAAAGAAAGCCATTCCAGGGTCAAAAACTGCACCACTAACCCTGGCAAGTGAATACATAAATACTTTTATCATGAGGAAGATCATAGTCATGTAGGACTCAAGACCAGCCAACTCCTCGCTTTACATAAGAGCACTTGAGGTCTAGAAGGGTAAAGAGGTTATATAGATCACAACTTTGTGAAAAAAGGTCATTCATCTCACAGATGCTACTCATATTATTGGGTAGCATGAAGAAAGAGCATTACAACTTTTAGTTTGAATGTCTATTAAAAAAAACAAACAAATTTGATCAATCTTCCCACTGATTGGGGAGTGTCATGATGCCCCCTCCCTCACCATTTTGATGATTTTTATTTACAAATATTATATTAAAATCATCATCAAATTTTAACGTATTTCTCCTTTTGCAGATGAAAAAAGTCCCAGAGAGGGAGAGAAAATTTGTCATAGGCAACCGGGTGGCACAAGATAAAGAACTGGACTTGTAGTCAGAGAGGCCATCTCAGATCCTACCTGTATATCCTAAGACAAGCAACTTAACCTTGCATCAATTTTAATTTTCTTATGTATAAAATGCAGAGAATGATAGAGCTGACCAACTAGAGTTGTAGAGAAGAAAAAATGAAACAATATTTATACAGTGCCTTTCAAACGTTAATACACCATATAAATTCTAGTTGTTGTCCTTGTTGTGATTTGATGATGATTATGATGATGATGGTTCCTGGCATATGGTGGGCACTTCATAAATGTTTATTGATTGATTGATAGATGATGTAACATAGTTAATACCAGAGTCAGGACTAGAAAGGGGACTCGACTCTCAATTCAGTGCTATTTTTACTAAATCTCTCAAAATTATTGAAGATACAGTTTAAGTCATTTAGGATGTTGTATACACTGCACCACCTAGCTGCCCCTGTCTCTGGTTACTTACTGTCTTTGTGGCATAGGGTAAGTTGATTAAACCTTCTAAGCCTTGATTTCCTTTGTCTAAAAAGTGAGGGTGTTGTCAGACGTTCTCTGCAGTCCCTTTCAACTCTAAATCTATGACTGTGAGTCTAAGGCGGGGGAAGAAAAGGATGAAAATGTAACTTTTTCAACATCTTATTTTTGTTAAATCTCTATTAAAACTATTAAGCATATATTCTAAGTCACTTAGGGGGTATGCTGGTAAATATTCAAAAATCTCTCAAAAATGCATATACAGGGGCAACTAGGTGGCACAGTGAATCAGAGCATCAGCCCTGGAGTCAGGAGGAGCTGCGTTCAAATCCAGCCTCAGACACTTAACACAAAAACTAGCCGTGTGACCTTGGGCAAATCACTTAACCCCAACTGCCCTCGAAAAAGCAAAAAAACAAAAACAAAAGGTATATACAATGTACTTTTAAGTTTAATTTACATTGTCAATATTTTCTTCATCTCTTTTTTAAGTCTAGAAGATCAAGATCAAGAAGATTAAGATCAAGACAAAAAAAACAATCCCTGATTTCATGCTTGCTGACTTTCTAAGTATAAATGCTTACATGTCTCTTATGAGTCAGGACAAGTAGCTCCAACACACTGCTGAGCTTGTGGTACACTGGAAAGAATATTGGGTTTGGATTTGGAGTCAAAGATGGGAACTTGAATACTATCTCTGGTTTGTTGCTATTCAGTTGTTTTTCAGTTGTGTCTGACTCTTCATGTCCCCATTTGGGAATTTCTTGGTAAAGATACTGGAGGTGTTTGCCATTTCCTTCTCGAGCTCATTTTACAGATTAGGAAATCGAGGCAAACAAGGTTAAGCGACTTGCCCAGGGTCACAGAGCTAGTAAGTATCTGAAACCAGATTTGAACTCAGGTCTTCCTAACTCCAGTCCCAGGGTTCTATACACTGCACCACCTAGCTGCCCCTTTTTCTCTGGTCACGTACTACCTTTGTGGCATAGGGCAAGTTGCTTAAAACTTCTAAGTCTTGATTGATTTCCTTGTCTATAAAATGAGGGTGTTGTCAGATGATCTCTGTGGTCCCTTTCAGCTCTAAATCTATGATTCTGTGCAACTAAGGGCTTTGGAAATGATGAAAAAATAACTTTTTCAATATCTTAAGTAGTTTCTGTTGAGGGAGAAAAAAATACAACCCTTTATTATGATAGGGAAATAAAAGGTATTCTTAAAAAAAAAAATTTAAAAAAACACTGTTGATGAAACTTTGTGCTGATTGCGTCAGTCTTGGCTTTTGGCCACCCCAAACATCTCAGGTAGGTAGTGTTTATATCTTTATGTCTCTTTATGTTTCCTAATAACTGACTTTTAGGAAAAGCTTCAGCTACACTAGTTCCCAACATCCCATAAAGTGCACTGGGTATAACTTGGCACTATTGGAAAATGAACACAAAGTAGGGAAAAGTATGGGTGAAATTTCAAGCTAAGTATGATATAGAAATCAGGAGAGCTCATTGCTTCTAGCAATAACTAGCATTAACATTTGTTAGGTCTTAATTGTATAGCATTTTCTGTTGGAAGTTTATCAGAAATTTCCACTATAGCTAATAAACATGGTATCTGTCTCTGATTCTCCAGGTAATGATAAAGTATGTCTCAGTACAATCCTAGAATTTTCTGTGTTGAATTTGACTGAGAGAAGAATTGAATTCATGAAGACATATGCAGGGTGGGGAATCTATAGGCCTCGAGGCCACATGCAGTCCTCTAGATCCTCAAGTGTGGCCCTGGAGGTCACATGTGACCTCGAGGCCTTAGGTTCCCCACCTGCACTAAAGTCATAGGAGAATGACCTTAAATCAGAACTTAGCCAGTGCTGAATGACTTTAGAAAAATCACCTAACCTCCCTGAGATTCATTTTTGTTAGTTGAGATAGTTGGACTAGATTATCCCTAATGTCCTTTGCATATCTAAACACTATGATTCTAAGGTTAATGTTGAGTATAACAAACTGGACAGCTAGGTGGCACAGCAGATGGAGTCAGGAAGATCTGAGTTCAAATACAACCTCAGATATTTACCACCTATGTGACCCTGGGCAAGTCATTTAACTGTTTGCCTCAATTGACTCATCCATAAAATGATCTAGAGAAGTAAATGGCAAACCAATCCAGTATCTCTTCCAAGAAAACCCCAAATGGAGTCATGAAGAGTCACACATAACTGAAACAATTGTACAACAATATAAGTGATCATTTCAGAGAGTCTAACAGTACTATAACACTTGTACATATTCAGTGAGTGCTCTATGATTCATAACCCATGCTATAAATGTCAACTCAATAAATGTGCAGTGAATGGAAAAGACTCCTAGATTCCAAGCTCACATTAAGTAAAGCTGTGCCATTGCACATAGTAGATACTCAATGCATATTTTTGATTAACTTTATTATAAAAGTCTTTAAATTTTTTAACACCCTCTAACTGAAAAGGGATTATTATTATTATCATCATTATCATTATTATTAATCCTGAAAATGATAGGGAAATTAAAAGTAATGGAGTGAACTAGATACCGTACTGATCTAAAACTTCCATTGATGGAATGGGTCTCCAAAAGTCTTAATCAAATTCATTCTCCTAATAATATCATTTTGAAAAGGATTTGTTTGGAGACAATTACATGATTCATCCTATAACTTTTTCTTTATTCCTCTTTATTTTTTTGGTTCCAAATTATAATTTAATCAGTCTGGAAAACTTGTATGGAAACATCTTCAACCAATGATCAACAATTAATGGCCTGAGAGTTATCTAGGTCCCTGGGGGATTAAGTGACTTGACTATGGTATCAAAGATCATGTCCAAAAATGAAAAAAAAAAGTTTATCTATATGTTCCTTTGTAATTATTCTTACTTCATTGTGTGTGTATGTATTTGGCCTACCTATTTCTTGCCCTCCATGACATTTTAAGTTTTTAATCTCTTTTGGCAGCAATATGAATACCAGAATGAGTAACAATGCAGTAAGACCTTTGCTTACTATAATCTGGAACTGCTAAAATCCTTCTACATTGTTGCCAGCATAAATAATACCTGCAGGTCAATGGATAACTCCTTTGAAGGAAGGGTTGGGAAAACCAAGGAATGGAATTGTTGGAAGGCACCTTACTTCCTAATAATAATGGGGAGGTAACATAATTTCTGTATCACTACAGAATCCACATAGAAGAAGAGATCAATCCCTCATTTTTGAACAAGAGAGCAACTAGGGACAGGGAAGTTTGGGGGGCTGGTGGCTGAGAGGACACTGAGCAGGTGGTAGCACAGGAAGAGTTTCAGCATCCACTTGGGCCTGTAGACAAATCACGTGAAAAAGGGTAACAAATTCCTAACTACTTTCAGTCCTCAACATTTGAAACTTCAAGCACTGGGGTGATTTTATTAGTAACCCATTTTTACTTTTGCACTGGCAGTTGGGCACATTTGCATGTATGGGCAGTAGACAAAAAAAAAATGAAAGGTATAGGTGATATCCTTCTAGGCACTTCACTGGTCTTGTTCACCATACTGTTGTAAAGGGCCCTCCATGTATTTGTTGCATATTTTCGTATTTTACCTTTAAAACTCAGGTTTTGAGTTGTGATTATGCCCCTGTTGATCTGATTAAGCTGATATGTCCTGCACTACCTCCAATACCATCCAACAACCATGAAGGACAGAGTGTCAGAAGTGATACAGAGATTTCACCAGTTTCCACATCTTCCAATAGCAGCAACTAAAGTCACAGCAACTTCTCCCTTGGTTGTTAGAGGGCAGCCAATACAGCAATAATAATGCCCTCACACCACTGTCTGAGAGGGTGAAAGGTAAAATTCATGTTAAAATAATGTTTTAGTTTTAAAAATTTTACTCACTGTACAGTATTTATGGTACTGTGGGTTTCATGTATTATGAAAAGTGAATATCATCTGAGATCACTTTTTTTCATTTTTTTTCATTGAGATGTTAGCACAAAAGGTCACAGAATTCTAGGGAATTACTAGCAAGAAAAAAATGATTTAAATGTTACCAATTTTATTCTGTGTACTGAATTTTATAGGTTATTTCATGGTTACTATGTTAAGAAAAGCACATATTATCAGAATTAATATTTTGTTATAAGGAATTGCATGCAAAAAGTGTATTTTCAGCAATTTCTAGTGAAAACAACCGCCAGGTTTTGGTGGTCATGGAGTCTAACCCTCTGTTTCTCCTAGGTTCCATGTGTCAACATTCATATTTTTGAATTTTGCACCATTTTCTACGAATGTTACCCCTGCAAAAATTGAGGCTTGATTGTACTTTGTTCACTCTGACCTGTGTGGGGATTAGTGACTTTGGCAGAAATAATATCTACTGTATGACTCTAAGGTTCTCAGTGCTTCTCCTAATCATTACCACCACTTTACATTGGTAGAATTACTGTGAATTACCCTTTACCATAACTCACTCCGAAGCTCATAGATTGGACCATAATAGGGCCCTGCCCAAGCTTCACTTAATGACTGTATTTTGGCCCCTCCTGGCTTAATTGAATGTCAGTGGTTCTTTGGAACAGTACCCCTGAGCATCTTCCCCTCCCAGCTTGATTTTTTTCCCCTTTTTCCTCTAATTAATGAGGCCATCCCTTGACTCATTTCTTAAAGAGGCCTATTCACTGAATAGGAATTTTACCTCACTTTGAGTACAGGAAAAGGCCTTAGCCTAAAAGGGCCAGGGTCTCCCATTGCATCCTGGCCCATCTCCAGTCATCCTGATGAATATCTGGTCACAGGACCCAGATGGCTCTAGAGGAGAAAGTGAGGCTGGTGACCTTGCACAGCCCTCCCTCACTCAAATCAAGGTCAACTGTAAGTCATAGTATCATTTCCCTGATGCCATGGTCCTCTTCAAAAAAGGAGGGATTACCTAATCCCTATCACATAAACTGAATTCTTTCAGGGAGCCATTATATTGCTTGTGGTCTTTTTGTTTGTTTTGCTTTCTTTCCTTTTACCTGAACTAAGCACCTTTTCTAGTGCTGCTCACCACAGGCAACCTGTCCTGAGGTTTGAGGATATTTAAATGGTGAATAAAGTCCCCTAGAGGACTTAAAACCTTGCCACAAGGGCGGCCAGGTAACACAGTGAGTAAGAGCACCGGCCCCAGAGTCGGAATTTAATCTGGGATTAAATCTGGGCTCAGACACTTAGCACCCACCAAGAAACACCTGGCCATGTAACCTTGAGCAAGTTACTTAACCCCAATTGCTTAGGGGCAGCCAGGTGGCTCAGTGAGTAAGAGCACCGGCTCCAGATTCGGGATGACCTGGGATCGAATTCTGTGCTCAGATACTTACCACCACACCCAGAAATAACTGGCCATGTTACCTTGAGCAAGTTACTTAAAAAATAAAAACTTGCTACCAAAAAGTGGGATAAAATAGAAGTGACAAATACTCCATATGGTCTAAATGTCATGAAACTGTCTTCCAGAGGACCACAGATCAAACTGTTGTCATAGCTTCATATTTGCCTAAGTGTCTAAGCAGACTTTTCATATTCTTCTAATCAGGTCCCTCACTTCTGCAAATCCCACGGATAGGAATTTCCCATCCAAATGAGTCAACATTATGTCCCTGCTGGATATTCTTTCTAAACTACTATTAAGAAAACATCTTTAATAAATGTTATATGGTCTATAAACATTTCATCTGGTCCTAACCCTAAATTATTAGGCTAGATCCTGAACAAAATTCCTGGTGAGAATGGATAGTTCACTTTCAGTGTCCAAGAAATCTTTTGAAACAAACTCTACTTTTTCACAAAAGTTAGCTATTGGATTAGCAAACTCCACCAGAGCCATAAAATTGTTGCTTCTTTCACAGAATTTCACAAACACACACACACACACTTCCAGATAAAATTCATTTGAGTTGTACTATTTTATTATACAAAAAAATGAAGCCGACACCCAGAAAAACACGATAATGGCTCAAGATTACCCAGCTAAGTGGCAGAGCTAGGATGAAAGCTACACATTATGTTTCCATAATGACACAGGGCTCTCAGAGTGACAAGTCATTTCATCTCTAAGATGCAGTTTCCTCATCTGAAAAGTGAAACAATATTAGGTATGTTACCTACTAAAGAGGATTGCTGTGAAAAAACCTTAAAGATTACATGAATTTGCATCTACTGAATACTAGACTGCACACGGGGCACTATGCTAAGCACTTAGGATCCGAAGAAAGGCAAAAACAAACCAAAACAAAAAGTCCTATTCTCAAGAAGTTCACAGTTTCATGGTGACCATGAAATGAACAAACAAAGATTAAAATCTTTAAAAAATTTTTTTCTTGTTACATTTTAAGTTTCTGAACAGTCTCACTCCTTTCTTTCCTTCCCCACACCAGAAAAAGCTACCATTTGACACAGGTATATAGAGCTACAGATAGAGATATATACATGCATGCACGTGCATATGTGTGAATGCATTGCACATGCATATATGTATATGTTCACATGTATGCACTTATAAATATGTGCACACGTGTGAACATACAAACACGTCTGTGTGTGCATTGTGTGTTGTATGCATTGCATTGGGCACATGCCTATGTGCATGTACATACATACATATATGTGTGTAGATGGTTTGTCTTTTTTTCTCGAAGAGGATCATGACATCAGGGAAATGATAACATGATTTACAGGTGACTTTGATTCGAGTGAGGGAGGGCTGTGCAAGGTCACCAGTCTCACTTTCTCCCAGAGACATCTGGGTTCAGTTGCCAGAGATAATTCATCAGTATGATGGAGAGGGCCCAGGGTGCAGTGCAAGACCCTGGCTTTTTTAAGCTAAAATCCTTCCAGGTTCTCACTTTGAGTGAGGCAACACACATTCAGTGAATAGGCCTCTTTAAGAAGTGAGTCAAGGGATAGCCTCTTTGAAAGAAAGAGAGAAAGAAAGGAAGGAAGGGAGAGAGAGAGAGAGAGAGAGGAAGAAAGAAAGAAAGAAAGAAAGAAAGAAAGAAAGAAAGAAAGAAAGAAAGAAAGAAAGAAAGAAAGAAAGAAAGAAAGAAAGAAAGAAAGAAAGAAAGAAAGAAAGAAAGAAAGAAAGGAAGAAAGGAAGGAAGGAAGGAAGGAAGGAAGGAAGGAAGGAAGGAAGGAGGAAGGAAGGAAGGAAGGAGGAAGGAAGGAAGGAAGGAAGGAAGGAAGGAAGGAAGGAAGGAAGGAAGGAAGGAAGAGAAGGAGGGAGGGAGGGAGAGAGGAAAGAAGGAAGAAACAAAGAAAGAAATCATACTAGGAAGAGGGGAAGACCTTCAGGTTTGCTGACCAAAAGAGAAACAGTTACTATTTACATTCACTCTCAGCCAGGAGTGCCCAAAAATAACTATTAAGTGAGTATACATACATATGTATGTATATATGTATGAATAATATTCATATGTATTTGTATTTATGTGCATATATGTGCATGTGTATATGTGTGTGTATCTATCAGTTATTTATCTAGAGGTAAATAATAGTTTCCTCCATAGGTCTTTTGTGGCTGATTTGAGTTCTGATTATTTTATAATATTCAGAATAACTTAGTCATTCACAGTTATTCTTTGAATAACATTTCTGTTACTGTATACAACATTCTCTTGGTTCTGCTTTTTACTTTTCATTATTTCATGCAAGTCTTTCCATGTATTTTTTCCCCTAAAATCAACCTGCTCATTATTTCTTATAGCACAGTATTATTATATAACAGAAGCTCCCATTCTAGTGGGAAAAAGTCCAGGTATGGGGAACCTGTGACCTTGAGGCCACATGTGGCCCTCTAAGTCCTCAAGTGTGGCCATTTGACTTAATCCAAACTTCACCAAACAAATAGGGCTGCATTTGAGGACCTAGAGGGCTATATGTGGCCTCAAGATCACAGATTTCCCACCCTTGGGAAAAACAATATGCAAACAACTAGCAATATTCATATGTACATACAAGATATATACAGTGTACATGGAAGGAAATCTCAAAGGAAAGAGACATACAAGATATATACAGTGTAAATGGAAGGAAATCTCAAAGGAAAAGACTAGTACTGGTAGGGATTGGGAAAGTCTTCTATAGTAAGTAAGATTTGAACTAAGTCTGAAAGGAAGCCACCAGGGAAGCCAAAAAGTTGAGGTGGAGAAGGGAAGCATTCCAGTCATGAAGTGTCCATATGAATTGCTTCCTAGTTGAGATAATATGATTACCCATTCTGGTGGATTTTATATATTTTCCCAGAAACCTGAAATAGTCTTCCAAAGGAACAATATTGCCAGTCTAATTCTTCCATTTTGAAAATTTGGTCACTGTTAGAATCATTGCTTTGCTATATCTTCCATTGGAACGTACTCACCTAAACCAGTACTAATCTGTGAGAAACAGCACAAAGCTATACTAATAGTCTAGAATCTCTTTAATTAGTTCCTTTCTAAATGACATGCTATTTTGGGGGGGGATATTTCCCAGGCACGATTGGTTACACAAGCATGACAATAAGCAGTGGATTATGCACTTTATTTACGCCTTCCACAGTAATCTATAAAGAGGAGTGTTAGAATTTGTCTTCCTAGGTTTCCAATAGCTTTCTTTGTTCCATAAAGATATCTCTTGCTCCCTTCTAGTGAATTTTAAAACCATTTTTAAATGAATATTTTCTTATTTTGCATTGTAATCTACATCTCCACGCAGAAAGTAGGTGAAGAATATGAACTTGTTTGGGGACTGAATCAATTCTCCCAAAATGTGATTGTGGGGAAGGAAAAACAAAAACAAAAACAAAAACCAGTGGTAGAAGGATTATAGAGAAAATGAGAGAGAGCTAACCTATGTAGGAGGACTTAAGGGGGTGCAGTAGATAGAGTACTGTTCCTGGGGTCAGGAAGATCTGAGTTCAAATGTGACCTCAGACATTTACTAGCTATGAGAAGGAAATGGTGAACCACTCCAGTATCTTTACCAAGAAAACCTCAAATGGGGTCATGAAGAGTCAAACATGACTGAAATGACTGAACAACAATAATAAAACCTATCTAGAATTTCACATAATTTGTTCACATGATATTCCCTCTGAATATACCTGTCTGATAAAGGTATTTGCTTGGGTCAATTCAGATTCCAAGGCCAAGATCATTTCTCCTGTGAATGGATTTTTTTTAATCCAATTTAATTTTTAAATTTAGATATTCTCTCAGAATTGCTACTGTTCCTATGTTTTATTTTATGCATTCCCTATATATGAAATAGTTAGAGATCCTAGGATCATAGAGTTAGAGCTGGAAGAAACCTTAGAGGTAATCTATTCCAATAAACTTTGTCTCCAAATAAGGAAATGAGGTCCAGAATTTAGAGTGGAACTCTGGTACTCTGACTCAAAGTTTGTTTTTCTGCTATACTAAGCTGCCTACCATTATGAGATTTCCTTTATCTGTAATAGATGTGATTTCACTTTCACCTAATTCATGATGTGAAAATAATTCAACAAGTTAAGACAAATTCAATTGAGGGCGGGATTTAGTTACTATAGTAAATTTCGTTAATAAAAGTAAATATCTCAACTTTTTTTACTCTGTGAAGGAAGGAAGAAAGTGAGGGAAGGAAGGAAGGAAGGAAGGAAGGAAGGAAGGAAGGAAGGAAGGAAGGAAGGAAGGAAGGAAGGAAGGAAGGAAGGGAAGGATGGAGGGAGAAAGGAAGAAAACATGTACATATTAAGTGCCTATTATGTGCCAAGCACAATCTAAGTGCTTGACAAATATTATCTCATTTGATCCTCACAACAACCTTGGGACTTAGGTGCTATATTAATCCTCATTTTTCAGTTGAGCAAAGTGAGGTAGGCAAAGTGACTTGCCCAGGGGTCACACAACTAGTGATGGTCTGAGCTTGGATATGAACTCAGGTCTTCCTTACTTCTGAGCCAGTCCATTGTATCACTTAGCAGGCAATCATTTGGGGGGTTTGGTAGGATGAGATAGGTTCTTTTCAACCTCTTTTTCTTTTTCTCTGCTCCAGAATCATAAAAGCACAGAATATCAGAGGTGAAACATATAGAGAACATTCATTCTAAACTCCTCATTATGCAGGTTAGGAAACCGAGTCCCAGAGAGGTGAAGTGAACTTTCGAAATTAGTATTGAGTCAGTGGCAGTGGACAGCTCTGCCATATCTCCCTAAATACCATGGCCCAAGTTTCACAGATGGTGAGCTTTCTCCTTTCAAGAGTGAAAGGATGCCCTTCTCCAAGGTTCATAGTCATAGAAAAGATTATGGAAGTTAAAACGAGAAGGAACCTGAAAAAGATCTGGGTCACCCCTCTGATTTTGTAAATAAGCAAACCAGAGACAAGAGGGGATAATTGACATGCTTGAAGGCCTTCAGGGAATAAGCAGCAGAGTCAGTTTTTGGACGCAGGTCTCTTGATTCCATAACCAGTGTACATTTTTTGTTATACAAAACTATTTTTCAACTACCCTTTATTACTTTGCCATAACCCATAGTATGAATTTTAAATACCCAGACATGCCAGGTATTCCCCTACATAAATCATTTCTTCCTGCTTCTTTGTTAGAAGCACAGTCATTAAGAAATAAGGAGACAGGCCTCCAAGAGGGACTCCATATCAGCAGCAGCTGTGGCCATTTCCAAATTTATCAATGCATACATGTGAAGGACAAGGTGAGAGGCCAGTGCAGTCTGGATATTGGGACCCAGTAAGTGGGAGATCGTGGCTTCTACCCCCGGGAAGAGAAACCGCTAAGACGCCGGCACAGCCAACCAGCGCTACATGGCGGCTTCAGCTCCTGGCCTGCAGAGTTTAGGGGGACCAAGCACCAGTCTGAGGGGTAATCACTCTTGTTTTAACCTGCTTGGATCTGAATTGCAGCCTAGGGTGGAGGTCCTGGGGTGTGTGTCCAGCTTGCCAGAGCATGTGGAGACCTCAGAGCGGGCACCCATCTAATACCTCCAGGAACTGAGAAAACCCCAGCGTTTGGGACAAAAACTCCCCTGTCTTGTGGCAGAGTCCTACTGTGGCAGGAAGCTCAGAGATCAAATAATTGAGTGGCAAAATGAGCAGGCAAAGGAAGCAAAGCAGACAGAAGATTCCAACGTTACACTCCTATTTTGGGGACAAGAAGGAGCAAGGCATGGAACAGGAGGATGTTAAAAAGCAAATAAGAGAAGTGGAGGAAAAATTGGGAAGAGAAATGAGAACAATGCAAAAAAATTATGAAATGAGAGTCAACAGCCTGACTGAAGAAAATAATACCTTAAAAAACAGACTGACTCAAATGGCAAAGGAGGCTCAAAAAGGCAATGAGGAAAAGAATGCCTTAAAAAGTCGAATTTGCCAGATGGAAAAAGAATCTCAAAAGCTCAATGAGGAGAATCATTGCTTCAGAATTAGATTGGAGCAAATGGAAGCTAATGACTTTATGAGAAATCAAGATGCTGTTAAACAGATCCAAACAAATGAAAGAATAGAAGGCAATGTGAAATATCTCATGGGAAAAACCACTGAGTTGGAAAATAGATCCAGGAGAGAGAACTTAAAAATTATTGGACTACCTGAAAGCCATGACCAAAGTAAGAACCTAGAAAGCATCCTCCAGGAAGTTCTCAAAGAAAACTGCCCTGATGTTTTAGAACGAGAGGGCAAAATAGAGGTTGAAAGAATCCACGGATCACCTCCTGAAAAAGATCCCAAAAACAAAACTCCTAGGAATATTATAGCCAGGTTCTGGAATTCCCAGATTAAGGACAGAATATTACAAGCAGCCAGGAAGAAACAATTTGAATATTGTGGAAACACAATCAGAATAACCCAGGATCTGGCAGCTTCTACATTGAGGGATCGAAGGGCTTGGAATGTGATATTCCAGAGGTCAAGGGAGCTGGGACTAAAACAAAGAGTCACCTACCCAGCAAAACTGAGTATCATGTTTCAGGGGAAAATTTGGTCATTCAGTGGAATAGAGGACTTTCAAGCATTCTTGCTTTAAAAACCAGAGTTGAATAGAAAATTTGACATTCAGATACAAGAAGCAAGAGAAGCATGAGAAGGCCAGACCAATTCATCCCTTTTTAGGCAGTCTACTGGTTTCCTGCTTCCTGGGGACTGGATACTGGTGCTGCACTGTGGACCTTCGACTCCTGCTTCTCAAAACTCCCAGACTCCAAAGATTCATCAACATCAGCCTCCCCAACCACAGGGACTACCAACACTGGACATCATGCTTGGCTTGACCTATGCATTTTCATGACTTTACAGATAATTAAATTGTTTGGACCTCTATTTTTCTCATCTGAGAAATAAAAATATTACCACTTTCCTGTGTCTCCAAAGAGGGATTTTTCATGGGTAGAAGACAATTTTCTTCTGTTATAAGTAGAAAGTGATTCATTGGGGTTGTTCCTTATGGTGTTAAATTCTCTTCAACAACTGAAGTCTTGGTCTCCCCCTCAACTACTAATGTCTACCTCTTCCAAATTTTATCTTATGCTTTCTTTTGTATATATTACATATGGCAATGTACTGGTAAATGTTTAACAACTGGAAAAAAAGAAAAAAAAAGAAATAAGGAGACAGTGGCAACTATTTCATATTTATTCAGAATAAGAAAAGACCTTTTAAGGACTCATTTTTCACAGTCACGACTAGATACTGAATTTTAAGGAGAGCTTCCTTGGTTTTTAGGGTAAGAATTCAGAAGGACCTTAGTTGAAAAGGTCAACATCTCTCCCTGCATCCCGGAGCATCTCCAGAACTTCTTATCTCTATCTGGCCACAGGGCCCATATGGCTCTTGTAATAGTAATGGCATTTAAAGATTCCCCTGTATTGGCTTGGTTTTTGGTTTGATTGTGTTAAAACCCAGAGCTTGTTAATCCCACTTGTGGGATGGACTTGTTGACGTGAAAAGAGAGGGTTAGACGGGGAGGAGCTGGTGACGTAGATTTGGAGAGACACAGGAGAGAGACAGAAGAACTTTTTGAAAGCAGCACTTTTGCAGGCATAGAGAGACTGAGAGGATTGCTGAGGGGCACTTTGAATCGCCCTGGACTTTTGAGACGTGCCCCCGGAGATGCCAAGGACTGAGGAGACATGGCTGTTTTGCTGGAACTTTGTCTGTCTGTTGTGATGTTGTTTTGCCAGATTTGTCCACCGGTGAAAGACAGTCCTGCTGTTGAAGAACTCCTGGAACCTGGCTGTTGGTTAAGAGCTCCTGAGACTGTTCTGCAGACAGAGAGTGAATGCTGTCTACTGGTGAAGGACAGTGCTGTTGTTACAGGAGTCTGGGAACCTTTCTGTTGGTTCAGAGCTACAGAGACTGTTCTGCAGACAGAGAGTGAATACTGTCCACTGGTGAAGGACAGTGCTGTTGTTGCAGAATTTTTGGAACCTTGCTGTTGGTTCTGAAGCCCTGAAGAAGGATTTTCTTGTATGTTTACAGAAATCCTGGGAGAGGGTTTTGCTAATGTTTTCAGGGGTCCTAGGACTATTCTGCAGACAGAGGATGAATTAATGAAGACACTGGCAATGCATCTTGTGGCCTTGCTAAGCTTTGTCTCCCCAGGAACAAAGATTACTGAGAACTTGCCTCATGTCAAGATGAAGAAAAGACCTCCATTTGGGTATTAAGTGCTGTGCTTAAAGTTGTTTTAACTCTGGGGTAGATTCAATTGTGATCCAGGGGTGAGGAACTTTTGACCTTTTTGTGTTCTATGATTGAACAAATGAATGTACTTTACTTATGATTGGAAACTAATCTCCATTTGAGAAGAGGGGCTTTGTGATAGACAAAATGAAGGTACAGCCTAGGGGTGGAGTATAGAACAGGGACTTGTAATTGATTGAATGAATGTAAGGTCCTGGGGTGGGGTAGTGCTTGGAGATTATTTAATAACACTTACTAAATGCTGTATTTTGAATGATGTCATATTTTGATCTTCTCTGTTCTTAATTTGTCACTGAATAAAATGGAGAGCACCTATGCTGGTATTTTGAACCTTGGGAAGTTGCTTTTCTTGGCATTACATTACAGAACACAAAAAGTTCAAAAGTTCCCCACCCCTGGATCACAATTGAATCTACCCCAGAGTTACAACAAGTTTAAGCACAGCACTTAATACACAAATGGAGGTCTTTTCTTCATTTTGACACAAGGCAAGTTCTCAGCAATCTTTGTTCCTGGGGAGACAAAGCTTTGCAAGGCCACAAGATGCATTGCCAGTCTCTTCATTAATTCATCCTCTGTCTGCAGAACAGTCTCTGTAGCTCTGAACCAATAGAAAGGTTCCCAGACTACTGCAACAACAGCACTGTCCTTCACCAGTGGACAGTATTCACTCTCTGTCTGCAGAACAGTCTCAGGAGCTCTTAACCAACAACCAGGTTCCAGGAGTTCTTCAACAACAGGATTGTCTTTCACCGGTGGACAAATCTGGCAAAACAACATCACAACAGACAGACAAAGTTCCAGCAAAACAGCCATGTCTCCTCAGTTCTTGGCAGCTCTGGGGGTAGGTCTCAAAAGTCCAGGGCGATTCAAAGTGGCCCCCAGCAATCCTCTCAGACTCTCTCTGCCTCCAAAAGTGCTGCTTCCAAAAAGTTCTTCTGCCTCTCTTCTGTGTCTCTCCAAATCTATGTCACCAGCTCCTCCCAGGCCAACACTCTCTTTTCATATCAACAAGTTCATCCCACAAGTGAGATTAACAAGCTCTGGGTTTTAACACAATCAAACCAAAAACCAAGCCAATACAGGGGGATCTTTAAATACCATTACTATTACAGCTCTGGAGGAGAAAGTAAGGCTTATGACTTTGCATAGCCCTCCCTCACTTACATTCAATTCATGTTCAAGTCATGGCATTACCTTCTTGATGTCATGGTCCTCTTTAAGAACAAAGGACAAACAAGAAGAAGAACTAGCCTAATATGATTGGAAAGGAGAAAGCAGAGGCAAGAGAATCCTGGTAGATATACATCCTTTTATAGCACATATTCTAGTAATCTATGCATTTATTAATACCTACTATGTTTTAGGAACTGTGCTAAGCTCTGGAAATGCAAAACAGTGGAGCAGTCTCTGTCCTCAAGAATAGTACATTCGAGAAAGCCATCACACACTAGTGGCTGGTGAAGCTTTCATGGAACTAGGGGTAGTAAGGGTTTTCGAGTATTATCAGTAATGAGCCACCAGATAATGTCCTCTGTCATGATTTTTTTTAAGTATAAAATTTAACTTTAAAAATGATCACTTCTCCCAAATCCAAAATCCTTCTCTTGTATCTATACTTTGCACTTAATAAATTTGAATTTGTGCCAAGTGAATAACTCCCATTTGCCTAGTGCTGTCAGGTTTTACAAAGTTCTTTCCTCCCAAGAATTCAGTGAAGTCATCAAGCTAAGTGTTACTATTATCCACACTTTACAAACATGCAAACAGAGAATTGGAGACGCTGACTTCCCAAAATTAAAACACAGATCCCCTCATGCCAGAATAAATGCTCTTTCCCCTACACCAAGCTGTCTTTGTGATTAAACAAAAAGGATCAGGGGTGGGACTCCTGCTGCCTTGAGGCCACATGTGGCCCTCTAAGGCCCTGAGGGAGGCCCTTGGACTGAATCCAAACTTCACCAATAAAGATTATTTTATTAAGGGGGTTTGCTCTGTGGAGTTTAGATTCAGTCAAAGAGCCACACTTGAGGGCCTCAAGACCACAGGTTCCCCACCCCAACTCATAGATGCATAGAAGAGATCTTAGGTGTTATGTAGTTGCAGGACCATAGTATCCCAAATTTAGAGCTGGAAAGGAATTTAAAGGACATTGCGTCCAAGCCCCCACAACTTAAAAAAAAAAGAAATAGTTCAATGAAGCTCTCACTTTGTAGTTCCCCTTTTTTTTTCCATCCCTTCAGAAGCCTCATGCCAACTGCTATACAAAGCACCTATTTCAGCATCTGGTTGAGTTGAGCCCTCCTCTAATAGTTTCTCTTTTCCACCAAATTTCAATTAAACTTCCCATTCCCTCACTGATCTCAGCTAAATATAAAACAATAATGTCATTAAATAAATACACTTGAGAGAATTATGTTTATAATAGCCTGTATCTTACTCAGGTTGGTCCCCTGTTTGTTTAGATTTAATATTGGAATGAAACAAAACACTTATAGGTCATTCAGCAGTCAATAACATGAAGTTTACATAGCCATAGCAAAGGAATAATATTCAAAAAAGTCACTGCATCACTTAACTTGGGGAGATACAGCCTCCCTCTCTCACCTCCTCACATTTATACAGAAATATTCTGAGTCAAATTCTCATCAGTATGACCTTGAGAGGTCTTGACTCCATGTGTATGGACATTTTTATGTGCTACAGTAACCATGAAACCAAATCAATATAAACAAAGGCCTTTAAGAAGTTGTGTTAGTGGAGACCCAGTCTCAGTCTCAGTCCTCTTAGCCATCTTTTGGACTGCTTTCTAGCCATGAGGGGAAAAACAAATATGATTAAACGACACAACAGGGTCAGGGATAGGGGTGACCGTGGAAGATTATTGATCCTTTTACATGATTATCATTCAATTAGTATTAAGCATTTACTAGGAACAAAGCATTGTGCTAAGCCTTGGGGATACAAAGGCCAAAGTGAAACAGGCCCTGTCATCAAGAATGTTCTAGAATATTGTTCTAGAATACCACAGCCAGAGGGCAATTTGCTACTTCCCATCTAAGAGTCCTAGGGGCTGGTGATGATTTTCTAGCATTATCAATCATGAATCCCCTTTCAGTATTCCCCTATATTATTTGAATTATTGACGTCTACTAAATTTCAATTAACTAATTGGCATTAATTTGGTTTTTGCTTTTGTTTTGTTTTCAAAGGGGTCTTTATTAAGATAGTATAGTAATAATTAGTATAAAAATATCCCATAAAAGTTTAGGATATTCTCTTCCAAAAATGAATACCTTTTTGTCTTTCCAGTCCCCATGAAGTTCCTTGTTACATCTAGTTTGTCTTTAACTCCCAATGCAACGTTTCCATCAGTCATTGCTACTCTGTGAAATCTCTGGACCTTTTAAAGTTTGCAAGGTCTTCTTCTAGTCAAGCACTGAGGAAAAGGAAGAGAAGACAAAGACTCTCTCTCTCTCTCTCTCCCAATTTCCAAGGCAAATTCCCTGTCAGGGCCTTGACTAGAATCTTTCCACTGTTAGATTGATCTCCTTTTAAGGATAACTAGATTCCAAACTAGCTTGCTATTTTTATCCCTGCCACATAGGTCATGACTGAAACTCTTCAACCAATTCCAACACACTTTCTTTGTAGATTCATTTCATTTCATCCAATGGCTTGAAGCATTTTTATTCTTCCAAACGGATTAAAGATTTTTTTTTTATTATTTAGTTTATACCTTTGATTAATTTATACTATAACTCAAACAAAAGAGACATCCTCCCCTAAAAAGCTTTTAATCAATCTAGGGCTCACAGGAACACCTAGGGCTAGTTATATAGATCTGTAAGTTATCTTCATAGGAATGAGGATTCCACATGTGAGAGCTAATGATGTCATGAAGTGAGGGAATGTAGTGAGAAAATGAAACATTCAGAACAGAACTTTGATGATATTTCCTACTAAATGACATATAATTTCTCACTCCAAATTCTAAGATTTTTGCTCATTTAAGCTAATTTTCAATTGATGAAATTTCAAAAAGGAGGATAGAGAGAAGAGAAAGTAGGAAGGGAGAAATATGTTCTATTAAATAATATACTATAGTTCTATATCCCTGGACATGTTTAGGGGGAGTAAACAGAATATTTTTATCCCCAAGAACCTCACTTCAGCTTCATAGAAGAGAGGAATACAGCTTAAAGTAGACCCTGGCTCTAGCCCACTTAAAAGCTTCCTGTATTCATAACCTAGAAGGATCTGGGTTCCCTCCCACCACCATCTTTTTTCTCCATGGAAACAATCTTTTTTCTCCTGGAACTCCATGAGCTTCTAGACTTCCACAGCTAACAGGTGTATCTATGACCAGGTGCTAAGGACTTTTACAGTAGGATCCTGAAGTAAGTTGACTAAAGGAAAAACAATTACTTCTCTTCTGCTGTAAGCATTCTCCCTTCACTAATTACCAAAGATGTTTTTAATATCAAGTGAAGGAGGACAAAATAATATTTATTCAACCATCCCAGATTCATCTTTTGGGAGGATAGGGACTTGGTAAATGAAGGGGCTTTCAGATTCTTCTTTCTCCTTCCCATCACCCCAAAATCAATTTCCTTTTCATATACCAAAAACCCCAAGAGATAGCCACCTAAGGCCCTAGCACCACCCCCTGGCCCAGATCAAGGATTCAGAAGCCTAGAGAAGTACCTTAGTGCACAGAATCACAGAATTTGATAGTGGGAAGAGACCTCGTTAGCTGTCTAGTCCAACATATACCCAAAAATATTTATCACTACGCAAGAAATAGAAATTCCCTTGAACAAAATGAAGCAAAATGGAACCACTAGCAGTATTAATGACAGTAAAAACAAGTCCTAACTACCGCTATCATCATTCAAATGTCCAGAGAAACATGGGCTACAACCTCAATAAATTTTTAAGAGAAGGCTAAAAATTGTATTATCAGAGAAAATAATACCAACCTTTTGCTTTTCCATCTATTTTATTTTGGGTTGATATACAAATTTCTCTAGTAATAATAAGCCTATAGGTCTCTGGGTATTTCTTTACAGAACTTTCATGATTAAGTCAAAACAAATCATTCAATTCTTTGAAGGGTCCTAAAAGTCTTCCAGTCCATCTTCCTGTGTCATGCGAAATTCCCTTTTTACAGTATACTAAGATCCCTCTAGGACCTAGAAGCCAGGGAGCTTTCCTGAAGTTTAGAGTCAGCACCTACTTTAAGTTGTATTCCTTTCTCCCTCAAAGTTGACGTGAGGGGACTAGGGATCAAAATGTTCCTCTTACCCCCCTCCATATGTCCAGGGATATAGAACTATAGTATGGTTATTTAATAGGATACAATTCTCTTTCTCTACCTCTCTTCTCTTCAAAACCTCCTCCTAGAAAGTTAGAAATTTCATCATTTATAAATCAGTTTGGTTTAATGAGAAAAACCTTTAGAACTTGAAGAGAAATTATCAGTCACTTCACAATAAATGTTTTACAATCTTATAAGTCACTTAGCCTTTGTTTCAACACTTTAGAGTGATGGGATGTTTTTATTATATTAAATGAAATTTGCTTCCCTCTTACTTCTACCCATTAGTTCTGATCCTGATTTCTGGAGCAATACAGAGCAAGTCTTCTCTGCCTTCTTATGAAAGCTTTTACAGTGTTTGAAGATAAATAGTATATCATTCCCTTTGTCTTCTCTTCCCCAGGATCATCATAGACCTTTCACTTACTCAGCCCTAATGTCAAAGGCTTGGAACATAAATCATATTCTTCCCAACACAATTGGAGTGTTTTATGGTTAACACGCTCCCACAATCACTACCACCACAAGGTTATAATTATACATATCTTTTATATCTTTTAATTAGTATTTGTTTAGTGCCTAACATGTGTGTGGTGCTATACTGAGTGCTAGCATTGAGGGGGGAGGAGGATACAAATAATATCGTTCTCCATGGAGCTTAAAGTCTAAGAAGGCAGTGGAAAGGACACTGGCTTTAGAGGCAAAGGACCTAGGTGAAAATCCCAACTCCAGTATTTACTACCTATCTGATCTTGGGAAAAGCATTTAACCTCCCTAGGCCTCAGTTTATACAATCAAAGGATTGGACTCAGGGGCTTCTGAGGGCCCTAACAGCTCTCACTCTATACTCTGTGAAAAATGTGACAAGAGATTGGAAAAAAAGAAAAGCTCCTAGCAACTTCAAGGAAGGTTTTATGAAAGAAATGGGATTTTTGAGGGTCTTAAATTATGGGTAGGAATTGAACTGGAAGAGCAGGCAGGGAAAGACACTCCAAGCAAAGAGAACAATAGAAGGAAAGGCATGGAGGTGGGAAAGTGCCATCAGTCTGGTTCAACTGGAGAGTGATAGATACATGAAGAAAAACTGTATGAGCCTAAAGGTCAAGTGAAGGGATTTAGATATCAGTCTGCCAGTAACTGTTGAGCAAAACAGTGGTATGACCAACTTTAGCAACAAAATATAGGACAGATCAGAAGCAAAAGACGATGGAGCAAAAGGACCAATTTGGAAGATATTGCAATAGTTAATACTGAAATCAGTTTGAGTGTTTTAAGTAAACACCATTGAATAGGGACCCAAACTACTTTTGGCCATACAGAGAATAATGAGATCACAAACTTCCATCATTGTTCCTTATAAGATAGGGGTATCTTTCATGACTACGGGAATTATCCTCTCCAACAAACTCTTTGCCCAGAAGAAAGAATATTAAGTGCCTACTATGTGCCAGGTACTCTGTTATGTACTTTACAAATACTACTTTAATCCTCAAAGCAACCCTGAGATGTAGGTGCTATTGTTATCCCCATTTCACAGTTGAAGAAACTGAGACAAACAAAGGTTAAGTGACTTGCACAGGTTTACAGAGCTTTCTGAGAGCTTTTTATAGAAATTTCTGAGGCCGCATATGAACTCAAGTCCTTCTGACTCAGGTCCCAAAGCTCTATCTATTGCACCACTTAGCTGTCTCTATGCAGAATAATCTTCATACTTACCTGTCACTCTATCTTAGTGTTTTCTCAGTTTCCCCAATTTCTACCTTTTGAGACACTTCAGATCTACCCATCTCACTTAACATTCCAGTATAACTTAATTTTCATCTTCTTCATGAAATCATTGCTAATCATCTCTCCTCTCTGTCTTCTACTCCCATTTCAAGTTCATTGAGATTTCACTTCCCTAGGCACTTTCATGGAAATAGATTTATCACTACCATTTCTTGTTGATAATATAGAGGCCCATTTTATTGTTTGTCTAGATGAGATCTGGTCAGTTTCCCAACCTAGCCCTGACCTTCAGAATAAAATTTTTAATTAAAAATAAAACAAACTGTGTAGCATTATTTAAAGGATATTATTAAGGGATGTGGGAGGTCACTTCATGGATCACACTTGTAATAGGAAATGTTTTAATAGCTCTAGTTGTAAGCTGTTATTTGGCAATGTGAGGGTTAGAGTGATAACTATGCAGGTGAAAATTAACGACATACTATAAACTTATTATTTTAATAACGAAAGCTATTAAGAATTTCATGTCAGATTCTCTAAAAAATTGTCTGTTGAATCAGTTCTAGAAATGAACCAACAGGGATTCACATTAGACCTGAGAGAGATTCTACTTCTCCAAGTGGACATTTATTTCTCTCTCCTTTTCTGACTTTGGCTAGGGATCATAATATCATAGAGCTGGGGCTGGCAAGGACCTCCAAGACATGTGTGCATTGGCTCAAAGGTACCCACAGAGGGCACTCTGCTCTTGCACTTTTGGACCTGAGGAACTGACCAAAGCTAAAAGGTGTTGCTGTTCATCTGATCTGTTCTCTCACCCCCAACCCAGGCCTCAGGCTCCCTTCGGAACTAAGACCTTAGAATTAGTGACATCTTAGAAATCTTCCTTCATAGTTCACACTTTTTAACCATCTATTTTATGCCCAAGTCGATTCTAGGTAACTAAAAATCCAATAGGGGTACTCTGACTTAGAATCTTCCAGTATCCTTTGGCTAATAAGATTATTAAGTCAGAGTAGCTGCTGTTGTTGATCAAGCATTCCACTTGTGTCTGATTCTTCATGACTATATTTGAGGTTTTCCTTGGCAAAGATACTGGAGTGGTTTGCCATGTCCTTCATCAATTAATTTTACAGATGGGGAAACTGAGGCAGAGTTGAGTGACTTTCCCAGGGTCACACAGCTAGTAAGTGTCTGAGGCTGGATTTTAACTCAGGTCTTCCTGACTCCAGGCCCAGCACTTTATCCACTGTGCAACCTAGCTGCCCTATTAGGCTAATGTACCACCCGAACAATCAAAATATCCCTGATGTCAAGGAAATTGCTAGGGTGAAAGCTGCCTCTACCAAAGAAGAGCTGCTCTATGATGGGTCCAAGTGAACTTCCTGAGACATACAGATTAAATGGCTTACCCAGGGTCATACAGATGGTATATGACAGAAGCAAGATTTAATTGTGTGTGTGTGTGTTCACCAGTGCTCTATGTGGCTATTTTTCTCCTTTTATCCTCTCCCTCAGTAACCTCATTGGCCTCTATGGGTTGGCTCAACTATCATCTCTATGCTAATATCTCCAAGATCTATATTTTTAGCCCTGGTCATCTCCTAAGCTTTAGCAGTCCAGCACATCACCAACAGCCTATTGGATGTTTTGAACCAGGAGTACTTTAACTCCATGCATCTATAACTTATCTTCGTGAACCTTCCCTGCTCAAATAAAAAATGGCCCCTCTTTTTCTCTTCCTCATTGTTTTTGTTAAGAGGACCATGACTTTGGAGGGGCTAGGTGGCGCAGTGAGTAAGAGCGCCAGCCCCAGAGTCGGGAGAACCCAGGATTGGTTTGGGTCTCACTTAACACCCACACAAAAAATAACTGGCCATGTAACCTTGGTCAAGTTACTTAATCCCAATTCCTTAAAAAAAAAAGAGGACAATCTCTTTTAACATCACCCAGGTTCACAACCACAAAATAATCCTTGGCTCATCATTTTCCTTTATCCGTCATATCCAGTCCCTTTCCAAATCTTATCTATTTTATCCATCCAATTTCTCTTGTATTGGTCCCCTTTTCTTCATTCAACATGGCTGCCACTGTAGATCAGGCCCATATCACCTTTCACCTGGACAACTGCAATAACCACCTAATTGCTCTCCCAGTCTCAAATTTCTCCCCTCTTTAATCTGGTCTCCATATATCTCACAAAATGATATTTCTAAACATGGTTCTGTCCATGTTACTCTCCTGCTCGGTAAACCCCTGTGGTTCTATGTCACTTCTAGGATGAAATTTATACTCCTTTATTCAGTCCTCCAAAGTCCTTTAAAACCTGGATCCAAGCTCTTTTCGTAGCTTTAGTATACAGAACTCCCTTTCGTGCAGTATGCAGTGACACTCAACTTGGCTGGCCTGTTGCTCCTCACACATGATGCTCCAACTTCCACCTCTGTGTTTAGGCTGTCACACAGTTTTAGAATGCACATCCCTCTCAGCTCTGCTGTTTCCTTCAAAACTCAGATTATGCTTCACTTTCTATTGGAACCTTTCCTGGACCCCTCCCACCCACCTTTCAAGAGCAAGCTCTCACAGTGAAATTATTGTGTATTTACTTTGTATATTGTATAGACTGACATGTCTACATGTCATTTATCCACAAAACATAATTCCTTTAGGAAAAGGAGTATTTTATTTTTTATTTTATTTCCCCTATACCTAGTTCAGTAACTGTCATACAGTGGGAACTTAATAAATGCCTGATTAAATAATTGCTAACTTAATAATGACTTTATTCATTATTCCAGTCTGTCTCTACAAGAATACTAAACATATACTTACTATTCCTCTGAGTAAGCTTTTACATACACAGACACACACAGTAAATAGATAGAGAGATAGATAGAGAGATAGATAGATAGATAGATGATAGATAGAGTATATGTATGTATATATTTATGAAGTATGTGTATGTGTATGTTGATAAATACATAAACATTATTTTTTTTCAGCAAAACATTGGATTGAGTTCCCTAGAGGAAAGATAAAAATTGGCAAACTGGCAGCTTAAATTGATTTTTAAAGACCAAAATGGTTATCATTTTCTTAGAAAAAAATCACTACGCAATATTTTTCTCTGAATGGTGTGGAGACAATCTTGGATCTCTTTCCTTCTGTCTATATTTGTCTATCTTTGTCTATTGTCTCTGTCTTTATCTCTATCTCCCTCTGTCTGTTTCTCTCAGTCTCTGTCTCTGTCTCCCTCCCCAACCCCCACCCCTACCTCAGTCTCCTGATTTTCTCAAAGGCTAAAAGTTCTTAATCCATGCCCAAGCTTTGACCTGTACCATTTCCCACCTCAGCTGGTTCACCATACCTTAGGCATACTGGTGTCCCCAAGTCCAAGAGGTTCTTCCTATCAGTTCCAGACTTGGTTAACTTGATCCCTGATATAGCTCAGAATTTGCCAAGTGATCCACCATCCTCACCCTTCCCAATAGTATTAATCAAATGCCCCCATGTCCAACTTGATCTTGGTTTCTCAAAGGATATACCAACAGGACATAAGTTCTGGCAAGTCTTACCTGCTAAACTGAAAAGTTTTTCAAATAGAGGCATGGGGACAGAATGCATGATTCATCTAAGAACGAAGTTAGCCAGATTTGGAGAAACTCATCACCAGAAGGTTGTCCAAAGGTTGATAAATTATTTCAGTCACAGTCACTTTGAAAACTCAACTACTAAGTGATGATAGCACTCATTATAAACTGATGAATTATAACATGCTTAAAATATCTGTTACTTCATTCACAATCCCAAATGGAAAAATACTGCTAAGACTGTCTTCCACAATCCTGAGAAATCCATACATTCCAATTTCTATACAATTCTAAACATCTGGATTAAGGCTGAAAATGCGGCCAGTTATTAAAATGTTAAGAATTATACAAAAGTATTATGTCTGTATGTGTGCATATAACACATGTGCATATATACATACGTGTGAGTATATTTACACACGTGAAAGTCAGGATGGTTGGCTGAATGTTGCTGTTGGTAACCAAGTATTTGGATATTTGGGATGATATAATAACAGACACATACAACCATAGCTATAAAACTTTTGCTACCATTCACTAAAAAGCCTTCAGTAAAAGTATAGCTTTATAACAAATATGCAACAGCATAATCTTCATCCCAATTTCTCAGGAATTTATGTTCTCTACATGTCATTTGTCGATTACCTTATAGGCTAAAGAAGTGATAAGAGGCAACCACGTACATAAAGCATTATATGAAAGCTGTTGGATAAACAACACTAGACAATGGGTCAAATCTCTGAATCATTTATTCATATAAAGAATGTTTGTTGAAAGCCTGCTATGTGTGAAACACTACGCTAGACACTCTGGGGATACAAAGAAAATAGTGCCTATCTTTATGGGTATCAGTCAATCACTAGGAACTGATGAATCTGATCATATTTCCTAACTACTCCAATCAAACCAAGGTCTGTTATGCTCTACCTTCTGAATAAAGATTTTCCTCCTCGTGGTTCCAAGTGATATTCTTATAGAGATTTGAAAAAAAAACAGAGAGTTGAATAATAAAGACAAATAAACCGAGCAAGGCAAATGTGGGGAAAATGTACTTTTCACCCAAGCCTCCTCTTTCTCTATTAAGCCTCCTCTTTCTCTATATTATATTTCTCTCCTCAATTAATGAACAAGCACTTCTTAAGTAACTACTATGTGATGGGTAATACCATAGGCACTATAAATAAAAGAGAGAATAAAAGGAGAAGTGGAGAGAAAAAGAAAGAGAAAGGAAAGGGAAAGGGAAAGAAGAAAAAGAAGGTGATGAAAAAGAGGAGGAAAAAGAAGAGGTAGAGAAATATGAGGCAGAGGAAGAAGAAAAAGAAGAGGAAGAAGGAGAAGGAGGAGAAGAAACAGAAGAAAAAGAAATTTTTTTCAGAGGAGACAACATGTACATACATCTGAGAAGAGCACAAGCAGCAAAGCACAAACTTAAAAAAAAATCCCCCTGAAGAAGTTGTCACCTCAGCTTAGTCTCTAAGGCAATCAGAGATTTGAAGACATAGGAGAAAGACAGAGGGAGAGAGACAGAGAGACGGAAAGACAGAGACAGAGAGAGACAAAGAGAGAGAGAGAGAGAGAGAGAGAGAGAGAGAGAGAGAGAGAGAGA
>NW_027187380.1:18419048-18424548 GCF_028583685.1 Petaurus breviceps papuanus | reverse complement strand
AGAGAGAGAGAGAGAGAGAGAGAGAGAGAGAGAGAGAGAGAGAGAGAATATATTACAGTCATAGGGACAGGCATTATTAAGACATTAAATGAAGTACCATATAACGGAAACAGTATCATAAGAGAATGTTAAGGAGAGTAATACATAATGAAATTGGAAAGATAGGCTGGTGCTAGATGATAAAGGATTATTATAAATGCTAGGTACAGAAGTTTATATTTTATACAAGTAACAGGGAGCAATTGGAATTTATTGAGTAGGTGAGTGACATGATCATACCTGTGCTTTAGGAAAAAAATCACTGTGGCAGTTATGGGGGGGGCAAGGATTGCAGTGGGGCACGGCTTAGAGAGATCTATAAAAAAGGCTATTACAATCCTTCTGGTGAAACTTGATAAGGGCCTGAACTAGGAAAGTGGCTGTTTGGTGATGTAGATAAAAGTTGATTTCATTGTCTCTACAATATTCTTTGCAAATAATAATCCTTGAACACTAGGTCAAGGTTTTTTGTTTTTGTTTTTTGGTTATTGTTGTTGTTGTTTTCCTTCCTCTTTTCCTTCTGCATTTTATAGAAGAAAAGACCAGCAACCAGAGTTTGGGAGCAGTGAAGACAGCATCTACAGGATGCTGCCAAAGGCTAACTCTTGGTATAATTGATTTGTTTAACCATCTGGATAAAGGTTCACAGATCATTCTAAATCTCTCTAATGAAGCTTCTTAAGTTATTTTTATTCACACGGTGCTTACATCCATTCCTCTACCCAAAGAACTCTACTCTGTGTTACTGCCTTCTACCTTCTAGTGCATACATACAGATGTTTTAAATCAACACACACACATTTTAATTTTATATACAAACATAAACATGTAACACATATATGCATGCTCAATGTATTTACTTTCTGATGAAGGGCTAGTAAAAGGCACACATGATTTGAGACGTTGGAGACCAGATTTGAGATTTGCCCTTGAGAAAAATTCTGATTTTTCATGTGTATATAGCAAATGAAGCATATTAGTAGCATAACTGGTACACTGTTGATCATGCTGTAGCCCCAGATTAAATATATATCTCAATAGTTTGTGGACTCAGGAAGGGCACATTGTTCCTGATTCTAGTAACTACTCCTGAGCCTTATAAGTACAGTAAGCCCTTTATTTCCAATCTATGTGCCTAGAGCTATTTTTTTCTTGTTTGTTTTATACTTTTCTTTTCCTTCTCTTTTCTCTTCCTTTCATCCCTCCCTACGTCCTTTCTCTCTCTCTCTCTCTCTCTCTCTCTCTCTCTCTCTCTCTCTCTCTGTCTGTCTGTCTGTCTGTCTCTCTGTCTCTCTCTCTTTCTGTCTTTATTAAGACAAGGAAAATCCAAAAAAACCTAAGGCACAAATTGTATTGAGTTGATGCCTAACATCAACCCATTTAAATTTAGCGTTATCACCAGAAAGGCCTATCTGTGGTAAACATTTTAATCTCCCAGGTCATATCCTAAACTGGAACTAGGACAAGTCAGATATTCCCTGCAATCAGGGAAGGTAAAGGAACATTTTCTGGTGGTTATGCAAATATACATGGCACAAAGGCACCCTACTGCTTGGAAAGAGGTAAATACTGTTTTACTATTCCCTCTATGTTAATGATAGTGATGTTGAGCATCATGATAATATTGATAGCTAATATTTTTATTTGCCTTAAGGCTTACAAGTTGCTTTACATACAGTATGATATTTGATTGTGACAACAGTAAATGCTAAGGTTCTTATTTTAATTTTATAGATGGGGAATCTGAGGCACAGAGGGGTTAAGTGTCATCAAGTGGGTTATCAAGTGTTTTTAAGTGTTTTTTTTTATAGGATTTATAGGACTTAAGTCCAGCATTTTACCTGCTAAGGCAGCCAGCTTCTAAACCCCATCCTGAACAATACCAGTGATTTGTGAGAGCTTTCTTCTGAAGAGATGCAAGTACCCAAGTATAATCAGACTAAACAGACTGGAAATGATTAGGCAAAGGAAATAGTTTTGATATTTTACATGACTCAGCTCATCTTATTTCAGTTGCCCATACCATAACAGGACGAAATCTCTTTGTCTCCCTATTTAATGCCTGGCACATAGCAATCACTTAAGAAATACCTGTTGATTTATTGGTTGATATTTCTAAAGAGACTTCAAAACCAAGAGATAACTACACTGTATTGAAGGACACTATGTATACCTGTTTTATTGTAAACTATGAAACCTGGATTCTAAAAACTACCCATAGGTCAATTTTTATAGAAAGGGTAGATACTGTACTATTTTAATAATTTTTTTCTATGCATTTGTTTTTTTTTTCCATTGTCCATTGATATTTTGAATTAGAATTAACCTTGCCAAGAGAAAAAAATGCTTAATTCTTTTCATCATTTATAATAAAATATAGAAAATGTTTGTATAACACACAATAAAATGAGTTGGCTTTACTAGATATTAAAATAAAAATAACACGATAATAATTATGTTGAATAGACATTTAGTTTATACTTTACTAGCAAAGCAATTATAATTTTATGCTCCAAAAAAGTTCATTATTAAATTTTATGTTTGAAGTGGTTTTGCCACTTCCAAGCTAATATTGTTACATTAAGTAGATGGCAAATGGTCCTCTGTAATTGTTTTAATTTGCATTTCTTGTATTATTAGAGATCTGGAGAATTTTTTATGGTTATTGATAATTTTTATTTATTTTTTATAATTTCATTTTCTCTTTAGTTTAAAGAGAACATTAAAAAGAATTTTTGCATATAAAAATACGACAGATAAAGGGAATTACATGTGAAAACACAAATATTATTTACATTTGTTTAAAAAGACTTTAACTCAGCATGTAACTTTCAAATCTGTCATTCAAATCTGTGTTTCCTCATTAATTTCCTTTGGATTTTGGCATCTTAAAAATGTTTAAATAACTCCTTTCCTCTTTTTTTGAGGGGTGGGTATGCTTTGGCTAGCTCCCTCTCCTTTTTACGCCCTCAATACAGACAAATCAACCAGTCAATCAATAAACATTGATTAAGTGCCTGCCAAGTGCTAGGAATTACCTTAAGTGCAATCTTTGTATCAAATCAACATCATAAAGCAAAAATAAATTAATTAGTTAATTAATTTATATTATCCTTGGATATTTTGTATATTCCTTTTAATTCTTCAATAATCATCAGAAATCTCTATTTCTTCCCCCTATAACATTATATTCATCATTTTAACTTCTTTCTTTTTTATCTATTTTTGTTAGTAATGGGTAACTACCCAATAAAAGTCCTCATGAACACATTCAGTATATTCTCACTGAAGTCAGAATATCATTATCCTGACTGATGTCAGAATCCCTGACATGTATTTTACAGCATATATTGTTATTCTCTATCTCCTATATATTCCTATTTCATATATACACTTTAAATGGAGATTCTGGGAGGAGCTCTCAACTCCTCCCTTCAAGCAGGGGGACCTCAGAAGCAAAGGGTACTAATAAGGTGAGTACTAAGGCTGATGTCATCTTACAACATGATGAGGTTTTGTAGGGCATCATAGAGAAGACGTTATCAGTGTCCTTGAGGGTGAGTAGAGAGCTCTTCCGAGAACCTTCATTTAAGGAGGGTGCCCAGACCAGTCATCTCTTCATTTTTCACCTGAATACACTGCCTCGAGCAACTAAAAGTTGAGCCTCTTTTCTGGATACCTTTCCTTTTTTCCCCTCTCCCACTTCTAACTTGCTCTTTCCTACCTGACAGCATTTAAGTGAGGATAACCAAGTGCTCTGGGCTTCTGGGTGGGGCAGAGGACTCAGGTTATTGCTCTTTCACATGGTACATGTCTGTGAATGCAAAGCCATAGTATTGCTTGTCTTAATTATGTTTGTTTTTTCCTGCTCTCAGGTGAGGAAATATAGAGATAGCTCTGATCTTGTAAATTTCAAAAGGTCAGAAGTTCACCTGAGAGCTTGATGGTAACTGAAGTTGTTGAGTTTCCAGTCATCTTCTTTAAAAGTCACTCAGTAGAGGTCTAAGAACTATAGCTCATGCTAGATTTTTTTATTTTTAAAAAATTGCCCTGTATATCTATGCTCTTGAAGTTATTTTTCCTTTCCTGTATATTTTAAAATGTTAACTCTCTTCATTTATTTCTTCTTTCTTTTCATCATTTTCTCTACCCACTAATTCTGCCTTACTACTGATAAAAAAAACTTCCATTGTAAACATTAAAATTAACACAAATTCACACTTTGTCCAAGTCACAAACAGCGTTTCATTCTGTACATTTTGTCCATCACCCTTCTGCCAAGAGATATAAAGCTTTATCAGAAATCTTCTGAAGTCAATTTATCATTGATCAGAATTCCCAAGTTTTCCAAATTTTAGTTTTCCTTTACACTATTTTTTTCATCATTGGGGTGCAGTTTCGATGCCAGTGACACCTCTCAGATGAAATTCTTACTGGAATGCCTAGGTCCTAGTTCAGTTTCCTTCTATCCCCCATAACTCTTTGCCTCCTTGGACAATCACATAGTAGGACTGGCTTTCTCCACTGGCAGGCCAAAACTCTAAATCCAGAAGGCTTCATTTCCTAATTATAAGAGATCAAAATGACTTTAGACTACCTTGAAGTATTCCTTAACAAGAGTGTCCATAGACTTCTGGTGTTTGGGGGCAGTACTACACTGCATGGGGGAACTTAATGTAGATTCTCTTTGTATCTTTAATTCATGGAGAGGGTGGGGGATTCTCATTTTGATTTTTTACTAGAGTCTTTCTCAGGGAATCTGGGATTAGTCCAAAACCTTTCACAACACCTCTTTGCCAGAAATCTTCCATGACATATTTTCCAAATTCAAAAGATTTTGAAGAGTTTAGGAACTCAATATACCTGAATTACATCTTTTAAAAAGTTGGCTTTCTGAAGCATAATTAGGATTAAATTTGGAAGTCAGAGTAACTTAGAGGGAAGAGGAAGTTGAAAGTTCACTAGAGGAGGAAAAATAATCTGTGGGTGGGGGTGGGGAAGAGGAAGGTAAGGTCACAAAGGTGAGTTAGAGAGTTTTCATAACAGCATAATAATGTTTGTTCTCTCTGATATTCTCCCATTGTGTCTACGCATATGGTGGACCCCTGCCTTTGACGAAGCAAGTTTTTAGGAAAATCTTAAGAATATAGATGGTATATGATTGTGATGGAATTCTACTGTGCTATAGGAAAGGATGAGTTCAATGATCTTAGAAAAAAACATGGATAGACTTACATGAAATAATGAAGAACAAAATGAGTAAAACCACGAGAATGTTATATATAATAAAAGCAATGTTTTTTAAGAAAAACTTTAAGTGAATAACTCATTTTGACTATTATAAATATTCAAATCAACTACAAAAGCCCTACGAACAAAGATATTGTCTCCATCCAGAGAAAGAACTGATAAATAGAAGTATATATATATATATATATATATATATATATATATATATATA
>NW_027187380.1:18402572-18419038 GCF_028583685.1 Petaurus breviceps papuanus | reverse complement strand
TATATATATATATATATATATATATATATATATATATATATACACATATATATGTATATATATAATGGTTTTTACATGTACACACACATATAAGTTCATATATGTATATATATATACACACATTTGTATCTAATGTAGTCATCTCTAGGGTGATGGGGAAGGAAGAAAAAAAAGATATTTATATGATAATTTTATATTACATGATGGGGTGCTTGGCACTATTATCTCCCCCTTGTATAGTGTCCCGATGCCCCCATGAGCCCTATCTCTATGTTGACTCCTTGGCTGCCTCAATGGCAAAGGCCTTCAGGACCCTATCTCTGGGTTAACTCCTTAGCCTATTATCCCCTGAGTCTTCGGTTAGCCTTGGTTTCCAGACATCAATCTTGTCAAATATAACACTGATAGGTAGCAGACTGGGCACTTCTCCATCAGCCCTAGACCGCTAGCCGATATAGTGACATTTCAAGCCTAAAACCATACCTCCAGGTAGCTCCCCTTGGGCTTTTTCCCAGTGAATCATGGGCAATATACCTTCACAGTTACATTAAAGATGCATGCTCCTTTAAACACTGTCCCCACCTTAATTCCTCCCTAATCCCACCCTTAATCACCTAGTTAGCATAATTGGCACAGTTCTACAATGGATGATTCTATATAAATCTTAATTCTACTGCTTTGAGGTTGCAGGTCCCCTAAAGATCCTTGCCAGCTGTAAGGTGTATAATAAACTTTTCCAACTCTGACTCCAAGTTAGCCTGGGCCTACTGAATTCTTTCAAGACTGAATCATAGGCTTTCTGGTTTTAGATAAGATCAGAGTTCCTGATGAACCTATTGTGAGCCATCCCTCATCATTATATATGTAAAAGGAATAGCAAGTTGTACATAATGGATTTGCAGTTTCATCTTCAGTCTTTTTAATTATACTATGTTATGGAAATTCCAGTTTTATTTCATAAATTTTTTTTTAAATAAGTTACTTGAGTTCGATAGATATCTTCCAATGCTGTTTGTTTTTTGTGTTTATAGATACTGGAATTTGGGGGAGGGAGAGGCTTTAATCTACCCAGTCCATATTTAAAAATCAGTTACCTTTATCTTGGATGAATGTAGAATTGAAACTCCATTATAGAAGCATATACCTAGCTAAGGTGAATCTCTATGACTGTTATTTGGGACTAAAATTAATAATGGTTACATAGGCTAATCCTGTTCTATTACATTAGGCTTTGACTATACTTGTTGGGTACTGGGGACAGAAAATAAGGCAGAGACAGAAGGAATACTTGATTTGACCTATGATATATCCATATCTGTTAAATAAAAAGTCATTTTATTTAAAAGGCTCTATAGTAGATTTAAGGGGCAGGTAGGTGGTACAGAGCACCAGGCCTGGAGTCAGAAAGACATCTGGCTGATTTGGTGCTATATGAAATACTGAATAACAATGAGCAGAGAAAGAAAATTGTAATTTTCTTTCAACACGTTTTCCTAGATAAGGAAGGTCACTGTTCCTGCTTTGAAAATGGCTAATTTATTACATGTCCATCAGTAGAATTCTGAAGGAAGAGAGTTACAGGCACTTCTAGAAGGTTATAACTAGAAGAATACATCAAGATCATTTGACAGATGATACAACTAAATGGCTCATAATAATTTAGCAAGTCAGCAGCAAAGTAAGGATTAGACTCAGGTCTGAAAGAAAGAGAGAGGGAGAGAGAGAGAGAGAGAGAGAGAGAGAGAGAGAGAGAGAAAGGAAGGAAGGAAGGAAGGAAGGAAGGAAGGAAGGAAGGAAGGAAAGAAGGAAGGAAGGAAGGAAGGAAGGAATTATGATGGCATCGGTCAACCAATCAATAAGCATTTCTTAAGTGCCTATTTTATGCCAGGCATTCTGGACCACCCCATTCTCAGAGAGCTTATAGACTACCGAAGGGTCAACTTGTACAATACCAGATATGTAAGGCTATGGTTCTTTAAGATTTGGATTGGTCACATATTTACTCTGTAGAAGTTTACACTTTTTCAATTTTCTTTCTTTTTTGGGTGGGGGGCGGTGAATCATTTTTATTTATTTATTTTTTTTTGAATTTGTAATGGGTATTGTTAACAGGATTTTACTGAGTCAGGCTCTAACCTGAGAATGATGAAACTGCAGGCTAGAGACAAAGTACCAGTAATCAGATAGCTGTTTAATTAATTAGTGTCATTATGAGGAACAAATTTGCAAAGCGAGAATTCTCCTGATCAGAATTCCACATTGCAGAAGTGAAGACAGAGATTATATACATAAATTAGAATTGGGAAGGGAGGAGGGAAGGTGGATTACACACAATGTTTTCCTGGGCTTGAGTGGTTTCCCACATTTTGTACCTAACAAAACCCACAGATGTAAGATAATACAACAATTCTGGAATCTCGTGCAATATTGCTCGAGTCATTGGAGATCATTTCTGACCAGAGTTCTGTGATGGGAACAGGTTCTACAGTCTTTGACTGACTGGCAGAAATTTCATTTCTCTTCTTCTTCCATTTCTTTTATAAAACTAAAGGGATGAACCAGCCTAGGGTGTGTGTGTGTGTGTGTGTGTGTGTGTGTGTGTGTGTGTGTGTATGTGTGTGTGTGTGTGACATGGATGTCTTTGGCAGTCTGGTAGTATTACAAAGGAAACTAATTATATTTAAATGAAGTTATCATTTTTTTAAACAAACCCCACATTAAGATTTAACTAGATAATTTATAAAACTCCTTTCATCTCTCAATCTATCATCTCAGGATTTCAAGCATAATATTAAACAGACCAGTTCTGAAATAGTTATTTCCAGTTTCCAGTTGCAGGTATACCCCTACAGGGATAGAGTAAGTTCCCAATGTAATACTACTTCTACTAATATTCTAAATGATGAACAACCTCTAACTAGGGGAGTGAATTGCTTCCCACATACATACACACCCAGCAAATTAACCTTCATACTCTAAACAAGTCCAGGAAGCATCAACAATACATTGAGGTAACAGTGATAATTGCTGGGAAAATAAATCCAAATAGAAGGTTGGATGCTGCCTCAGGAATAAATTGGCTTATCATAAATGCCAAGAGCTGAATGCATATGCATTATGCAACATCCATTCCTATTCCCAGTGGCCCAATAATACATACTCCCGACAGCTAACTTGCCTAGGCTGTTGATTAGACTCCAGTTATACCTTATGACTAAGCAGACATTCCCACTTGGTGGTGATTGTTGGTTTCTGATGACTTGACAAGGATTGTATACCAGTGGCTCTTGGTTTCTTTTGACATTTTCTATTTAGGTTTGTCTATATTCATGGAAGAAAAGAAAGGCCATCTTTTTTTTTCTTTTTTTTTTTACTTGCAAATGTTTTTATTTAAATGTAATTTTTGAGGATGGTAGGTTTTAGATCTTATTGAAGGCAGCAACATCTTTGGATTGCACATAGTCCATTCCTTTAGCATATCTGTACCAACTTTGTCATCTTCAACCACACGTTGTATCTGAAGCTTCTTGATGGCATATCCCACTGGAACTAGTTTAGAAGATCCCCAGACCAAGCCATTTGCCTGAATGCTTCTGACGAATTTCTCAAATTTTGCCATATCTGTCTCATCATCCCAAGGTTTTACAACCAGTAAGATGGGAGACTTAGCAGCAATTGCAGGGTTTTGGGTTTTTTTTTTTTTTTTTATTTCTTTGATTCATACTGGGCAAGGTTTTCTTCTCTTAGCTTCTTTGCTTCTTCACTTTCCTCCTCATCTTTGGCCCCAAAGAGATCAATGTCATCATCTTCTTTGCTATCTGTAGCTCCACTTCCGGTGGTATCTTCCACATCAGCAGGCCCATACTTGCCCAAAGCCTTCTTTATTCCTGGAAAGCTGGCCTTTTGCTTCTCATAGGACTTAATATGGTTATACCAGCAGAGAGCGTGGTACAGGTCGGCTGGAGGAGGGCCGGAGATGGCTTCAAATACTGCAACGTCAGCCTGGGACAGCAAAAACCCCTTGATGTATCTCTTGTCCACCAGGAAGTCAATGAGGTGCTGCAGACATGCGGATGTCTTGAGATCTCCAAAGCCCATGGTGATGGTGGGAGGGACCGGAAAGAGGAGAAAGCAGCAGTGGCAAGGGAGAAACTGAGCTCTGGGTAGGGAAACAGTGCAGCATGTGAACACGCTAGCGCAGGCCACTGACTGAAAAAAGGCGAAAGGCCATCTTTCATCATGACTAACTACCAAAATATATTTCTTATAAATAAACATAAATGCTTACAAATCCTTCTTAGGGTTCTATGTTAAAAAAAAAATAGAAAAAACCTCTTGGTTTATTGATTGAAAATAAACAAAAGGAGAGCATCTGAAAAATAAGTCTTTGGACAATATTATTTCACAGGATTGATGCTATTCTTTTCTCTCCTCCTAACCCTTCTGCTAGCAGTGATAATAAGAGCTCTGGGTAGGCTAAGGCCTTGGGGAATGTGCTTGTGTATGTATGTAGGTAGGTATGTATGTATGTATGTATGCATGTATGTGTGTTTGTGTGCCAATATGTTTTTTTAGAAAAAATGCTGACAGATTTTGGTGAGTTTTTATAAAGCCCCTCTACCAATATCTACAAAGATTATTAATGCTTTATCGTCTGAATAGGTGCATGGAAATATAGAATCATATTTGTGTAAATGAACACAATTTACTTTTAATTAGGATACAGAAGGCCAGTTTAGCCTTTTCAAATATGTTTGGCTAGACTCTTTCACCAGTATTTTGTTGAAAACTCTATAACTTCTCTACAGCAGGGCCATGATTCATTTTGCCCAATGAAGACTCAATTAAACAGTTGTGACAACTGGGAATACAAATAGCCTACAAAAATAAAGAAGTTAAAAATATGGATGGGGAGGAAAACATTTATATGGGGTCTGAGCTTTGAAACACTGCCTAGGATGTAAAGAAACAATATAAAATGACTTGTCCATAACAGTAGTCATTCATTTTCATTCAACAATTCAACAAAATATTATTAAGCATCTACTGTGTATGAGGCATTGTGTTTGTGAAATAAAATGCCAAGCAATAAAACTGTGGGAAGCCAGCGCTAGCGTGTTAACACGCTGCACTGTTTCCCTACCCAGAGCTCAGTTCCTCCCTCACTGCAGCTGCTTTCTACTCTTCCCGGTCCCACCCACCACCACCATGGGCTTCAGAGATCTCAAGACACCCGCGGGTCTGCAGCACCTCAATGACTTCCTGGCGGAAAACAGCTACATCGAGGGGTTTGTCCATCCTAGGCTGACGTTGCAGTATTTGAAGCCATCTCAGGCTCTCCTCCAGCCGACCTATACCACGCTCTCTGCTGGTATAACCACATTAAGCCCAATGAGAAGCAAAAGGCCAGCTTGCCAGGAATAAAGAAGGCTTTGAGAATTTCAATGATTCATGTTTTTTTTTTCTTTTTCTAAAGAATTTTCTAATATGTCTCACTGGTACCAAATATGTATGTAAAATACAAGCTCCCTGAAGGATGGAGAGAAAGAAGGAAGGAAGGAAGGGAGGGAAGGAGTGAGGGAGGGCGGGAGGAGAGAAAAAAGAGAGTTGGATGAAATAAGTATTTATTAAGTTCCTACTATGTGCTAATTACTTTATAGGTACTATCTTAGTGGATCCTCACAAAAGGATCTACCTGGGAGGTAGATGCTATTATTAACCCCATTTTATGGCTGAGAACATAATGCAGACAGGGTTACACAGGTAGTAAGTGATTGTGACTGCATTTGAACTCAGATCTTCTTGATTCCTGTCCCAGGGCTCTATCCCTTTCTTTCCTGTCTCTTCAGCCCCACCAGCTGTGACAACAGAGCACCTAAGTTACATTTCAAGTTTCAAAAGGTTTGTAATTGTGAACCTGGAATAAGGGGGAAAGAAGATGCATAGTACATTCTTATTTTTTTCCTCCTGTTCTGAACCTGAAATTAATGAAATTAAAGATCCTTAAGGAAGAACAATAACATTGAGTTTCCACTTCTTTCCTCCTCCCAAATCTTCTCCCTTCCCCTATCTCAGATCCAGAACTACTTGGAGACAATGACAATTTAAACGACTGCTGCAGTCAAAGTGTTTTCTCTCACTCTCTGTCTAATATCATTTCTAAGATATGGTAGTACAGCTAGGTGGTACAGTAGATAGAGCACTGAGTCTGGAGTCAGGAAGATCTGAGTTCAAATTTGGCCTCAAACAATTACTAGTTGTATCATCCTGGGCAATTCACTTAACCCCTATTTGTCACAACTCATCTGTAAGATGGGGACACAGTAGAGAAGGAAAAAGCAAACCACACGAGGATCTTTGCCAAGAAAACCCCATAGACAATCTCTATGTGATCATGTAGAGTCAGACACTAGTGAACAACAACAATGAAATATGGAAGGCAGTGAGTAAATTTATCTATTTTAAATCTATTTAAAATCTATCCAGGTAGACTTTGGTCAGTGCCCCCAAATAGTTTTCCATTTGAGGCATAGAAAACATTCTCTCCATTTTTAATCAAGAAATAACATTTTCTGGGGTGCCTAGGTGGTGCAGTGAGTAAAGTGCCAGCCCAGAGTCAGGAGGACCCCAGTACAGTTCTGGCCTCAGACACTTAACGCCCACACCCCCCCCACACACACACAAAAACTAGCCATGTAACCTTGGGCAAGTTACTTAACCCCAATTGCAGTCCAAAAGGCAAGAAAGAAAGAGAGGAAGGAAGGAAGGAAGGAAGGAAGAAAGGAAGGAAGGAAGGAAGGAAGGAAGGAAGGAAGGAAGGAAGGAAGAAAACATATTCACCAAGTCAGAAGCTTCTTGAGTCAAATCAATTCAGCAAGCATTTATTAAGCACCTACTATGTGTCATAAACCATGTTAATAATGCAGGATGTAAAGAAAGATGAAAACTCTCCCTGCTCTCAAGGAACTCACAAAGCCACCCTCTCCTCATTTCCCAGAATCAGAAAGGGGCCTGAGTCTTCCTCATAGACTTCTCTAGGGAGTACATTGTGCCAGCTCTCTGGCACTGTTAAGTCATTGGAGTTCATGTTCATTTTCCCTTCCCCTTCATCTTGCCAGCCTTCATTATTCCTCCAAATGTGGAAAGCTCCATTCAATTTTTGCTCTGGTATTCACCATGAAATTGAAAAATCAAGTCTTGTTCACTCTGAAACTTTAGAGTATTACTGTAATTCCTTGGTTTACTTGGTGAAGCTTTGACTCTTTGATGTCAAATTCTGAAGGCCTGGGCTGGCATCATAATACTTTATAAAGAACTCTGGGGGAAATTTTATTATTAAATACCAGGATAAGGAGAGAGAAACTGATGTCTGATTTATTAACTACTAACCAGAACTAGCAAAATAATATAGACTGTGGCAGGGGTAAATTGTGGTTTTATTTTGGTGGCCAGCTAGCTAAAGAAGATGGCTTTATAGTGGGATCCTTAGAGATTAAATTAACCAAAGGCCACACAGAATCTAAAATCTGCTTCCTGTTCTGAAAAACTGAAGTACAATGATACCAGAAGACCCACTTTGACTAATGTGGGGAGAAGAGAACATCTGTTATCTTTATTTTTGACATAAATGATCTTACCCTAGCCACCTTGAAATGAACCAGTCAGTCACCTGTGGTGAGGTGGTGATATTTTTTAGGGGTTTTTAAGGAATCTTTTTTTCTGAACTACAGACAGAAACAAGTTGGACCTGGAAGCACCTAATCACAGAAGAATGATTTACTGACTCCCCCTCCCCATTTTTAGGCAAGTTACATGTAGAAAGATAACATGTGTTGAATTCTTAGCCTGGATAAGTCTAATTTTTTTTATAAGGGTCAGCAGAACAGTTTGTTACAATTGAAGTCAGATAATAGATGACTTAGAAGGCCATTTATTTGTAAAAACTGAACATCCAACAACGTGTTCTTAGATAAAACTCTAAGAATACCCCTTCTGAAACTACATTCACTGGATCAGGGTCAATTCTTTTGTTTCTATACAAACATATCTAAGCATAAAAGGAATGCAGAGATTTATGGAGGAGCTAGATAGCCAATAAAATTTTTAAAAATCAGAATGAGTATGTGGGATTGGAAACTAAAGGACAGGGAAACAGATAGGTGCACACAGTTTTGAAGTAGATGTGTAAGGGGAGTATAAGGATGCCTGAGAGGCCTTTGTGTATTCTAATCAGATCTGGCAGGAACCTAGGTGGGAGACCTATTTATTCACTGTATTATTAAAGGTTTAACCATTTATGAGCTACCTCCTAAAGTTCCACTCTGAGGGCTCCGGTCAAGGAAAGAAAGGAAGCTATACAAATAATTTGGAAGGTCAGAATTGAAACTGTTATTAAGCATTCTCATTCTAGCCAGTATCCCACATAATACTTCTTGTTTTTGGCTAAACATTTAGCCTAAATCACAGAAATTTCAAATGGCTCCATCTATGCTCAAGAGGAAACGTGGAGATTCAAGGCCATTCCCTCTGGATCCGGGGCTCCTCATCTATCAAATAAAGGGAATTGGATGAGATAATCTCTAACTTGCCTTCCAAATTTAGCAGTCTGTAAGTTTATAAACACCAATAACTAATGGCAAAAAGCAAAACCCCTTCCACTTCTTTGCCATATTCTGTATTTTTTGCTGGAATTTTCTGAATTATCTGAATTGAGGTTAAATCAATGAATATTTTTTGAGTATCCACAATTTTCAAGACCCGTGTTTCCCATATAGGTGGTGTACATAGATTAAAATAATTTCACTGCATAATTGTTAGCCACAACTGAAAAACAAAGCAGAGAGTTAGATCAACATTCATTTGGTACTCTGCTACTTTTTAACAGTAATGCATTCTGTGCAGCAGTGTGGTAAGTGTGTTATTGAGGAGAGACGACCCTGTTTTGTCCTTAGGAGACACCTGGTTTTGAATGCCAGCTTTGACACATCCTCCTTTCCTCGGCTAGTTATTAGACTTTTTGAGACTAATTCACAAAATATGGAATAATAATACTTTAATTACCTACTTCACAGGGTGATTATAAGGAAAGTGCTTTATAGACTCAGAAATATTTGTTGATATTTAGTCATTTTTAGTCATGTCTGACTCTTTGTGACCCCATTTAGTGTTTTCTTGGCAAAGATACTGGAGTGATTTGCCATTCCCTTCTCCAGCTCACTTTACAGATAAGGAAACTGAGGCACACAGAGTTAAGTAACTTCCCCACGGTCACACAGCTAATAAGTGTGTGAGCCCAGTGCTCTATCCACTTTATCACCTGGCTTCCCAGAAGAAACACCTACGATAAATATGAACTATTATTTCAGACAAAGGGAATTTTTAGTTCATCTATCAGCAGAACATACTCAAAAAATGCTACAATATTGGATAGGTGATAATGTCAAAATGAAGTCTAAAATAATAGAATGTTTGGCCAAATTGTTATATAATCCACCCACCCTTCCAGCCTTAAAGATGAGTGATCCATATATTTAATTCAGTTCTGGAAAGGACCTCACAGTTACAAAGTCCAACTTGTACATTTTGCAAATGAGGAAATTTAGGTTAAGGGACTGGCCTCCGGCCACAAAGAGAAAAAGAAAAAAAGTAAAAATTTTATTGGGACCCAGATTCTTTGTCTACAGATTTAGTATTTGGTCCCCTATATCACCTATTCCCTGAAGCAACTTATGGTCAGAAAGAGAAAGTGGATAGTACTGTGATCATCCTAAACTTGAAGGCAGAAGAGGTGAATTTGATTTTCAATTCTGCTGCTGTTTTTTATTGTATGACCTTAAGCGAGAAAATTCACCTCTCTGGACCTTAACTAGATCACCTCTAAAGTCTTTTCCAAGGGGAAAAAGGGAAGTGAAATAAACATTTATTTAGGATGTACTAAGGCAGCTAGGTAGCATTGTTGGTAGATCACTGGGCTTGGAATCAGGAAGACTCATCTTACTGAGTTCAAATCCAGCCTCAGACACTAGCTGTGTGATCTGGGCAACTCATTTAATCCTGTTTGCCTCACTTTCCTCATCTGTAAAGTGAGCTGAAGAGGGAAATGGTAAACCACCCCAGTAACTTTGCCAAGAAAACAACAAAAATGGGGTCATAAAGAGTTGGAAGCGACTGAACAACATTATGTGGCATAGAGTTAAGATGACAGTTTCCTAGCTTCTAGTACAAATTACCTTTCTATCATGTGATTTCTTTAGCATGATACAAAAGTCAGAATATTCCTAAAAGTCATACTAACAAATGAAAGTAGATTATGAAGCAGTTTATGAGAGATGGTATGTAGTACCAACAAAATATTCACAGCACTGACAGCAACTATGAATATACTGGCATCATTCTGAATTGTAAAACATACTCTCCATATAGAAGACAAAAGCAAAACATTTATTCTGACACCAGAAAGCCGAATCCCCAAACCAGAAAGAAACACCTCAACACCAGAAAACTGAATCCATTATAGCAACAAAGAAGTTGATACACAACAGGGAGCCACACCACACTTAGCTGTTTACTTGCCTGCATCTTCTCTTCCCTCTAGCTCTAAGTGCTCTGACTCCCAGCTTCCTCTGGGCTCTCTCTGCTCCTCCTGTTCAGCAAACTCCTCCCATCATAGGCTTCATGTGATTACATTTGACCTATTAAGGGATAGGAAAGATCTTCAAAGCAGGGAAGATCTTTGAATTCCCTTAGGCCTATTAAGGTGCAGGGAAGATCTTTACCATTATATGGTAAAGTAAAGTGAAAAGACTGCTAGATTTAAAGTTATGGGATCTGTCTTTGAATCCTAACTTGTCCACTTCCAACCTGTGTGATTTTAGGTAAGGTTCTTCACTCCTCTAAGGCTCAATTTCTTTACCCCTAAAATAAAGAAGTTGAATATGAAAAGTTTGAATGTCCCTTCTGGTTCTAAATCTATATACGATGACTAGTCTCTAACCTAAAAATCAGTAAGAAGTTCATACCAAAACATGCTTTTTGGCAGTGTATTTGTTCTGCTGCTTTTGGTCGGTTTGGACATGAACAAAATAGAACTTTTAGGTTTTTGTGGTTGTTATTGATTTTTTTCTCTGTTATTATTATTTAAGTTTATTTTAAGATGAAGCTAACTCTTTTCACCTAGTGACTCAGAAACAAAAAAAATAATCAAGTATCTGTTTAGGGGGTTTGTGTATTTCACAGATGAGGAAACTGAAGCATCAGAAGTTAAGTGGCTTGCCCAAATCACATAGCTAATATTTCTGACCCTCTTTCTAGCCCCTTAAACTTCCTTCAAATGATAATATGAGGTCCCATTTTCATCACCAAACTTGAGGAGGGGTATAGAAAAGGCAGCAGCCACACTATTAAAACTCAAAACTTTGGCAGTTCTAGAAGTAACATCAGAGTTACCTCTACTGCTACTATAGTTCCTAGGCTCTTGTGCTTCTTATATATACATGGAATCTGTTACCATATTTTTAATTCTGTACATGAAAAATGCTAAAAGAGAAGGTAAAATCAATAATAACCATAACATTACACAGTAATCAATCAACATCAAAGGCAAAGGTAATTATAGTCATAAGGTTACAATTCATCCATAAAATTGATTTATATTTCCCCCATTATTGTACACAGGGTCTATTAGAGGGAATATACACATACTCAGAGAAAACAAGCAGGGAGTCTAATGAACGGGGAAACATGAGGCTGGAGTAATTCACAGCTCTGGACCACAGGCTTTGATGTCCTTGGTCCCTGCAGGAATGATCTACCTATCTCAGGGTTCCTCTTTTCCTCTTTTCTTTGCTCCCCTTCTAGTCCATAGAGCTCTCCTGTTGGGCTACTCCTTTTCTTTTCTCAAGTCAGCGCCACTGTGATAAAGAATATTTTTTTTTTGCTTGGTGCAATCCTTATCAGAGCTTAGGAAAAGTATGCTCTTTCAGTGACCATGCAGCCTCAGACATTTACTAGCTATGTAACCATGGGGAAGTCACTTTTTTGCCCTACTTTCATCTGTAAAAACTAACCTACCAAAAACAAAAAGAAAACAAGCAAAAAACCCTAACTTACCTCTGGTTAGGGGAGATCAAATGAGAATATAGTTTTAAAGACTAGCACAGTGCCTGGTATATAGTAAGCTCTATATAAATGTTAGATATTAGCTATTATTATTAGTGACAATCAGTAATTTCCTTTTTTTACAGGTGAGATCATACAAAACATATTCCCATATTAACCATATTGAAAAAAAAAGTGAAAAAATTATGCCACAATCTATGCTTAGACTCCATCAGTTCTTTCTCTGGATATGGACAGCATTTTTCATAATCAGGCCTTCTGAACCATATTTTTATCATTGGTTTGATCAAAATAACTAAATCATTCACAGCTGATCATCATTACAGTATTGTAATAACAGTATATAATATTCTCCTGACTCTGCTCATTTCATTTTGCATCAGTTCATATAAGTCTTCCCAGGGTTTTCAAAAGTATTCTGCTCATCATTTCTTATAGCACAATACTATTCCATTACAGTCATATGCCACAAATTTGTTCAGGTGTTACTCAATCCAAAACATCCCCCCAATTTTCAATTCTTTGTCACCACAAAAATAGCAGCTATAAAAATGTTGTACATATGGCTATTTTCCTTTTTTCTCTGATATTTTTGGGACACAGACCTAGTCATGGCTTTGCTGGGTCAAAGAGTATGCACAGTTTTATAGCCCTTTGGACATAGTTTCAAATTACTATCAAAAATGGTTGTAGCAGTTCACAATTCCACCAATAGTGCACTGGTGTCTCAGTTTTTCCACAACACTTCCAATACCAGTCATTTTCATTTCTTGTAATATTAGCTCATCTGACATATGTGAGATAGAACCTTAGTGTTGCTTTAATTTGCATTTCTCTAATCACTAGTGATTTAGATATTTTTATATAAATATAGCTTTGATTTTTTTTTATCTGAAAACTGCCTGTTCACATTATCTGACCATTTGTCAGTTAAGGAATGAATTATATCCTTGTAAATTTGATTCAGTTCTCTATATATTTGAGAAATGAGGCCTATATCAGAGAAACTGCAAATTTTTCCAAACTTTCTTCTTGACATTCTGGTCCTGATTCTGTCATGTATATTTAGCTATGTGACCCTGAACAAGTCATTTAATTTCCCTATGATTTAGTTTCCTTATTTATAAAATGAAAATAAAAAATGTATGTGAAATTTCTTTGATAAAGTGGGAAGTACTATATGGAAGTAAAATATTTAAACTTTGTGCATGAGAAGAAGAGATCGTGTTGTGATGTTTAGAAGAGGTTCAAAAATCTCTCAAAATTGGGGCAGCCAGCTAGCACAGCGAGTAAGAGCACCGGCTCCAGTGTTGGGATGACCTGGAGATCGAATCCCGGGCTCAGACACTTAACACCCACCCAGAAACACCTGGCCGTGTAACCTTGAGCAAGTTACTTAACCCCAATTGCTTAGGGGCAGCCAGGTGGCTCAGCGAGTAAGAGCACTGGCTCCAGTGTTGGGATGACCTGGATCAAATCCAGGCTCAGATACTCAGCACCACACCCAGAAATAACTGTCCATGTAACCTTGAGCAAGTTACTTAACCTCGATTGCTTTAAAAAAAAAATCTCTCAAAATTGAAAGTGAAAACCTAGTCTCTTCCCCAGAATGTTCAGAAAAGGTCAGAGATATTGCCTGGAAATAATGTACTGTATCTAGTTTTACCAGGTTCACCACTGATTCAACAGTTTGAGGGCCTTTGTAATCTATGGGATCTTTGCCTGTCCATGTTAAAGGTCTGTTTCAGCAGATCTGTTCTATTTTTATTGTTGTCATTTTTTCTCTCTCTCTCATTCCTTTTTGGCCGAGGTTTGACAATTATGAATTGTTTTGCAAAAGGAAAGGGGAAATTCATTATGGTCCATAAATAACACTACCAATTCACTTTGACAGCTTCTGAAATGATTAGTTCTATTTGCCATATTTCCTCTTATCCCGGGATGTCTCTTGGCTTTCCTCTTTGGAAATAACAGAATTGTCTACAAGCAACGGTGAGTAAATATTAAGGCTCAGACCTTTAGGATATCCAGAAGTTTTCTATTCATGATGTTCCATGTACAACAGTTTGAGATTGTCATAACCCAGCCAATAGATGGGAAATGTTTTCATACCTAGATCTATTTTACTTTAGGTTCTTTGTTTAAAGCCCATGAATAATAAGCTTAATGGCAAAGTTACCATGATTTTACATATGTCATATAACACATGGGAAAATTTGGATTATTCTTTTTTCTCTTCTTGAACAAGTGTCTTAAGTCCACCCTTCTTCAACTTATCATTAAGTAAAAGTCATCAGAGAAGACAATTGAGTTCACAGCAAATCTAGAGAAACTAGGCTGACATTTTGTTTTTTAGTGGGACGAGTTTTTGGAGAACATTTTCTATGATTAGAGTGTTCTGAAAGGTAGCTTCATGAGTTTCTGGGAGATGGAATATCAAACAGCTTTGCTTCCTCCTGGGATGCAGCATTAGGAGAAGTCAAAGAGAGCATGATTCCAGTGAGAAGAAAAAAATAGTAGATTTCTGACATCAGACCTACCACATCTATCATGACCGAGGGCCTAAACTCTGTGAATGTGTGATTAGGATAAATAGAAAGTGAACCCAAAATACTTGAATTCATTGAAAACATACTCTCCTCACCCCTTTTTGCCTTCTAACTCTCTCCTCTTCCCAGGAAGAATGAGTCTCTATCCCAAAGTTGTTATTTTTTAATACTTACATTTACAGCCTCTGTTTCAAGAAACAACAGTGCCAGCTAGATAAAGAGAAGATCATCACTGATCCTGATTGTGTGCTTTATTAATTATAAAGAGAACAGTCTTAGAGACACAGGATACAGTGATTGGCAATATAATGGAAATATATAATTGGCAATATAAAGAAACAATGAAGGTGGACCGTCTGTCTGAATATCAGAGTAGAAAGAATTCTCCTTTCTAGCTAGCCCTAAGGGGCACAGTAGCTAAATAAGAGATACCTAAATTGATATCAATTTCCTATTTAATAATATAGCTCCCAAAGTGGGGCAATTTTAATCTGAGCCTTAGGAGCTAAAAATTGCTATTGCTCTATCAAGGTCATGTGGAAACGCTGTTGCATCATATTGCCCTCTCCATTGTTTCCTCATTCATATAAAATTTAGGGGTGGAGATAAGAGTGGTTACTAGAAAGAAAGTATTATCTGTTAGAAGAAAGGTGAATGGCTAGACAAGGTCACCTATGCCCACCTTCCAAAGGTGGAACTTAGCTATAAGGAAGTAACTACCTCTTCTTTTCTTAACTTTTAGTCAAACTTCTAACCTTCACAGACACCTGACTACATACTAATTTACAATTTTTTAAAGCTTGTCCCAGATCTTTATCATGCACCTAGGAATTCCTGCTGGAGACATCAGGATGTAACTGGTCCTTACTTAAAACTATATTTTTTAATCAATCTTGCATTTTGTTAAGTAAAAGCATTTTTTTTTATTTAAGGATGGAGAATGATGGGAAACCTGAGGTCAGGAAAGAGGTTAGGGCTGGATCAACTGATCTGAGAATCATCTGCATATACATGATAATTGAATTCATAAGAACTGATGAGATAATATAAGTCCTATGAAAGAAACTTGGAGGACAACTACATTTAGTGGGAATGATAAAAAGCAAAGGAGATTGAGAAAGAGTAGTCAAATAAGAGAACCAGGAGAAAGTAACATCATGAAAACTTAGAAAATAAGGTGACTCATAGTATCAAAAGCTGCAAAAAAGTCAAGAAGAATGAGTATTGAGAAAAGACTACTGGATTGGGCAATTAAAAGATCTTTGGATAATTAACAAATCTGAATAGAACTTTTTTTCTCTTCATTTGAATGAGGCAAGAAGCAAAATTGCAAAGATTTTAGAAGAGAGTGAGAGGAAGTGGAAGCATTTATTATAGACAACTTTTTGAAGGAGTTTCAAACACTTATTAGCTGTGCGACCTTGGGCAAAAGGATGGAGGTTCATAGGAATATAGCTATTGAGGATGTCAAAGCAAGTAAGGTGGGGTTTTGTGTTTGTTTGTTTGTTTGTTTTAAGTATGGTGGGAAAATATGAACTTATTTGCTGGCATCAGGGAAGCAGCTTCCAGATAGGTAGATATTGAAGATTAATGAGAGCGTGAGAATGACAGAGGGCAATTTGTTTAAGAAGAAGTGATGAAATGCAGTCAAGGTCATCTGTAGGGGTTTGACTTGGCAAGGAAAAGGGTTACTTCTTCACGTGAGAAGGGGATAAAGGATGAAAATTTTGTGGAAGATATTGGAATAATTTGAGATGAGGAGGAGAAGGTAAGAGGTAATAAAATTATTAGCTGAGAAGA
>NW_027187380.1:18346451-18402562 GCF_028583685.1 Petaurus breviceps papuanus | reverse complement strand
ACTATCACCACCATCATTTTCCTCCTCCTGCTCCTGCTCCTGCCGCTGTTGCTTCTCCCTCTGTTTCCTTGGAGATGACCATCCTGTTGCCTCTTTTGTGAAGCGGCAGCTGAGGAGACGTCATGGCCGATGAAAAGCCGAAGGAAGCAGTCAAGACTGAAAACAACAACTACATTAATTTGAAGGTGGCAGGGCTAGATGGTTCGGTGGTGCAATTTTAGATTAAAAGGCACACACCACTTAGTAAACTAATGAAAGCCTATTGTGAACGACAGGGTTTGTCAATGAGGCAGATAGATTCCTATTTGATGGGCAACCAATCAATGAAACAGTCACACCTGCACAGTTGGAAATGGAGAATGAAGATACAATTGATGTATTCCAGCAGCAGACAGGAGGAGCTTACTAAAAAGAGAATCTACAACTCTACTCCAGAACTGTGCTTCCAAGGAAAACAATACATTCACAATTAGAAAACCAAGATTTGGTTCATCTACATCCTGACTACTGCAGTATAGTTTTCTCTCTTCTTTGATTCCCTTCTCCATTCCTTTATTGTACATAAAGTAACTTTTGTATGTGCACAGGAAAAAAAAAAGAAAGAAAGAAAAAGAATTTTCTCACTGCAGTAAGGTCCCAATTGAGATTATGCAACATAAATTTGTAGTGGACCCAGTTTAGCATGGTTTTTTTGTTTTGTTGTTTGTAATTTTCTCTAGAGTTATTCGGCAGTGCATGAGAAAAAAGCAGAGGGTAGGAGTAATAGAAGATTGGGACTTTCCCATCTTTTCTTTGGTATGGTAGGTGATAGGATAATGGGGCATGAGACTTGAGTGTAGAGCATCAGCTCCTAAAATATAATCCAGAGACCTCTGGGAGTCCCTATGATCCTTAAGGATCCATAAGGTCGACTATTTTCATAATAATACTAAGACACCTAAATTTTGAATACGATAAATATCAATAGATACAGCCTAGATAAAGAAAAGCTCTGGAGGTAAGCGATTTTCAATAAATTTTAATAGAGTAAAAGGATTCTGAGATTAAAAAGATTCAGAAACACTGGTGTAGATAATAGCGTAGAGTTGAATCAAAAACAAGGAAATTGAGACACATAGTTTGTGACTTGCCCAGGGTCACACAGCTAATAAGTGTCAGAGGCTGGAATTGAACTCAGGTCTTCCTGACTCCAAGTTTAACACTATCTCAAACTAGCTACCTCACCTTCTTCATAGTTTCATATTTAACATTTTGTATGGGGGAAGTTATACACACATACATATATGTGCAAGTATGTGTGTATGTGTGTACATATATACACACAAATATATAAATTGTGTCTATATCTATATGAATTATATATACATATACTATATTGTGTATATATGTGCATATCTATAAATTGCATATATATAAATTTTATATATGTGAATTGTTGCATGTATGTTCATGTTTGCATGCATGTATATATGTATGTATTGTTACTGTCATAAATTGCCTAAAGTTGGCTAAGGTCTCTGGGATCTCACAAACTGAAGTTGATCTTTGAATCCTGACCCAAAGGGGTCATTAACTTTCTTTTACCTTTAACTAGATATGAAGTTCTCTAGGAAAACTTATCAAATAAAGTTAATATATCAATTGTGCCTAGATTTCCCTAGATATGGATCACAGAGTCCATAGTCCCACAAAGGCATTTAGTGTATAACTTGGGTATCAAGTATGAGGTAATATATTTATTATATATATTATGTTATGTATATATATATATATATACACACACACACATACACACATACTATATGTTCCATATACTATAGAACAATTAGAAAGTGTTCACAGGAACCATGAACAATGATAGAATTCTGAAGTGCTCAAATTTCCATCCAGACTCTCTCCCTAAAAGGTTCCCACTTTAGTGATCTAAGCTATCTTATCTGTCCTTTTTTTCTTGAATATTCTCTTCCTTCTCTAAAAGGCCAGTCATTGAGAAAATCTTAGACCTCTAGGAGGCCTGTATCCCAAATATCAAACTGTTAAACTCTCATTTTCTTAGGAACGGTCAAATTTGCTTAAAAAGTTAGTTTCAGTTAGAGGCAAGTAGGTGGTAGAGTGGATTACAGACCCTTACTATTTACATTACCATGGTTTAGTCACCTCATCTCCCTGTGCCTCAGTTTCACAATCTGTAAAATGAGATGTCAGATTTAACTGCCTCTAAGGTCCTTCCCAGCTTTAACACTGTCATCCTATGATAATTTCGCCTCAGGAACTCTAGTCTGCCATGCTCAGAAAAGTAAAATGAAAATCACTAGGAATTGGAGGTTGAAGAACTCTCTTTTATACTCTCATGGACAAGCACAGGTTGCTGGCCATTAGCTTCTCCTGCAAGACACCATTTTTCCACTCTTGGGGTGGGGGGAGAGTAAGGGAAGAAGAATTTCTTGTCCCCTCCCTTATGGGACTGCACTTTGGTCTGGAAGTCTAAGTGAAAGACATTAAGGGAAATCAAATAGGTCAAGCCATTTCATCGCTTGGTAATATGGATGACAAAAAGGAGTGATTATTCTGACAAGTGAGTCCATTCTCCCTTGATTCTCAGGCACTAAGCATCATAAAGATAGTCAAAGTTGGTCAATAAGCATTTGTTAAACACTTAGTGCATGCCAACCACTTAGCAAATGCAAGTGCTAAGTTCTGGGGATAAATTAAAGGAATTCCCTTGTACTTTCCACAAGGTTCTAGGGTTGTTACTCTAACTCCATGAGGAATACCTTTCCAGACAAAAGTTCCCACCTTATATTCATATCTAGTCGACTAGAGGATTCACCAAATTGATTCCCTAATTAACAGCACTTATACTGACATTCACAATTTTATCCCTGGACCTACATTCAACAAATCACAAAAATCTGAGTTTCCTCAGAATAATAGTTTGGGAAATTCTTCTTCAGTCCATGACCACTGTGCAAATAGGTTTCTTTAAGACTAGTTGGCACAAATCAGTCAGTGCTGGTTTGAGGCCTAGTGTGAGTCATTAATGAGAACCCCATTTGGTTTAAGTTATGTCAGAGCTTGGTTCAATCCATTCTCTCATAAAACATTATTTATATTGATATTGTTTTTAAGGACAAGCTCATTGGTTACAAAAATACAAACATTGTTTGAGGTTTTAATGGATTTTTTTAACAGGCAAACCAAAAGTAGTTTTCTCAGTAGGCCAAAGAGTAAATTTTATAGCTCTGATTTACTTACAGCCACAAAATACAGCTGCAACCTAGCAGTTTTTCTTGGAAATAATTTGCTTATATGTCTCTGTATTCTATGCTAAATATATAATGCCTGGGCTAAATCAACAGGTTAACTGGGTTGCAGGTGAGGAATGACCTCTGCCCCAGAACACCCTGAGAGGGAACACAGAGAAGGGAATTGGAATTCACCAAAAACTAAAGGAGTGCTGCTGAACAGGTCACCTGCTTCACCATAAAACACAGTTACTATGAGGAAAATATTTTAGAAACCTTAATGAGCTCTAAAAAAATTTATATTTGGCAACTGAGGAGGCAGGAAGATACAGTATTAGGTTATCACAATAATCCAGCTGAGAGGTGATGAAGGCATAAACTAGGAGGGAGGGGAGGAGCTGACATGTGAGTAGAGGGATGACAAATACAAGAGTTACTACGAAGGTAAAATCAATAAAATTCATCAAAAAATTTATGTCCCCTGTTAGCTTACTATATGGTAATAAAAGATGTTTTCATTAACAACTAAAGCAGAACCAAGTGAAAACTAAAGGTTCAGATAAATATTCGCATGCTCACTCTTTTCTTCAGTGATAGCACTGTAGGAATCACTTCTCAACCCCTTCAGGGTTAGAACTGCAACTTTAAGTGGAGAAGGAACTCTGCTCTGGGGACTCAAACTGCTAATCTGCATGAACTGGGAGAGTGAGATCACAGTCTATGTCCTATATTGGCAAATGCTGCCAAGTGATGGTCAGAAAAGAACACTAATCATCAATTAAATGGCTAGGATTAGGGGGTTGAAAACCCAGAAATTATAAGAACCTCAAGCCAAAGTTACATACGACTGCAAACCAGCTAATCAGTCCCATAGATTCCTAATAAAAAGGAGATTCTACAATTTAACAGAGGAAGGATGCCATAGGGAATGTTCTGAATAGTTCTATGCTTCCATCTCTTCCTCATTGTATCATGTTGACTGACAATTAATATCTGTGTTTGACCCTGATCACTTTACCTCACTGAGCCTCAGATATCTCATCTATAAAATGAGGATAGTAGCAAACACTTGCACAATTTACCTCTATTGCTGGTGTAAAGAAAACTGCTTTGTCAATCTTGAAGAGCTAAGTGAGTGATTATCGTCGTTGTGGACATTCATCTTTTTCACCATATCACCTCCTGCACTGCAGCTACCACCATCATCAACAAAAGATACTGTGTGCTTTGCCTGTTAGACATCCTATAATGGAATGGATTTGATTTGGTTTGTTACCTCTGAGAATGTTATGTCTTGATTGTAGCACTTTATATCCCAACAAAGAGGATTGTGCAAATTCTTGAATAACCTTTGTATCTATCTACTGTATATAGCAACAGTTGGGAACTTCGAACCAATACAAACTGTGGCTTCAATTTCTCTTTCTCTGCCTATGAACAGAGATTTGGTTGGATCTCAAAGTTGACAGTTTTCCAAAAAGCTTTGCTGACATCATCAAGTATGAATTGAGAGATATCTAATTTTTTGTAAAATACTGTTGAAAACACTTTGACAGAACAAGTAATCATTTTTAAAGCATTTATTTAATTTGACTTTCGCATTTTCTTTATTTTGGGGGGAATGTGGGGGTGTTTATTTGTGTGTTTTGCTTCAAATCACCCTGGTCAAACTCCAGACAGACAGATATTTGTCACTCTTTTATTGTTTCAAAGTGTGAGTCTCAGACACTTAAGCATTATTGGAATGCAGTGAAAAACCCCCACCATGTTTTAAATCTCAAATGGGGTAATAAACTGCAGCCAGAAGCTAATTGTCCTGAAACTTGAGCCTCTTGAACATGTTACTACTGTAATGGGAACACTCAGCACTGCTTTGGTGGGGTTGTTGTGTAATTGGGGATACGGTGTGGTGCAGACATATTAAAAAATGTCAAATCAGACATTTTTGCTCATAACTTGTAGACCTCAGCATAATTCTTAAAGCAATCAATGCATTTCATCCATTAAACAAGTGATGGGGGAGGGGATATTAATCTATGTAATGTTTAACTATCCACTGTGGATTTTCTACTTGCCAAATTTTTTTCCACCCAAGAAGTACCGAAATGTCGCTTCTCTCAACAAAAGAAATGAATCATTAATAAGAACCAGTAAAGTCAGAAATCAAATGGAAGTAGTACCATGATATGAATGTATAAATATAGATTTCAGGTACTCCTAGGAAAGGATTGATTCGTGTGTTGGCATCAAATGGATAGATCTGTGGTATTCTTTCAAAGGATGAAATGCAATGCAAGGAAGAACAAATCCATTACACCACTGACTGAATTTCTGGGTCTGAGGCTATTTTCTTCACTTCTGCTTAAGGACTAGAAGCCATTTTATTAACTACATTACTTAACTCCTGTGAGTCTCAATTTCTTCATCCATAGAAGGTAGATACTAATACCTGCAATGCCTATGTCACTGGGTTATTGAAAAGATTAGGCAAGATAATGTATTCAAAGCAATTTGCAAAATGCATAATGATAGATAAATGTGATGGATGTTCAGTGTATGCTTAACCACCTGAACTGAATGTACTCATATCAGGGATGCCAGAGACACCAGCTTCTGACAGACAGGAGTACCATATAGTCGGGAATAAGTTCTTTCCATGGGCAATGGAGCTGGACCTGAATGAATCTTTGAAATTATCTGACAGTAAAAAAATTAATAATAATAATAAGGGGCGTATAGGTGGCGAAGTGAACAGAGCACCGGCCTTGAAGTCAGGAGGACCTGAGTTCAAATCTGACCTCATACACTTAACACTTATTAGCCATATGACCTTGGGCAAGTCACTTAACCCCGATTGACCTCCAAATAAATAAAAAACAAAAAATTATCTGACAGCCCTGCTTCCTCTTCTGGTAGTATCTAAGGGCAAAGGACTCATTGACTTATTAAGGGACATTGTGCTGAGTACCATCTTCTTTTTCCTTTAAGCCTTTGGATTCAGAAATGGGTTTGTGAATTCAGTTGATTTTGTTTTTTCTCTTCAGTTCCAACTACAGAAAGTGGAGTCCTTGCCCCACGAGTTTTAGCCATGGAGATGTTGGACCACAGGATTCCAGCTCAACAGTGAATCCCTGTAAAGCTAGAATCCTAGGCAAAATCCTTTGGACTTGAACTTGATAATTTGATAGGTATAAAACTATGTCAGAACTTGGTTAAGATTTGAATGCAACCCGTCTTCCATTCCCCAAAGCCAAGGTGGCATGAGGGTGATTAGGACCTCAAGATGGTGGGGAAAATTTTTATATGTTTGTTCTTGCTTTACCTTTAAAATAAACATTCCTTTTTTGAAGCCAATATGTTATTAGGTGGCTAAATGGAACCCTTATTGGCTGCTTATACCCAAGCACAAGCAGTGCAGTCTGAGCCAATGGCAGAGTCAAGAGTCCTTAAACACCTCTAAGGTCACTTGAAAACCTTGGGGGAGAGGCAAAATATAAAACACCTGGCCTTTAGGCAGTGGAGACTAGAGAACATTTATTATTACATAACATCTACAAGGATATGCAAATCTAATTCCAGTCATCTCTACCTCCATATTGCAACTGTCCTTATGAGGTTTGTCTTTGAGTCTTTTTTTTATGTGTTTGTTGTTCTTGTTGTGTATGTGTTTTATGGGAGAAAATCTATGGATTCTTTCAAGTGGAACTTTTTTTTCTGTGCCTACACATGTGGGTTAGTTTTCTTATACTATTTCTTGCATTATGGAGTTCAAGTTTTTTGACTTGTCAGGTTCTTCTGGGATAACTATAACATTAAGCTGTCTCTACTCATTCTGTCTTTGAGATCAATATAATCTGTTCATATAAAGGTCATGTTTTCTTTTAAAGTTATTGGTTTTTCTTCTCCTCTCTTTGCTTGACATTTACTTGTGTTTTTTTTAAAATATTCCCAACAAGTTGTTCTTTCTTTTGTTTCTTTGGTGACTCCTGGAAGAATAAATTCCATTTTTTCCCTATTCTATCAAATATTTCTGCAGTATAGTAAAAAAATTCTGCTTTCACAACTCTTATTTCTCTTTTAAATCATTCAGAAACACCCTGCAGTGAGTCCATGCTGTTTTGGGAATACACAGGGAGCCCTCCCTCATTCAGTGTTGATTTATTTTCCTTTTTTTTTCATTTATTCATAGATATCTGGCCTCATTTGGCTACTTGTAGCACCAATGCAATATTCACAGCACCTACAGTCACTATAAATATACATGCATGGTGCTCAATCACAAAATATAACAGACTCTCCATATAGAATACAGGAGCAAAACATTTATTCAGACACCAGAAAACCACATCCCAAAACTAGTAAGCCAACTCCATCAAAGTAGCAAAGAAGTTAATACACCATAACAGCACAGAAAGTCACACCATCCTCTAGCCTTCCCACAAACCAACAGAAGATCAATATTTATTCACAAGCCTATCTGTCTCCCTTCAGAAGCATCCTCTCCTCCTAACCATCTAACTTGCTCTGACTTCCAGCTTGCTGTGCACTCTGCTCCACCCTTCAGCAAACTCCTCCCACCACAGGACTCCATGTGATTATATTCAGACTGTTAGGAGGCAGGGTATATTTTCAAAGCAAGAAAGGTCTTCAAATTCTCTTAGGCTTATTAAGGGGCAGGGAAGATCTTAAAATTCCAATTACCATTACACTACTGTGCTTTTTTTTCCATTATTTATATCATCCCTGTTTATCTGCTCATGCTCAAGTTACTTAATGGAGCTTTCTTTCTTCTGAGATGTTTGGCAGTTTCACTATTTCCTCCCTATTATCCCCTATTGCTCACTTTCTGACTCCCTTCCCTTGATAGTAATAATCCTCTGGGCTAGTGTAGCAGCAAGCACCCCAGCGTTCCTCAGGGTGTCTGCCACCACAGGTTCTTGGATCTGCTTTGATAAAGGAAAGCAACTCAAAATGGGTTAACAAGCTTACTTCAATCAGTCAAATATGTATCATTTACCTAGTTCAGGGGGAAAATATCAGCACCCCGAACTTCAAAGTATACAGACAGAATTATCAAGACAAAACCAGATCAAGTAGACAGATTTCCAAACTGTCCAACCACTACATCCATACCAAATCAACATCTGGGTTTCAAAACCAGGGTGCTCTGGACAGCAGCTTTCCAGAGTTTCATCTGATCAAATCACAGAACACTTCTCAAAGTGAGCTCCAAAACAAAGCCTCACATCAGGGCTTATATACCCTTCTCCTGGCTCAGAGAATGTAACAACCTTTTGGACCCACTGGCCAATCAAAAAGTATCTACTGAAAAACAAGCCTCCTACCCCAGGCTCCAGGTGCACTTTAGCCTAGGGGCAGGGAAGATCTTTAAATTTACATTCCCATTACAGCTAGCTCCCACATCTGCCTCATCCTTCTTCCACACTGGGAATTCACTTGAGGCTTGTAACTTCTGTTTCACTGACTTAATTTTCACACTGTAAAAATTATTTACATTTCAAATGTGCTCACTGAAATCTGCTACCTAATCCATTCTCCTAACCTTCTAAATTGTATGAATGAGTTCATCTCATTCTTTGTCACAGTTAGGCTTGTTTTGCCATCTATAATATTTCTTATAAGTTTTCTTTTCTTCATCTCCCATTTCCTTTTTACAAAGAAAGTGGAGGAAGGAGAAGATTGGAATCTACATGAGAAATCTATAATTTAAGTGGTCAGAAGTAATTGAACCTATTTTTTAAATTGCCTTCTATATTCTCCAAGTCCCTGATAATGTTTTTGTTTATATATGTAAACATTCCTTCTTTAGCCAGTTCAGATAATAGAGAAGTTTCATAAGATTCTTATTGCCTCTATGCCTTCATCCATGCATGTATGTTTTTCTTCAAATGAACCTCAATTGTGAGAAATAAGAAGTTTCCTTCTCCCTCATTTCTTCTCCCTCTTTGGGAGCTGGCCTTATCTCCTGCTGTGGCATTGAGATAAGGCAGGAATTCAGGCCTCTTGGAGAGCTCTACATTATGCACCTTCTGCATGATCCTGTCTACCTGTACATTGTTTTACTGGGGGGTTTTCGCCCTTCTCCTTCCCACTATAACTCTAACAGGCAAAGATTAAGATTTCATACTTTTAAAAGGAAATTGGATTAGCTTTAGACATCATTGGTATGTTTTCCTCAGAGTGCCTTAACACTTTCAATCTATTTACCAGAAACCAGAATTATTTCCTGATATTCCGTCCCCTTCAGAGTACCTACTGATTTCTTATCATCTTCTTGTGTGTTCTGGACTAGATAGTGTTTCTGATTGGTCTTACTGATGACACTTTATTTTGTGCCCTTTTCAATCATTTCTAGAGGAGTTCCTCTAGAACACTGATTTTTTTTCATCTTTATAATGTATAGCTTTTGAATTATCTACATCTTATTAGAACTGAGTTATCAACATTGAGATTTTTGTGTGGTTCCATCTCCTACTTATTTTAACTGAAATTTCATTATTGATTATTTGACTTAAGTATCAGTCATTCCATGGTGTTCAAAGTTATATAATTAGACCAAAGTCTATACTTAATCTGTTCTTATTATTTTTTCATTCAATGGGTTTTTTTTTTAGTGACTACAATGGGAAAAGAATTATCTTGCGGTTCTTCCAATTACAGGATAAGCAACCATTCAGAGTAATCTTTAATGTATCTACGTGGGAGAAGGAAGCCATTTCATACATGATAGCTGATGAGGTCTCAATACACAAAGTGATTTCTGTATACCATGCTTGACTCTATCAATAATTGAAAGAATCATCACTCTACTGGACCAAGCCTCAAGAAATAATTGATTTTATCTTCCAGCCCTTAATTAAGTTTGTATCCTACCCAAAGTAAATTATAATCTCCAATACCAAAACTGTTTGGTTGACAGAAGGATGTAATACATAATGCTTTTCTGTCAGAGGATAGTTTGACTTCAAGAATACAAGACAATAACCAGATTCCAACACCTAGATATTGTTTAGTGTCCTGTATCTGAAAGAGCTCTCTGACTGCTACTTCCTCTAGAGATTTATAGAAATTATCTGTGCCTCACTTCCTCTACAATTCCAAAACTGAGAGGACTTGACTAGATTCAACTTAACAAATTAATTCAAATCAACACTTATTAGGCATTATGCTACATACTAAGGATATAAACACAAAATTAAATAGTATTTGTCCTTAGGTAGCTTATGTTATAAGTGTAGGATTCAACATATAAAAATAAGTACATGATAATTCAAAGTAATTTCAGATAAAAGGTCGTATTAGTAATTGGGAGGGAAAAGATTTGGAAAAACTTTTAAAAAGGGAAATGACTTTTGAACTATGTTTTGAAGGAATTGAGATAGTCTGAGTCTGAAGTAAGGGAGGGCATGCATTCCAAACACGAGGAGCCACTTATATAAATGCACAGAAGTAAGACTTGACTTTTCAGTGCCCTTTCAATTCTAAATCTTATGACTTCAGGAATTAGAAGAGATATTCAAAGAAAATGTATTAGAGTGGTAAAAGCAAACAACATTCTAGTACATCCCATAATCATTAGTCATTCATAAATACACATACAGATTCACAGTGAGAGACAAAAGAAACCTCAAAGAAAAATCACTCATTTTAGAAATGAAAAAAATGAAAGACAAATTAGGTACTTTTCCCTAAGGCACAGAGCTAGTTAATGAAAGAGCTAAGATCCAAATTCATGTCTCTTGACTCCTGTTTTCATGTTCTTTTCGCTGTATAATACTACCTCAATACCTCTCTCCCCAGACCTAGACTATTTCAATGCAATACAGCTATCAATTGTTGAAAATTGAAAAATTCAGTTTATTACCTAGACGTTTTATTCCAACCAGTCTGTCTCAATTTTCCATGAATCGACTGGTCATTTGTCAAATGAGTAGAGGTGTTGGTTGAGATTTAGAGATCATCTGAAGACACACCATTTTGCTGAAGAGCTTTACTACATTAAAATTCAGTTTTCATAATTTCAAGGACAGAAATTAAAACCCCCCTACAATAAAATTCCTGGTCAAAAAAGAAGATATATGAACTGGACTTCCTTGGACACTTGGCCAGGTCTTGGATAAGATGATGGGTGGGAGAAAGATGTAAGAATAGGGTCAACAAGGGAAAGAATGGAAATAGGGAGCAGCACAGAAATGAACATTCATTCTGTATCAACACCATACCAGTAAATCAAGACACCAAAACAATCCAACCCAATTTGCTACCTACTATATATTTATCTTTGAAGCTGATTTGATTTCTAAGTTAAAAAATATTTCCCAGGCATTGTGGTTTTATAACATTAGATCAAAAATTTAGTCCACATCAAGAGACTGAATAGAATAAATGGATCGTTTTACAAGGTTTCCTTTACCAAAAAGAAAATACTGGTGCCTTCTTGGGAGATTTCCAGGATGTAATTATAAATTGTAGATATTTCTACTTTTCTTTTCTTTTTTTTTTAAAGCAATCGGGGTTAAGTAACTTGCTCAAGGTTACACGGCCAGTTATTTCTGGGTGTGGTGCTAAGTATCTGAGCCCAGATTTGACCCCCAGGTCATCCCAACACTGGAGCCCGTGCTCTTACTTGCTGAGCCACCTGGGCGCCCCTTATTTCTACTTTTCTTACAGACCTTACAACCCTCCCACTCTTGCTTCTTTTGGTGAACAAAAAATAGGAATTGTGCTGATGGTAAGAAGAATTGAATTTTTTTTTTTTCAAAACTGGGGTGTTATTCATGATAGATAAAATGGCATGATAGTGTGCTACCAAATGATGTTGTTTTGAGGAATGTGCAAACTGCAATTTTAATGGGTAATTCCAATAATCTTGCACCATGGCAGGCATGAGGCTGGCTCACAGATTTGTTACTGGGTTCATCTTGGTACCCCAGGCTCCAACCTCAGATGCAGAGATTCTGATAGAATATATGTAACCAATAAATAGGGCTGAAGAGGAAGGGGAAAGAAGCTGAGAACATGTTGCCTTCTGACTGGGTCATGGCCCAAGGTCAGGGACACAAAAAACTACAATGATCTTACCCAGAAGATCTACCCTGTCATTCAACCTCACAATGAAGCAAATTCAGCCAAGCCATGAGAAGGAAAGGAGATTTAAGGGAGGAACTGGGGACAAAAGCCCGCATTAGTAGCTGTACTTGAAAGAAAAGGGAGAAACATACTGAATTTAACCTATTATTCCAGAAGCAAGAAGTCTGGAGAAGCTCTGAGGCATATAGCCTTGGTTGGAGGGGTGACATGTGTCCAAGAACAAAGGTAAATTGATTAGAAAGTAAGTGATAGAATAATACAATGGTCTATTACATATTAAAACAACAACAACAACAAAAAACATTGAAATAATGCCTCATGAAAAATAGAATCTTAGGGGTAGTTAGGTGGCACAGTGAATAGAGCACCTTCCCTGGAGTCAGGAGGATCTGAGTTCAAATATGACCTCTGACACTTGACACACTTACTAACTGTGTTACCTTGGGCAAGTCACTTAATCCCAATTGTCTTGTCTGTCTCCTTCCCCACCCCCCCCCAAAAAAAAACAACCAAATCATGTTGATTCCCAAGGTAGAATAGAACAACCACAAGAGAATCCAGAACTGGTTAAAAGAGAAGTGAAATTCATAAAAGAAGAAATCACATACAAGATTACATCAGAATTTAGAGCCCTAGAAACATAATTTAAAAAACTCATTTGGTAGATTAGAAAATGTTGATCCCACAATGCACACCCTCTCTAAAGACATGAAAGAATGATTACCACATTGTGAATACAAAAATACCAAAGTAAAGAAAAATCTAATAGAAATGAAGCAAAAGGCAACGATGTTAAAAGAAAACATGAACTCTATATGGGCCAAAATAATTGGCTTCAAAGTTAGGGTGTATAGTAACAATATAAGGATCATGGATCTAACAGAAGAACACAACAAATGGAAAACCTAAAAACCCCAATTCAGGAAACAATATAAGAAAACTGCTTAGAACTTCCGGTTACAAAACACAAAGTGCCAATCAACAAACTGCAAAGATCATCTCCAGGAAACAAACAAGCCGCAACTAAAACAAATATTCATTACAAAGTCCAAGACTGAATATGATTCAAAGGAACAATCTTGATGACTATCAGAAAATTCTGCAAGTAGCCCCCCAAAACATAAGAACCAAAATTCAAATAGCAAAAAATTTGCTTGTAATGTGAGAAATTAAAGAAGGAAATGGAATATTAGATTCAAAAAAGCAGAGGAAGAGAAGATAGAACTATAGATCATATACACTGAAAATCTGATCCTAATTGTTAATGAAAAAAGATGAATGTTCAGGAGAAGAGACATTCTATGCATTTGGGGTGGGAGGACAGAAGGAATTTGAGCAGAATATTCAAGTTAAAATCACGAAAGAAAGAATAAGTAATGAAACAAATTTCCCCACATTTAGTGGTATTTCAGAGAGATAGATGGAGAGAAAGACAGATAAAGGAAGCTATGGTGTCAAACACACAAACAATAAAAAAAAATTCCAATTCACAGTTCTATTAATATTGTATTTTTCTGGGATTTCACATATTATTTTTTTTTCTTATTTTTGACTTACTGACCTTGGCAACAGACTTGGAAGCCTTGGGGTCAATGGGCTTGGCAGCTTTGGGATCAGTGGACTTGGTAGCCTTGGGGACAGTGGGCTTGGTAGACTTTCAGAGAATTCAGTGGTCAGTGGTTCTAGCAACCTTAGAGTCAGGCTTCGTGATCCTAGAGCCTGGACATTTGATGCCTATCCTAGGACCTGGACGCTTGGTAGCCATTTTGTGGCCAGCATGCCGGCCACTGTCCTTGGGGATCTTGGACCTGAGAAGCTTGTCTTTGGAGACCTTGGTGCTCAGGGCCTTGATGGCCTCTGCTCAGGCCTTGAGGGCTTTGTTGTTGTTGGCCTGCACCTTCTTCAGCACCTTCTTTTTGTGTTTCTTGGAAAAGAACATGTTTCTCAGAAACTTGGAGTCAACCCCTTTCAGAGACATGTATCTTTCTGACCTAGGTTTCTTGATGCCATTTTCATGATTGGTTATGGGTGGTATGAGTCTTAGACTTAGCCATCTTTACACTGCAGCCTGCACTAACAGGCACTCCACCAACAGAAGAGGCAAAAGGGAGAGAGAGAAAGAAGGAAGAAGTGCAGGGCAGTGTCTGCACATATTATTTTGATTGAATAAAAAAGCACATTTGTTACATAAAACATTTCAGCATAGTAAGATCAAAGTTATAAACTTGAAAGCAAAATATTTTATAATTATTACCAATTAAAATCCATATAGTGTTAGAGTTGAAAGGGAATTTAGAAGTCATCTTCTCAAAGCTCCCCATTTTATAGATGAGGAAACTCAAAGATTACATTCATGGAACTGGGAAAATCAATCTCAGTGTTTTCTTGTAATTACTTGAAGAATTCCAAAGGCAAAGTTATAACTTAATCCCAGAACTCTGTAGAATGGGGATTTATTTATATTTCATGAACCTAAATTACAACTTTGTTTCAAAGAAAAGCATTTTGGTAAAACTCATTGGTTGGTTGTCATAAGAAATTGAGGGTTTTTTCTCTTTTAAAAATATTTCTTTTTTTGGATCTGTTTTATAATATCTTGATTTCTCATGAATTCATTAGCTTCCATTTGCTCCAATTTAATTTTGAAGCAATTATTTTCTTCAGTGAGTTTTTGGACCTCCTTTTCCATTTGGTCATTTCTGCTTTTTAAGGCATTCTTCTCATTGACTTTTTGGGCTTCTTTTGCTTTTGAGTTACTCTATTTTTTAAAGGGTTATTTTCTTCAGTATTTTTTGGGCCTCCTTTAGCAAACTGTTGACTCTTTTTTCAAGATATTCTTGCAACACTCTCATTTCTCTTCCCAATTTTTCCTTTACTTCTCTTCCCTGATTTTCAAACTCCTTTGTGAGCTCCTCTATGACTTCTGACCAATTCATATTCTTCTTGGAGGCTTTGTTTTAACTTTTATTTTTTTAAATGTATTTATTTTTAGTTTTCAACATTCATTTCCACAAGATTTGAGTTATAAATTTTCTCCCCATTTCTTGTACCCCAATCCCAAGATGGTATGCATACTGAATACCTCTTCCCCCAATCTGCTCTCTCTTACCCCCCTCCATTCCTTCCCTTACTTTCTTGTAGGGCAAGATGAATTTCTATACCCCATTGCCTGTATATCTTATTTCCTTGATGCATATAAAAACAATTTTTTAACATTTGTTTTTAAAACTTTGAGCTCCAGATTCAGTTACCTTATCCCCTCCTCACTCACCCCCACAGGGAAGAAAAGCAATTCATATTGAATAGGTTATACACGTGTAGTTATGCAAAACGTTTCCATAGTAGTCATATTGTGAAAGACTGACTATATTTCCCTCCATCCTATCCCACCCCCATTTATTATAATTTCTCTGTTGAACCTGTCCCTTTTCCAGTGTTTGCTTCTAACTACCCTCTCCCCCAATCTGCCCTCCCTTCTATCATCCCCATTCCCCCTTACTTTCCTGTAGGGTAAAATACCCAATTGAGTGTGTATGCTATTCCTTCCTTAAGTCAAATTCCATAAGAGTAAGGTTGACTCATTCCCTTTCACATTCCTGCTCTTCCCTCCATTGTAACGGCTTTCTCTTGCCACATTTTTTGAGATAATTATAATAAATAATAAAAATTATAATAAATAATAAAAAACAATACAGAATCCTTATTCTATCTCTCCCTTTGTCCTTCTCCCAATATATTCCTCTCTCATCTCTTAATTTTATTTTTTAGATATCATTCCTTTATATTCTACTCACACTGTGCCCTCTATGTATACAGGTACATACATACACACAAACACACACACATACACCTACCTATACACATACACACACACACACACATATATATATATGTATATATATATACATACATATTCCCTTCATCTATCCTCATACTGAGAAAAAGCTCATGAGTTACAAATATAATCTTTCAATATAGGAATGTAAAATGTTCAATTTTAATAAGTTTCTAATGATTTCCCTTTCCTGTTTACCTTTTCATGCTTCTCTTGCTTCTTGTATTTGAAAGTCAAATTTTCTGTTCAGCTCTAGTCTTTTCTTCAAGAATACTTGAAAGTCCTCTATTTCATTGAATGACCATATTTTCCCCTGAAACATGATACTCAGTTTTGCTGGGTAGGTGATTCTTGGTTTTAATCCTAGCTCCTTTGACCTCCAGAATATCATATTCCAAGCCTTTACATCCCTTAATGAAGAAGTTGCTAGATCTTGTGTTATCTTGATAGTGTTTCCACAATACTCAAATTGTTTCTTCCTGGCTGCCTGCAATATTTTCTCCTTGACCTGGGAACTCTGGAATATGGCTACAATATTCCTAGAAATTTTCTTTTTGGGATCTTATTCTTTTTTTGTTTTTTAAATGCTTTATTAACTTCTGATTTACATCATTCGTTTCTGCCAGATTTTGAGTTACAAATTTTTTCCCCTTTTTTCCCCCACCCATCCCCCAAAACATCAGTCCCACAGGATATCCCCGCCTACAATCTGCTCTCTCCCATATTGTCTCCCATACCCATTTTGACTTTTCCGGTGGAACTCTATACCTCAGTGCCTGTATATCTTATTTCTTAATTACATGTAAGATGGTATTAATAATAGTATACACACACACACACACACACACACACACACACATATATATATTTGAATATTTGATTTTAAAACTTTCAATTCCAGATTCATTCCCTTCCCCCGCTGCCACCCACCCCCACTGGGGAGACAAGCAGTTCAGTATAGGTTATACATGAGTGGCTAATGCAAAACAATAATATAGTAGATATATTTTGAAAGACTGACTATATTTCCCTCCCTCCTATCCCACCTCCCATTTGTTCTATTCTCTACTTTGATCCTGTCCCTTTTCAAAAGTGGGTGCTTCCAACTTCCCTCCCCCCCAAGCCTGCCCTCCCTTCCATCAACCCCCCCTCATCCCCTTCCCCCCCTATTCTCCTGGAGGGTGAGATCCCCTATTTAGTGTGTTTTTTCCTCCCTCCTCAAGCCAAATTCAATAGGAATAAGGTTGACCCATTCCCTTTTGCCTTCCTATTCTTCCCCTCCATTGAAACCATTTTCCCTTGCCTCTTCTGTATGATAGTTTGCCCCAATCTGTCTCTCCCCATCTCCTCTCATTATATTCCTCTCATCTCTTAATTTCACCTTTTAAGTATCATCCCTTCCTGTTAAATTGGTTCCATGCCCTCTATCTATGTATACCTGTAAACGTATATAAACACATTCACATATGTATTCATATGCCCACATACCCTCATATAAAGACATATACATATATTTCTAATCTCTTCAACTACTGAGAAAAGTTTCATAAGTTACAATTATTGTTTTTCCATGTAGGAATGTTAATAGTTCAACTTTGATAAGTTCCTTATGATTTCTTTTCCCTGTTTACCTTCTCTTGCTTCTTGTATCTGACTGTCAAATTTTCTATTCAACTCTGGTTTTTTCAGCAAGAATGCTTGAAAGTCCTGTATTCCACTGAATTACCATATTTTCCCCTGAAACATGATACTCAGTTTTGCTGGGTAGGTGACTCTTGGTTTTAATCCCAGCTCCTTTGACCTCCGCAATATCACATTCCCAGCCCTTCGATGCCTCAGTGTAGAAGCTGCCAGATCCTGGGTTATTCTGATTGTGTTTCCACAATATTCAAATTGTTTCTTCCTGGCTGCTTGTAATATTCTCTCCTTAATCTGAGAATTCCAGAACCTGGCTATAATATTCCTAGGAGTTTTCTTTTTGGGATCTTTTTCAGGAGGTGATCCGTGGATTCTTTCAACCTCTATTTTGCCCTCTCATTCTAAAACATCAGGGCAGTTTTCTTTGAGAACTGCCTGGAGGATGCTTTCTAGGTTCTTACTTTGGTCATGGCTTTCAGGTAGTCCAATAATTTTTAAATTATCTCTCCTGGATCTATTTTCCACGTCAGTGGTTTTTCCCATGAGATATTTCACATTGCCTTCTATTCTTTCATTTGTTTGGATCTGTTTAACAGCATCTTGATTTCTCATAAAGTCATTAGCTTCCATTTGCTCCAATCTAATTCTGAAGCAATGATTCTCCTCATTGAGCTTTTGAGATTCTTTTTCCATCTGGCAAATTCGACTTTTTAAGGCATTCTTTTCCTCATTGCCTTTTTGAGCCTCCTTTGCCATTTGAGTCAGTCTGTTTTTTAAGGTATTATTTTCTTCAGTCAGGCTGTTGACTCTCATTTCATAATTTTCTTGCATTGTTCTCATTTCTCTTCCCAATTTTTCCTCCACTTCTCTTATCTGCTTCTTAATGTTCTCTATGGCCTGTAACCAGCTTGTATTTTCCTTTGAAGCTTTTGGTGCAGGAGTTCTGACATCACTGTTTTCCTACTGTTCCATGCCTTGCTCCTTCTTATCCCCAAAATAGGAGTGTAAAGTTGCAACCTTCTGTCAGCTTTGTTTCCTTTGCCTGCTCATTTTGCCACTCAATTATTTGACTTTTGGGCTTTTTGCCACAGTAGGACTCTGCCACCAGACAGGGGAGTTTTTGTCCCAAACGCTGGGGTTTTCTCAGCTGCTGGAGATATTAGATGGATGCCCTCTCTGAGGTCTCCACATGCTCTGGGAAGCTGGACACACACCCCAGGAACTCCACCCTAGACTGCAATCCAGATCCCAGCAGGTTAAAGCAAGAGCGATTACCCATCAGACTGGTGCTTGGTCCCCTACACTCTGCAGGCCAGGAGCTAAAGCTGCCATGTGGCACTGGCAGGCTGTGCTGGCGTCTCAGAGGTTTCTCGCCCAGGGGGTAAAAGCCAGGCACTCCCACTTACTGGGTCCCAAAGTCCAGACTGCACTGGCCTCTCACCTTGTCCTTCGTATCTATGTATTGATAAATCTGGAAACCGCTACAGCTGCTGCTGATCTGGAGTCCCTCTGGCTGGCGGCTGGTCAGGCCCACCCTGGGGCTAAAGCCGGTGCATGGGGCAGGGCTCGGCTCCCAGAGCGCTGTGCTGGATTCCTGCTGGCCTGCTGCGCTGTCCTCAGGGGGAGGTTAGCTTCTCTGTGTCAGTTTCTGGGTTCTGCAGCTCCAAAGTTTGTTTAGAGTCCCCTTTTTCATTGATTGGGGAGGGTGTAAGCTGGAGCCTCAGGAAGGTTGTGCTTCTACTCCGCCATCTTGATTCCGCCCTCTGGGATCTTTTTCAAGAGACTATCAGTGAATTCCTTCAGTTTCTATTTTACCCTCTGGCTCTAAAATATCAGGGTGGTATTCCTTGATAACTTCTGGAAAGATGATGTCTAGGCTTTTTTTTTTTATCATGGTTTTCAGGTAGTCCAATAATTTTTTAATTATCTCTCCTGGATCTATTTTCCAGGTCAGAGGTTTTTCCAATGAGGTATTTCACATTGCCTTCTATTTTTTCATTCTTTTGTATCTATTTTATAGTATCTTGATTTCTCATAAATTTATTAGCTTCCATTTCCTCCAATCTAATTTTGAAGGAATTATTTTCTTCAGTGGGTTTTTGAAATTCCTTTTTCCATCCTACCATGCCTACTTTTTAAGGCATTCTTCTCCTCACTGGCTTTTTGGACCTCTTTTGGCATTTGAGTTAGTCTATTTTTAAAGGTGTTATTTTCTTCAGTATTTTTATCAGGTTTTTGTATAGTATTATTTATTATTATGTATCAATATTATTTATCAGGTTATTATATAGCCTTTATCAGGCTATTGACTTGCTTTTTATTATTTTCTGGCATCATTCTCATTTCTATTCTCAATTTTTCCTCTACTTCTTTTACTTGATTTTGAAAACCCTTCATGAGCTGTTCCATGGCCTGTGACTAGTTCATATTTTTCTCGAAGGCTTTCAATGCAAGAGTTTTGACTTTGTTGTCTTCTTCTTCTTCTATGTTTTGATGGTCTTTGTCACCAAAAAGATTCTATCGTTTGATTTCACTTCCTCTTTTTGTTCATCTTGCCACCCAATTACTTGACATTTTGGAGAGTGCTGTGTCCCAAATTTCTGGGGTTCTGCACAGCTGCTATCAGAGCTTCTTCTAGGCACTTGCTTCAGAACTGTGAGGAAGACTGCTTCTCTACAGCTTCAAGAAGCTCTACCATGCCACCGCTCCTCAGTCTAGGACCACCACCCAAGACTGCAACTAAGATCCAAGCAGGGCAAAACAAGAGATTACTTCCATGGTGCCAGCAAAGAGAGTCTTTCAGGTACCCTATGGATAGTTGCTTGGTCCCTGCACGACCTATGGGCCTGGAGCTTAGAAGGCAACCACCATGGCAGCAGTTGTATCCGCTGCCACCTCTACCAACCTGGGGGGAGGGGCTGAACCACTCTCTTCTCTCACCCAGCATTAACAGAGTTTCCCCACTGACCTTTTACTTTCTCTTTAGCATTTATGGGTTGAGAAGTCTGGAAACCACCACAGCTGCCAGTGAAGCACTCCCCTGAAATCTGCTCCAATTGGTCTGTGCTGGCATGGCCCACACAGGACTGCACTCTGCTCCTAGTCCAGTAGGATAGACCCTTCCTTTTGGCCTGCCACGCTGTCTTCAGCAGGAGCATTGTTTCTCTCTTTCACTTTGTGGGTTCTGTAGCTCTAAAATTTTTAAGTCTCATTTTTTTTACAGGTGTTAGAGGTGGATGAAGCACAAGCTCAATCAAGTTCCTGTTTTTACACTACCATCTTTGCTCCAATTTGCCTGCAAAGCCTCTTGGAGTTTTTTGATGCAGGAGTTTTGACTCTTTTGTCTTCTTCTGGTTCTATGTTTTGATCTTCTGTGTCATCGAAGAAAAATTCTAGAGTCTGATTTTTTTTCCTTCTGTTTGTTCATTTTCCCAGCCAATTACTTGACTTTTGAGCTCTTTGCCAAAATAGCACTCTACTTCCAGAGTGGAGAATGCTTTGTCCTCAGTGTCTGGGGTTTTGTGAGGTGTTTTCAGAGTTACTTCTAGGAACCTGTAAAGTTTCAATTCTTCTAAGGTGATATGATCAAAGGAGAAGTGTTCTCTCTTCCCACTGTCTGTTCTCTGGTCTGTAAGTGACCACAGGCACTCTTTTCTGCCTCAGAACTGTCAGGAGGATTATCTCTCCACAGTTACCACAAGCTCTGCCACACCAGTGTTCCTCCTCACCCCAGGACCACCATTCCAACACTTTGACTCAGATCTAAGTAGGGCAAAGCAAGAGCAATTGCCCTCTGATCAGTCACTTGATTCCCTCACCATCTGTGAGCCTGGAGCTCTGGAAGCAGCTGTTGCTGCCACTACCACTTTTAGGGCTGGGGCACGACCACACTCTTCTCTCACCCAGGTCCAACAGAGTTTCCTCACTGACCTTTTACTCTGTCTTTGGCATTTGTAGGTTGAGAAGTCTAGAAATCTCCAGAGCTGCTAGTGATTCAATCCTCTGATGCTTGTTTGAGCCTGGTCTATGCTGGTATAGCCCATGTAGGACTGCACTCTGCTCTCAGACCAGTGCTTTAGATCCTTCCTCTTGTCCCGCCAGGCTATCTTCATGTAGAGATGTGTTTCACTCTGTCATTTTGAGGGTTCTGTAGCTCTGAAATTTGTGGAGAGTCATTTTTATAGATATTTGGATGGGTTTGGGGGGAAGAGCTTAACCAAATTTCTACTTTTACTCCACCAGAAATTGAATTTTAATTCTAGGTCTGTCATTGACTATCTAAGACACCCTTGGGCAGTCACTTATTCAGGGATTCTCTTTCCTAACTTATAATATTATTTCATGCCCCTCCCTAAAGAGGCAGACCAGAAAAGTGCCAGAATAAAATAAAGGATTTAAGGGCATATTAGAAACAAAGAAATTAAAGGAATAGGAGTTTTTATTACCATTAAAGTTCTGGTTGGCTTCCATTCCTGCACATCGAGCTTCTCTTTGATAGTTGGAAATGAAGAAATACAGCATTATTTTTAGCACTTCAATGTTGTTGTCTCATTTATTCTTTCTACTAGCCAAAAGCGTAACTCACACCCAGTAATGTCCCTAGGTCTTAACTCAGTAGAATTCAGACAATAGTAGTAATGTTCACAAATGCTGGGTTGAAACAATGATTCCCAAGTTTATATTTGTCGGCTTTCTTTTGTTTTTTGGAGGAGGAGGTATGACTCTCTACACATTTAAGTCATGTATAAAACAATCTTAAGGGTCCACTCAAATTATCTGGGTGTATTTTTACAAATCACCGAATTATCTGTTCACCTTGAAGCTATTGTATTTTTAAAATCATTCTCAGATGTGTGAGTGAGAAATATATTATTACATATTGTTTTCAAAGTAATCAATATGTCATCTTCTTACTCAATCTATGTATCTCAGAATATTTTGTGGGAAAAGTTGGGGCAACTTGGGCTATTATTTTTTGAGATGCATCTTATGGAAAGGGTAAATCCAGAAAACATTGAAGTCCCTCTTCTAACTTTATGATTGTTATGGTATTTGGTAACTTCTGTTCCCCTCTGGCTGTCATTTGAGAGCCTTTCCCCTCCCCCCTTTCACTTGACAGCAATCATTTGTTGTAATGACTGTCAGCCAGCAATAATTTGTAATCCAAACAAACTTGACGCTCCCTGACATTTATTGAAACCTCAGACCCTATTTGCTGGTTTCAGTGTTCCTCTCTTTGCTCTGTTTTTACAGACAGACAAGTACTTAGATTTTGGTTTAATAATGAGGAGAAATTTCTTCTTGGCCATGATTTGCTTGTATTGGCTACACTGGGGACTTGCAACAGATTGGTGGTTGGAGTTAATGGTGAGAACATTATTTGATCCCATCAGATCTGTACCAGATGCTGTGTGCCACTTTAGAGACATGGGCAGAGAGATTATATTGAGTGGAAGGATGTTAGGATCAGAACATAGCACTCTCATTCCACAAGAAGAGGAATTAACATCCTAGCAAGTCCTTATCCCAGCAAGTCTTACCTGAACTCTGAGTTTTCCTGGCTGTTAAAACTGGTGAGGCTCTAAAGGAATTAAGGAGAATTCAGCTTTTCAGTGCAATGTCATAAAAACATGGCATCAGAATGAAAGTACAAATGTTCCTGTCAAGGAAAAATTTGTCAGCCTAGGTATCTTTTTCCCTTGAAAGTGATCCTTGCTTTGGGGGCCATACTGACAGGGTTACTTCCAGTTTGTATCATTAAGATATCTTGTTCTTACCTAGGAATCAAAAGACATGTCAAAACAAGGCTGATCTATTATGTGAAGAGAGAAAAAATTGTAGTAACCAATAGTAGAAACCACCTACAATTTGGCCCTCCAAGACTATTTGCACAGAATTCTTTTCTTTGGCAGAATTCAAGTATTCAAAGCTCTGTACCTAACTACTGGTGGAGTTGTGGACTGATTTAACCATTCCATCATTTTGGAACTATGCCCAAGGGGCTATAAAGCTGTATATACCCTTTAATCCACCAGTACCTCTACTAGGTCTGTACTCCAAAGAGATACAAGGAAAAAGACCTACGTGGGCAACAAAATATTTTTAGCAGCTTTTTTTGCAGCAGCAAAAAAAAAAAAAATAGAAATTGAAGGGATATCCTTCAATTGGGGAATGACTGAGCAAGTTGTGGTACATGATTATGATGGAATACTATAAAGCTATAAGAAATGAAAAACAGTGTGTTTTCAGCGAAAACCGAGGAAGACTTACCTGAATTGATGAAAAGTGAAGTGAGCAGAACCAGGAGAACATTATACACCATAACAGAAATATTGTATGATGATTTATTGTGAATGACTTAGCTATTCTCAGCAAAACAATCATCCAAGACAATTCTGAAGGATTTAGGCTAAAAAATGCTCTTTCAGTAAAAGAAGTATGGAGTCTAAATGCAGATTGAAGCTAATTTTTTTTTTTTTACTGCCGTTATTATTATTGGCTTTAGACTTTTTTTGTCTGCATTTTCTTTTGCAACATGACTAATATGGAAATGTTTTGCATGACTGTATATCTATATCAAATATATACATATATATCTATATCATTGTATAATCTATATCAAATTTCTCACCTTCTCAAGGAGGGTAGAAAGGAAGGAGGGAGAAAACATGGAGCTCAAATTTTAGAAATGTAATGGACACCCGAGATGTAACAGGACAGCTAGGCCAATTATGATTTGATAGGAGTGTTTATTAACCAGCCGGAACTGCCTCTCAGACAGAAAGACAGTCCTGAGCTTTCTGTTAGACATAATTTTATAGACAATGTGATTGCTGGAAACAGAATATGTTTCTAAGGGGTTAGCATTGTATCTATTGAGGTTAAGCTTTCTCAGTATTATTCTTATTGAAGCAAAGCATTCTCAGTATTATTCTTATTGAAACAAAGGCTTAGTATTATTTCTACTGAAGTGAAACAGACCTGAATCCGTGGGAATCTGTGGCATGTTTCTAGCAACACAGGTGAAACATTTCTTTACTATTGGAGCCTATTAGGTGGTTTCCAAGGAACCCAGTAGGGGTCACCTCTAGTAGATTCAAGGGGGCTCTAGTGTACAATTTCTGGTGGGCACTTCACTCCCCCCTTTTTTACTGGTTAATAGTTATATCTCAGACTCATCTGAGTCCAAGGGAATATAGGGGATATAGGCAGTATGGAGGGAAAAACAGCTTAACAGCTTGAATCCTTTGTCTAACATAGGTGGTTAGGCAGTTAATAAGGCAGGGGGCCAATAGCAACCCCAATAACAACAATGCAAATGGTCCCATAAGGGAAGTTACAAGTGATGTGAGCCAGGGGGCCAATTAAAAAGGGTTTGGTACCAAGACATAGATTGTTGATGATGAGCCTCTCTGTCAGCCAAACGTTGATGTACAGTAGCCAGAGATTCCTAAAGCACCCTGGAATGGTTGACATAAAAATAACAGATTTCTTCAAGGGCCATACAAATGCCACCTTGCTTGAGAAACAGAAGGTCTAAACATCAGTTTTGGAGAACCACTTTGGCCAGGGAATCTAGGGTGGTCTCCAAGTAGGAGATTTGGCTCTCCAAGTGTCGACTTGGGAGGTGAGGGCTTCAAAATTACAATTTCCTTGTACTAGGGCCGTGATTCCCACAGCTGCTGAACCTGCTATGCCTAGACCAACTAAGATAGGGACTAAAATGGGGACAGTTCTTTTATAGTGGGCTTGTAGCCCAAAATGTTCATAAGCCCCTTCTCCTGATTAAATGTATATCTGTGGAAGGACATGAACTAAAATGCAGAATTCGGGGGAGTTACCAGCAAGGAGGCATTCCTGTACCCAAGCAGTTAAGCCTCAGGTACAGGCAAACCAAGCATTTTTAGGGGCTAAGAAAACATTTGGTGAAAATTCCTGTTTGGAAAAAACCTCGACCACTGAAGCACAAAAATTTTATAAGGTGACTGCCAGAGGACATAGGCCCTAGATTTAATACACCAGGCTTGTCCCTGCACATCTCCTAACATGAGCTTGCGGAACCAAGGTTACAGCAGACAGGGAGATCGGTGCCAGTGAGTGTGGGCTTCCAATACTGAATATCATGATCAGTCAAACGCTTTGACGAATTTAAAGCTAGCCCAACAAAATAAGGAGGGGAGGGGTTCAAGCAAAACCAGCAGTCAGAAGTTAGGCTGGCATCCGAGGAATTTAGGAAAGAGAAAACAGTACCAAGAATATGAAAAGTATAAGAGTGGGCATGTAGCCTGGGGTTTGCCAAAGTAACCCCTCAACCTGCAGGGGTTATGTTAGAGTGTGGGTTAAGGGGCCCATGCGGAGTTTGATCAACATCCGGAGGTGGGTTAAGGACAGGGTGGGACCAATGGGAATGAGATGCCTTGGAACTGGAATGCATTGAATAGTAAATAAGGCTCCGGGGTCTCTTCCTACAACATAAAATCTAACTCCCTATGTCCTCCCCGTTTTCCAAGTTTTTTCAGTCCAATTTAAAATCCTGATGACAACTGGGTTACATGACTTAAGGGTATTACAATGAAATAAAATGTGGTGGTCATGGTTGCCACCAGAGACCCAGTCAGCAATGGTTACACAATCCCAATTGACAGAGTGATATTTCCCACTCCCCCCACAATCGGGAGACCCATCCTTAGGGCAGACATATGACTGGGTTGACCAAAGGCTGCTTTTCTGCTCCACAAGCATCACCATCGGTCTCCGCAAAATGCATGCCTGTGTAGGGAAACATAAATCTGGGGCTAAGCAGGGTACAGAGATCAAAGAAAAGGGTGGGCTGGCCACGAGTCACATTTTTGAAATTAGAGTCCTATCAATTGTCTTAGTAAGAGTCCAAGAGTACAAGGTGGGAGTGTAGGGGTTGGAACCAACTAGAGACAGGAGCGCTAGAAGCAAGAACATCACAACAGTCTCTTGATTTTCAGTTGCAAGTCACCAGTGGGTTCTGCTACTCACAGGTCTGGAGAGCTGGGAGGAGTTGGCACTTTGACGTGGGAGCGGTGAATCCAGGCTTTCCTTCCGGTCACTTTAGCAGCAGATGGGGTAGTCAGTATAACCTGATATGGGCCAGTCGAATGGGGCTCAAGTGAGGAGTCTAGGGGTAGTTTGCAGGTGGGCACTCAATCTCCAATATTCACTGAGTGTGCAGGATTTTAGGGTGGCCAATGAGGAGTAGCCTGGTACACTGCCCGAACTGCATTTTGGACATCTCAAGGAGCCTGGAGGGACTTGAGAAGTAAATCATTAACAGTCGTACATAACAGCATTCAACACCCAAAATACAATAGGAGGTAGGGTGCTGAACAGAATCTCAAAAAGAGAAGTGAATTTTACACATATGTATTCAGTTACAAATATTAACACTTGCTTAGATGATAGAATAACTACAAATTCAGATTAAAACAGCAAGTTCTTTTTCTCTTTACAATTTGTTACATCAATTTAGCAAGAAACATGTCTTGCAAATGGAGGTTTTAGTGGGTCTCTTAGAATCACACTAGAGATTTTAAAAATTCCTTCTAAAGGTATTTTCCTTCTTCAAAACAGTTTCAATGATCACTAAAACTTTGTGAAGGAAGTTAATTGAAAACTTTTAAATGATCTTAAGCAGTTTGCATAAACTTTCTGTACATATTCTAATTCTAGATGAAAAATAATATTAGATTTTCCAATAAGCTAACAAAAAAGCTCACATCTTTCACTGATCACTTGGTCTGAGCATAGAAACCTGTTACAGAAGGAAAAAGGCAGGGACATGTGACATTCCAAATATGCTAGGAGAAAACATTCTTGACTCTGTGTAAATTGAGGTATAGTTACAGATATTCCATCTCATGCAGCATCTGTTCCACCTCATAGCTAGACTCAGGAATAGGTGGGAAACTTTCCTTTTCAAAGGAACCTCATGGGTAAACTGAGCCAGGAGGGATCCCATCCCAGACAGAGGCTAAGATTGTCCTTTCAGCCATTACCAAATGTAGACTTCCACCTGTTGACAGCACAGGATCACATTCCTCTGAGTAGCAAGTGGCATTTCCTGTCAGACGCTGATTTAATGCAGGCAACTATACCCAAATTCAGACTCAAAATAAAATTTAGTTATGGTCCCAAGTGCTTTTTACCATAAACAACAAGCCTCACCAATCACAGCTTAGAGCCAGTTATAATTATTTCTATTCTCGTGGGGCTGTGATAAGCAATAAAAATGTATCAGATCTTATAATGTAAGGAATTCCTTTTACCATCCTTCTAAAATATAAAAGCCAATTTATAAAAATCCTTTTTAATCTTTGCAACTTCTTAGCAAGTTAGGTTCATTTAAAACTTCCTTTCTCGGGCTGAATGACCTTGCCTAGAAATAATTTCTAGAGGATTTAACAGTTTTACAACATAAAGACAATATATATGAATTGTAAGCAGGAGAGACTGCTCTGAATGGGTAGAACTAGTCAAACAAGTTTTCATACAATAATCAATAAACAATTTTAGGTTTTAACATTAAAACATTAGCCCAAAATTGCTTAGTTAACAGTTTTACAAGTTTTTTTTTTTTTTCTAAATAGCAGATATACATATTTAAAGTAACACTACTGGTCTTACACAAGTTTCTCCTCACTCAGGTTTTACAATATATAGTGTAGAAATACAACCATAAAATAAACTTCGGGATGACATTAATTGCATTTCCAAATTACATGTAAGAATGATTGATCTTACTAAGTGAAGAGGCTAGTTGACTTCTGACCTCATTTTCTCCTTTCTTTTTCTCATCTCCCCACTTTACAGATGAATTGAGACTCAGGGTTAAATGATTAAGTCTAGGTCACACAACCAGTCAGTGCAGAATTCCAAACACACTGCTTCTCACTGACAAGCTTTTTCTCACTTTTCTGATTTTCTCTCTTTCGTCTTTCTCTTAGCTTTCTCTCAGCTTTCTCTCTGTTTTTTTTCCTTTTTGCTCTATATTCTGGGGTGTTTTCTCCCTGCTCCATTATTTTCCAGGAGTCCTTAGCAACCTTCTTTAATTCCTTGGCACTGGAACAAGCAAAGTGATTATTTGCAGCAAGGGAGAGATCTCTTAGATGGTACTGAAGTTGGGGCTTCATGGTACAGAGTGAACTCTATATTTCAGGGGGAAACCCTCCATTTTCCCAAACTCATCACCCTCAAAGCACATTATCAGCTTATACTCTTATCAAATAAACCTCTATGAATGTTTAGCTGTAGCAGACCTTGGTTATGGGGTGGTCGATTTGCCTGGAGCATTGAGGAGAGGGTTTGGGGAACTTGAAGTAGAAACTTCAGGCTCTGCTTACTTAGAGAGGTGGACTTCAGGGTACCTGGCGATCTAAAACTTGCTGATGGGAGCTAAATCAAGTACTCTTTTACTAAACTATTTAGGCTGTGGAAAGAATATAATTTTAGCCTGAATAGCCCAGATGTAACACACACTTTAGTAGCTCAGATTTATCCCAGGGTTAGTATATGGAATAATGATTAACTTGTGTTTGTACCTTTGTTTCACAAGCTTCTTTTCCCTTGTCTAAATGTTCCCATGTCATTCAGAAAAGTGTTCTGTTCCAGGGATTTAACCTTTCAGGTAGGCAGATGACAAGCTCCTGTAGCTCCAATGTAGCTACTGTGCCTTCCCCCGTTTTTTATTTTTGGAGGAAGTTAACTCAAATTAACTTCACTACAGCCCTAGCTCAGTTTATAGCCAGGACAACAGGGATATAAAAATCTTAATGGTTCAAACCTCCTACTGTCTCCTTAGCTCCTTCAGAGCTGGATGACGGGGGGGGGGGGCTCCATAGCCCTAGCTAAGAAGAACTGGGACCACAGGGAAGAGAATCTTGGTGGATTTTTTTTTGCCTTTTGCTCAAATAAACTTTTCTTAGATGTTCATTCCTTTAAAATTTCATATCTACTCCAAAACTTTAAGAGAAACTGCTTCTCATACAAAACAGATAATACAACTGTTTACCAGTAACAATCATGGTCTTAATTTTGAACTTTGAAATAAAAACAATTGAATAACCAAGCTGGTGACCTTAAACTTCAGGTTTTGTAGTGCCAAATAGTAACCAGAATGAATTCAATTACCTGGATCTATATTCCCAATGATGTTGCACAGTTCTCTTTCTGTGACCCAGGAAAGCGTTAAGTGTTATTCCTATTTCAAAGTGCAGCTTGAAAACCTACTTCTCTTTGATCATTGAAGTGACCCCTTTTCCCTTAGACAGATTTTTTGGGGGAAATTTCCCATTCTCTCTCTGTCCATTTGTCTTTCTACTTCGAGGACTTTGGCTGGAGTTCAAGGAGTAGAACGAGAAATGGTTTTCTGCCAGCAGCCTTTCTTTAAGAGATTATCAATCTTTCTAGCTCAGGTACAGCATTCTTTTGGCTGCTTGGGTAAATTTGGCTTACAGGGTGGAAGATTTAAAAATTTCTTTCCACAGACAGACTGAATATACAAAAAAACACAGCAGAGCAAAAGGAAGAAGGTTTCCTCTTTTCCACCTGCCAGTATCTCAGAGACAGGATATACACAAAACAACACAACACACAGGCAGTGACATCTAGCAACAATCCACAAACAGACAGTTAAAGGTGCAGTAACACTTTAACAGCAAACACAAAATTCAGAGGAGAGGGAAAAGAGAAAAAAAAATAAAAACAAAACAGAAACCAGCACTCCGTCAGCGTCCTGACCTTGGAGGCCCGTAGGGGCTGTACCACTGCATCCAGCTTAGCCTCCTACTTTTACCTGGGGCCGAGGGACAGAGTCTCAGTGATCACCCCCTAGGTACCTTTACAGATCATGAGTACTCACCTAACAGAACACTCTTGGATCGAATTGAAATAATTTGCATAGGACTCAGGTTCCAGTCAGCTCAGGGAAGCAATGTGAGCCTGGGGCCAAGGAATTTCACTTGGTGGCCTCCCCTAGGTGAGACTGCTCTCCTGGCCCTCCAGGGAGCTTGGTCCAGCTGGCAAACAGAGCCAAAGGCTATCTTGGTGGAACCTCCAATATGTAATGGACACCCGAGATGTAACAGGACAGCTAGGCCAATTATGATTTGATAGGAGTGTTTATTAACCGGCCAGGACTGCCTCTCAGACAGAAAGATAGCCCTGAGCTTTCTGTTAGACATAATGTCATAGACAATGTGATGGCTAGCAACAGAATATGTTTCTAAGGGGTTAGCATTGTTTCTATTGAGGCGAAGCTTTCTCTGTATTATTCCTATTGAAGCAAAGCCTTAGCATTATTTCTACTGAAGTGAAACAGACCTGAATCCGTGGGAATCTGTGGCATGTTTCTAGCAACACAGGTGAAACATTTCTTTACTATTGCAGCCTATTAGGTTGTTTCCAAGGAACCCAGGAGGGGTTCCCTGTAGCAGTTTCAAGGGGGCTCTAGTGTATAATTTCTGGTGGGCACTTCAGAAACAAATGTTAAAATTTTTTGTTTACATGTAATTGAGAAAAAAATGAAATAAAAATTAAATGTTTAAAAAAGTTCTGTGCCTGAATTGAGGGATAGCATTGATAAAAGCTTGGAAAAAGAAAGATCCTTATCAGGGGTGGCTAGGTGGCGCAGTGAGTAAGAACACCAGCCCTGGAGTCAGGAGGACCCAGGATCAGTTCTGGCCTCAGTTACTTAACACCCACCCACACACACACACACACACAAAATTGGCTGTGTAACCTTGGGCAAGTTACTTAACCCCAATTGCTTAAAAAAAAAAAGAAAGATCCTTATCTTCTGGCTTCCAACTTTTAGAGGAGGACAGACTCTTCAGATGCATGAAGGGAAAAAGCTGACATGTAAAGGAACCAATATAGGGATCATTTCCCTGTGAACTGTTTTCTACATTAGAGACTTTAAGAAATTTCTCATCAGTTAAGATCTGGGGCTGTCTTGCTTGTACTGAGATATTTGTTCCCAATGGGAGAGTACATTCATTCATTAATATCTGGTACACACTCTGATATCTGTTTACTATCATCTTGTATAAATGGGTTTATTTGCTATGTATTCATTGTGAAATTAGCACTCAGTGGAAAGGAATCCAAACTTTGGCTATATAGCTTGGAGTACTACTCTGTTGATGAAAAGTGATTAGGAGCATAACTTGAACATAAAAAGCAAATTTCCTTCAGACTAACAACATTTAAGGTGCTGCATATATATATGTATGTATGTATGTATGTATTCTTGTATCATACCCTTTCTCTGTGGCAAACAAAGCTAAACTCTGGCCACAGCCTCCTGTTTCTCCTCTTGGAAGGAATCAAAGACCCTTCAGAGAAGGATGGTTAGGGAAGACTATAGATATGCATGTGTCCCTGCTGCCACCTCCAGATAGACAGACCTATGTAGACATGCATAACTAACTAGGACAATAAATCACAGGCCACTTCCCTTAAGTAAAATGTAACTCTTGTCATACTTTTCACCAGCAAAGGAATATTGTACATGAAGCAGATGCTCTGCAAATAATATTGGCAGTAACAATGGTGGAAGCGATATTATTGGTGATGGAATAGATCTAAAAATTATCAGGAAGGATATAGAGACTAGAGGGAAGCCTGAGGTGATGAGGTCCTATACCAAACTGATAACAGTGTGAGAGGAAAAAAGGTGATACCCAAGAGATGTTACAAAGGTAAAAACAACAGAACTTGATAACTGATTGAATATAAAGTATTGGAGAGTAGTTGTGAATAACATATTGGTTGTGGACACGGCATATTTGTTAGATGATGATGCTTTCAAAAGTAACAGGGAAGTTGGAGAGGGGAGGTTGGGGGGGATGATGAATTCAAATTTGATCATATTGCTCTTAATATGTGTATAGGGCATATAGTTTGAAATGTCCAATAGGAAGTTTCAAATGCAAGTCTAGAGGTTAGGAGAAAGGTTAAGGCTAGTAGATAGACCTGAGAACCATCAGCTATGGGATAATAATTAAATCCATGGGAATTGATGATATTGCCAAAGGAAATGGTAGGGAAGGAGAAGAGAATATGACTCAGAATAAACCAAGGGGATACTCATGTTTATTCAGTATGACCTGGATAAAGATCCTGCAAGGGAGACTGAGAAGTAATTATATAGGTAAGGGAAGAACCAGGATAGAAGAGGGTCATAAAAAGCTACAGAAAAGAGGCTATTAAAGAGAAGAGAGTGATCAACAGCATTAAAGACTTCAGAGAGGTGAAGGAGGACAAGGATTGAGAAAAGATAATTAGATTTGTCAATTATGAGCTCATTGGTAACTTGGAGAGAGAGTTACTGTAAATAAGCAGAGAGGAGATAATAATGCATTCAAGTCAAGACAAATAGCAAGAGCAAAGGTATAGAAACTATGACAACCTCAAGATCAACACAGGACACTTGAGCAGGGAATGGTATCATGCCATGCCCATCTTTTTGGCAGAGACTATATTACGTGTAAGATCATCAGCGACCAAACTAAGTGGAATCACCATGTAATGGTGTCCAATTGTAATAGTGTCACCAGAAGATTTCGACAGCTGTACAGTAATGTAGGGTTTCTACTTCTTATATACCCTGGTTAAATATTTTCCCTAGGCATATACCCTCCAATTATGAATGTAGTCTACAGATTTCTCCATACACATTTCATAGGTGTCCTCTATTTTTATTTCTGCTAATAATGTTAATACTCAGTGGGAGAGTTTGGCCAACACATATTGAGGAAATGTTCTATTACAACTTTTCTTGCTTCTTTTAAATGGCTTTGATTTCAACTTATACTTTCTTTTTTTTTCTTTTCCCTTTTTTTGTCTTCATTAATTTGTTTGTTTACATTTAGTTTCCAAGATTCAGTTCCACAATCCCTTGAGTTTCAAATTTTCTCCCCCTCCTCCTTCCCCTCTCCCCCCACCCATGGAAGCATGCAATCAAAAATAGGATCTGCAAATACTTCCACATTTGACATTAGTCAGGTTATAAAGAAGGATTGTAACAGATGGAATGAACAATGGGAAACAGGAAACAAAACCAAACAAGAAAAAGAAAGAGAGCTAGTAATTTGCTTCAATCTGCATTCAAACTCTTTTTTTTCCTAGTTCTTTCTCTGAATATAGACATCTCTCTCCATCATGAGTCTTTTGGAGTTGTCTTATGAACCTGCATTGCTGAAAGGAGTCCAGTCTATCAAAGTTGGCCATCACATATATTTTGTGTCTTTAACTATGTACAGATTTCTCCTGGTTCTGCTCTTCTCACTCAGCATCAGTTCGTATAAGCCTCTCCAGGTAAATATGAAGTCCATCTGCTCCTCATTACATTCATATAGCATTACTTGTTTAGCCATTCCCCAACTGATGGGCATCCCCTTAATTTCCAATTCTTTGCCACCACAAAAAGAGCTGCTATAAATATTTTTGTACATATGGGTCTTCCTCAAACATTTGCTAGTTATACTTTCTTACTAGTAAATAGAAATATATCTTTGGGGACTCATGGGTTATGGTTTTGAGTAGATATGGAAATGTAAAATACTTTGAATCTAGGTCAGCTTGCCTCGTTGCCCCATGTTGAAAGTGGGCTGGATCATAGATTTTGATATAGAAGATCTGGAAGAGATCAAAGAAATTAACCATGCCACAAAGTTGTGTCTTAGGAAAAATAAAATAGTCTCAAAATAGTGTATATTTTTATGTGAAGATAGAGAGACTGGTAGCAGGGAGAGCACTTCCATGACTTTGTAATTGTCCAAGTAGGAGGTAAATATGGTCTGAAATAGGCAGGTGGCAATGGGAATCAAAAGGAAGAGATGCATGCTTCATGAAGAATACATCGACAAGACTCAGTGACTGACTGTTTTCAGACCATCTGGTAAGGCCTTATATACATCATCTTATCATCATTGTCATTATCATCATCATCATGAAACATCTATTGAATATTTATTATTTGTAAGGCACTGTGTTAAACGCCAAGAAATAAAAGAAAGAAAAATAAATGATGACTGAGTTTATGAACCTAAGTGCCTGAGGAAGTGATAGTACCATACACAGAAATAGGAAAGTCAGGAGGGAGAGATGGTTTAAAAGGGAGAGAGTTGCGACTTTAATTTTATTTATTTATGTGTATTTTAATAAGTAATTTTTCAGACAATGAGAAGCAGAGTGATATAATGGATAGCGACCTTACCTTGAAACCAAAAACAACTGGATTCAAATCCTACCTCGAACCTATACTTGCTATGTGACCCATCATGTGCAATCATCTTTTCCCCCCTATGCTACTGTGTTATGGAAATGCTTGTTTTATTTCTTAAGTTTGGAATAAAATAAATATTTTTTAGAAGTAGGTGGCAAGTATCTTAACCTCATAGTGCTCTAGGTAACTCTTTATTACTAGAAGCTCCAGAAAAGAGTGTCAAATTCAATGGTAGAGAAAGTTCTTTACTGGAAGCTCCCAATGCCAATGAAATCACAGATCTTATTCCTTTCTTTCCCCCCACAAAATTCTCAAACAGCTACAGAAGCAATCAACTTACTTGTAATTAGTCTATAATTTTAGAGATTTTCTCATGGAGCTTCTCTTACCCCTCTTCTTTTTTATCCTGCTCTTTATTCTACTTCTATTTCTCCCTTTTTTCATTCTCCTTCCCTCCCTTATCCCTTATTAATAACTCACATTTCTCCTTATAGATGGACTTAATATTGGGTGAGCTTAGGTTGAAGAAATGGCAAAACATCCAGGAAGAAACTTCCAGCTGAAAGTTGAGAATGGAAGTATGGGCCAGAAATTCAAGATACAGTTATGATAGATAGATAGATTTAGAGATATATGTATGTATATGTATAATATGTGCTCTATAGACAGAGTATGCATTTATCTATATACAGATAAAGATACCTATAGAGGTAGATATTGACCTATAGAGAGATACAGAGATTGATAGATACCTATAAATATGGAATTATATATAGAGTTCAATAGATTTCTCTATATATTTTATTTATCTATATTGATTGATGGGTATCTATATAGAACTTATAGATTTATAATACATATAGATATTATCGCTCTTTCTCTGTCTTCTCAGTCTCTATCAATTATACCTTGAATTTCTGTCCCAAACTTCCATTCTCAACTTCCAGGTGAATATTTTTTACTGAATGCTGAGAGATAGAGAGAGAGAGAGAGAGAGAGAGAGAGAGAGAGAGAGAGAGAGAGAAAGTGAGAGAGAGTATAATTGAGAATATTAGTTCAAAAGAAGTTTTCTTGATATTTTCTATCTTTAGTAAAGAAAAAAAGAATCAGCAAAACAAATAATGCATAGAAAAATTCTGAAAGTAGATGCAAAGTTTCACATCTCTGAAACTCCCACCTCTGCAAAAGGGTGAGGTGGGATCATCTTCTTTAATGCCAAGCTTGTTCTTTGCAAATTAGCCACATTCACTTTTGATTACTCTGTGACTGTTTTTCTTTCAATTTATGTTACTAGACATTAAGCTAAAACCTGATTCTTAAGAAATTTTCTCTTGAAGCACTCAGGTGGGAGACCTAATGAGTGTAAAAAAAGGAATCTGACCCTCCCTCTAGGTGGTCAGGCTTCTCCAGGACTGAGCCCTGTCTGGACTGTGTGCAGAGCAGAGGGGCCCCTTAGTGGAAAGGGAGGGGAAAATTGGCCCAGGCAACTTCAGCCCAACAGTAATTATTATTGTTAGGTAAGCAAAGTACTGAAATACTTCTCTTTAATATAGAGTTATCAATGATCTATATAGATACAACACATTTTGAAATGAGAAGTATATACTTTAAAAATTAGTCAATGGTTGTGTAGCATTTCTCTTTTATCCACGACTAATTGCAGTTCAACCACAGGTGGCAAAATTGGTTATAATTTACTATGAAGTATGAGAGGCATTAGCTCAAATTTTCTGAAACAGATTAGGCTAAAAAGATTTATGATTACATTTAGAAACATTAGACTCAAGACAGCACGTTGAGGCATGACAAAATAGCAGCTAATAACAGATCTCATTAAAGACTGTTTATTTAAATGAATATTACCCTGTCAGGGTTATTTTCTCTGCTGGATAGAACTCACTTTCATCCAGTTAAATAATGCCAAAATACAGACACCAGAGGATATGAATGTACCAATAGAGAGCTAGAAATACAAATTCAGGCTCTTACTAATCCATCCTAATTCTTAGATAATTCTATGGTATTCTGGTTTCTTCTAGACTTTGGGCCCTAACCCTAGAAGATCTTTTTACTTTTACACAAAAGAAGAATAAAACTCAGAAGGAACATCTCAGAAATATAGCCCATCTGTGAATATAGCAGGCAAATCTGAGTCACTCCACTCTGTTGAAGATGTTCTCTCACAAGTAGCATCAGGGAGGTGAGTGCTTTTCTGTGGTAGAATAGACATCTCAACCTCTTCTCTCTCCATCTTCTCGAGGGAAGACTTTATTTTCCTGCTAGGAGGGGAAGAAGGAGATAGGAGCCAGAAGCTTTGTTAGTTTGTTCTCCTGTGAGAGTAGTGGTACTGAAGAGTGAGGTAGTACTGGACTAGAATTATATCTATCTAGTTCCTTAAATGTTATTACTCTAGGGGATGCAGTTTTCAGCTTCAAGTAAACTTCTGGTTACTGTTCATTAATGGGACTCAAGATCTTTATATAAGACTTGACTCCTTTTCTACTCCATGCCAGTTTCTCAATGAACACACACGGTAGGTAGCAAAGAAACCTGTCTGAGTCAATAACGAAACCAAAATTTAACATAACTGCCAAGCATTCAAATTCTACTTCAGAGGGCAAAATCTAAAGGGCTGGTCATGTTATTCAAATGCCAAATACACAGTTGCCTAAAAGACTATTTTATGAAGAACTCACAAAAAGCAAATGCTCACATGGAGGTCAGAAGCAGTGACACAAGGACACTCTTAAGGTCTCTCTGAAAAACTCTGGAACTGATTATAAGACATGGGAGCGACCAGCACAGCATGGCATGCCTGCATCAAAGAAGGTACCATGCTCTATGGGCAAAGTAGAAATGTGAGTTATACTAATTTAGACATCTCTACTCCAAATGTTCATGTGAACTATTACTTTCCCACCTGTGGTAGAGTCTTCCAAGTTTGTATTGGTCTGATCAGTCACAGTTAGACACACTATACCTGACCCCAACATAGTGATGTCATTTTGGTCCTTTGCAAGAATGAAGGACAACAACCAATCAACACCCCTTTATTTTTCAGACTGTCCTACTTAAGTTCTCACAGTTCTGTGTGTTGTTCCCTACTTTTCACAGACTGTTTACTATGAATTAAATGTGCCATCTCCATACCTGTACCTCTTAGAATTCTTATCTTCCCTCAAGGTTCGGCTTATTTGTCATGTCCTGGGAAGCTTTTCTTGACACTCTATTATTCATTAGTTTTCTTTCCTCAAATTATTTATGTATGTATTTACCTAATTATGAACACACCTATCTCAAGGAGAATGAAAGCTACATGAGACCAATCTTATTTTTTTTTTCCTTTTGTCTTTCTATCCCCATCCCTAAAACCAAAGTCAACCTCTTACACATAGTAGGCATTTGATAAGTTGTTGTTGGATTGCATAGAATTTCATTATTTGTACTCTTCAATGTTTGTTTTTCTCTCCTCCCTGATGATCTCAAAATAATCTTTCTTCTTCTATATAGTAGTAGTCTCTGATTATTTTTTTGGAGGGTGTACCACTTTTAGGCAGAAAAAGATAATATACCCACATAGTCCATATATGGAAACTCTATCTGCACCTGGAAATGAAATGAAAAAGACTAAGACTCAGGAGTTTCAGCCATGGGGATCTTGTCTAACCCAGGATTCCAGGTCATCCAATTATCCAATAAGATCAGCATGGAAGCCTTGAGAAGCTGGAGTCTAGGGATATGAACCTATGTGGGCTCTTAGGACTTAGAACTAAATTAGACTCATAAAAGCTGCTGAGTTAAGCCATGAACCTAATCCCCTTCCCTTCCTTAGAGACCAAGGTTATTTAAATGGGGAAAAGGAGGACTATTCCTTGAAGGTATGGAGGGAGGTAGGGAGTTTGTGTTTTGTTTTGCTGCACAAAAGGCTGTTAGGTGGCCCAATAGAAGGCTAAAGTGTCCAATCTGCTGGTTGTCCTAAAAAGAATGAGTCTTCCTTGTAGAAAAGCATGGAGAGAAGAAGCTAGAGATATCTGTTTTGCCTCCTTCAAGTCACACGAGGACAGGGCCTTGCCATATGTGGGTCTCTCTACATATGTGTGGTCATTTCTACTGCTACATTAGTAAATATCTTTGCTAAAAGTTCATTAGGTCTTCTGATTATTAATAAGATGAATATTGGTGAAGATTTATGTATTATAATGTTAGGAGTACAGAACTACAGGGTATCCTCTGAGGATGCATTTAATGAATTTGAAGACAAGTTAAAGAAGGAGCCCAGAGAAAAATACTACAATAAAACTGCAGAAATTTTCAGTCGAGATAGCATTCCAAATTCATGTAGTCTGACTCCCTTCCAACATAGAATTCCCCTCTATTATCAAATCAGATGTTCAAATCCTCCTCAGAATCACTTTTCTCTGAAGAGTTTTGTAAAGTGTAAAGGATGTTAAGGCACTGTATACTTGCAATTCATCTTCCCTTTTGTCTTCCTCTTTCTTCACTTCCTTCTAATCACAGCTATTGGTAAAGTTATACCAATGTCCTTAACCCATCATAAAGTAGACACTACTTAAAGAATTTTTGTAATTGTCCTTGAAAATAAGAGACAGATGGCAGGACCTCTATATTACTCTCATCCAATTTACTCTCCACTTCCTTTTTCTCTTTCCTCACACTTCCCATAAACACATTCATAACTAATTTTCTTTTTTTTTTTACATTAAACTGTTTTAATGGTCTTAAAATTCTGTGACAGATTTTTGGTCAAGTTGTTTCCATTTAAAAATTACTGATTTTAAAAACTAATAACTTAAAACTGCCACAAAACAAATGGTCCACAAAAATATTCCTTTCCTCCTGAAGCTTTTACAATGCATTGTAATCATTAACCAGTCTTTTACTATTAAACTTAAATGGCCAATTGAGACAAACAGTACTGAGACCATTCTTCCACCACTGATTAAGACTGGGGTGGCAGGTGTTGTACAGAATATTCATTTAGCCTTCTGGGCCTTCTGGGCAGATTTTGTGACCTTGCCAGCTCCAGCAGCTTTCTTGTCAACTGCCTTGATAACACCAACTGCAACAGCAAAATGACCCAGAGGAACTTAGGGCCATCTTCCAGCTTCTTACCAGAACAATGATTGAACTTTTCCTTCAGTTCAGCAAACTTGCAAGCAATGTGTGCAGTGTGACAATCCAGAACAAGGGCATAGCCAACACTGATTTGGCCTGGATGGTTCAGGATAATAACCTGTGCCGTGAAACCAGCTGCTTCCATAGGTGGGTCATTCTTGCTATCACCAGCCACATTACCAGGGCATACATCTTTGACAGACACATTCTTCACATTGAAACCAATGTTATCGCCTGGCAGAGCCTCACTCAAAGCTTCGTGGTGCATTTCAACAGACTTTACTTCAGTTGTAATATTTACTGGGGCAAAGGTGACCACCATGCCTGGTTTGAGAACACCAGTTTCCACTTGGCCAACAGGTACAGTACCAATACCACCAATCTTGTAGACATCTTGGAGGGGTAGATGAAGGGGCTTGTCAGTTGGATGAGTCGGTGGCAGAATGCAATCCAAAGCTTCAAGCAGTATAGTTCCATTAGCATTGCCATCCTTACGAGTGACTTTCCATCCCTTGAACCAAGGCATATTAGAGCTTGGCTCCAGCATGTTGTCACCATTCCAACCTGAAATTAGCACAAAATCTACTGTGTCAGGGTTGTAGCCTGATAGGTTACATATTATATATTACTTAATATAGGTACTGACTTCCTTGACAATTTCCTCATATCTCTTCTGGCTGTAAGGGGGCTCGGTGGAATACATTTTGTTTATGCCAACAATCAGTTGTTTTACACCTAATGTGTATGCCAGAAGGGCATGCTCACGGGTCTGCCCATTCTTTGAGATACCAGCTTCAAATTCACCAACACTGGCAGCAACAATCAGGACAGCACATCAGCCTGAGATGTGCCTGTGATCATGTTCTTGATAGAAGTCTCTGTGTCCTGGAGCATCAAAAATGGTACATAGTACTTGCTGGTCTCAAATTTCCACAAGGAGATATCAATAGTGATACCATGCTTACGTTCAGCCTTCAGTTTATCCAAGACCCAGGCATATTTGAAGGAGTCTTTTCCCATCTCAGCAGCCTCCTTCTTGAACTTCTCAATGGTTCTCTTATCAGTTCCACCACATTTGTAGATAAGGTGGCCTGTGGTAGTGGACTTGCCCGAATCTTTGTGTCCAGTGATGACAATGTTAATGTGAGTCTTTTCCTTGCCCATTTTTGTGGAGTTTTAGCGTTGGTTTTCACAACACCTGTTTTCTGGCGGCAAACCTATTATGAAAAAACCATAACTAATTTTCAATATGTTAAGTGATCTTTAGCAAGCTGAACTATAAATCAGGACTGTTCATCTGAAGCGAAGCACACGTAAATGTAATATTACATAGATCCTTGGATGTCTCTCTTAGGGACAGGATGGGATCTGTGAATACTTTGGTTTAGGGAACTCCCAGGGAAGAAAACTCTTTATTTTCCTCCCACTTAGTCATGTTTCAAAATTGTAAAATAAATTATAAATAATAATCAAGAAACATAAAGTGAAAAACGTATGCCTAAATCTGTACTTAGATTTTATCAGATATATTTCTGAAGGTGGATAGCATTTTTTATCATGAATCCTTGGTACTTCAATTTCACAATCCCAACTCTATTCTGGTCATTTCCAGATGGACTTCCTGATGCCCAGCAAATGTAACATATCAAAAACTAATCCCAGAAACTTGCCACAGTCTTAAATCAATTCCTAAGTTTCCAGTTTCTTCTAGAAGTGCCCCCTTTGTCCATACTTTCGTCCCATAAGCTTGAAAATGGAAAGGCATTATTCAGTCTTCTCTGTCTTTCAATCCTCACATTCAACCAGCTTCCAAGTCCTGGATGCTATGACATTTTGTGCATATATGTTTAGTATTGTTATTTCTTCATTGTCTATAGTTCATTTTAGCAAGATGTAGTTTCCTTGTTTATCTTGTTAAATTAGATCTATTTTTACTTATGCTTTGTCTGAGATCATGATTGCTACCTCTATTGTTTTTACTTCAGTTAAAGCATAATAGATTCAACTACAGCCCCTAATTTTTACTCCTTATGTGTTTCTTGTTTTCAAGTGTGTTTCTTATAAACAGCATATTATTAGATGCTGTTTTCTAATCCATTCTGACAATTGCTTAGGTGAATTCATTTTTTGAATTTCTTGGGTGAATTCATCCTATTCACATGCAAAATTATGAATACCAATAGTGACTGTCCCTCCATCCCTTTTCTTCTATTTTATCCTTTCTTTCTTTTTGTCCTGCCCCACCTCAAAAATCTGTTTTGCTTCTTCCTTATGTTATCTTCCTTATCTTCCTCTCTTTATCACCCCACTCCTCTTTCTCTTATACATTTCCCTTTTTAACTGTTGGGTAAGGAAGATTTCTACAATGAAAAGAGGATTTATATGTGTTTTTGCCTCTTTGAATCAATCCAGATGAGAGGTTCAAGCATTGGCCCCCTCACAATACCATTTACTCCTCCACTTTAAAAGTTCTTTGTGCATCTCTTTTATGTGGGATAATTCCCCCATTTTTCCTTTCCCTTCCCCCTTCTCCCAGTGTATCCCTCTTCTTTTGAATGAATCCATTTTTTTACATTATCACAACATAATTGACTCATTCCTGTATCCTCTGTTTATGTAGTACTTCTAATTGTATTAATAAAGTATTTTTTTAGGAGTTACATGACTCATCTTTGAATACAGGAATGTAAATAGGTGAACTGAATACAGTTACTTATGATTTATCTGTCATGTTTACTTTTTTAATGTTTTCTTAAGTTTTATATTTGAAAGTCAAATTTTCTATTCAGCTCTGTTTTGTTTTGTTTGTTTGTTTGTTTGTTTTAAACCAAGAATACTTGAAAGTCCTCTATTTCACTAAATATCCATTTTGCCACCTGATGGATTCATACTTAGTTTTGCTGAGTTTTTGCTGACAACTTCTTGGTTGTAATACTAGTTCCTTTGCCTTTTTTAATACCATATTTCAAACCCTATGCTCCTTTAATATGGTAGCTACTAAATCTTGTGTGAGCCTGTCTGTGGTACATTTTATTTGAATAGTTTCTTTCTGGATACTTGAAGTATTTTCTCTTTTACCTGGGAGCTTTGGAATTTGGCTATAATATTTCTGGGAGTTTTCATCTTGGGATCTCTTTCTGAGGATGTTTGATGGATTCCTTCAATTTCTATTTTAACTTCTGGTTCTAGGATATAAAAGAAGTACTCCTTCATAAGTTCTTGAAATATTATATCTAGGCTCTTTCTTTGATCAATGGCTTTCAGAGAGTCCAATAATTTTTAAATTATCTCTGCTCTATTTTCCAAGATTTTTTCTGATAGATAAAATTAATATTTTCTTCTATTTTCCATTTGTTTTACTTTGTTTTATTACTTCTTGGTATTTCACAAAAACCATTATCTCCCACATGCCCAATTCTGATTTTTTTAAGGGATTATTTTCTTTAGTGGGCTTTTGTACCTCTTTTTCCATTTGACAAATTCTGCTTTTTAAAGAATTATTTTCATCAGTGAAGTTTTGTTCCTTTTTTTTTCTCCATTTGGTTTATATTTGCTTTCAAGGTGTTATTTTCTTTAGTATTTCTGTGCCTCTTTTACTAAGCTGTTAATTATCTTTTCATAATTTTCTTACATCGCTATCATTTCTTTGCTTGATTGTTCTTCTATCTCTTTTGATTTTTAAAATCTTTTTTTTTTTAGCTCTTCCAGGAATTCTCATGGGGCTTGTATCAAATTCATGATTTTCTTTGAAGCTTTGCTTGTAGCTATTCTGACATCACTATCTTCTTCTGAGTTTGTGTCTCAATCTTCCCTGTCATCACAGTAGCTTTTTTTTTTAATCAAGTCCTTTATTTGTTGATTGTTTATTCTCCACCCCAATTCTCAACTTTGAACTTATATTAAAGTTGTACTCTATTCCTTGGCATGTCAGGGTAAGGGAGGCTGTAGAATGGCACAGTTCCAAGATTCAGACTTTTTTTCTCTACTCTTTTCAGAGTTGTTTACGAGGGTTTGGAAGTTTTTGGTGCATCTAAGGTGATGTTATGTGGGGAGAAGTGTGATCACTGTTCCCTTGTTATAGAAAGTGATTCACTTCTCAAGGGCCCTGATTCCTTGTGACTGCAAAGGATACTGCTTCTCTGGGTCCTTACTTCTCTGGGTCAGCAAGCACTCCTCTCTACACTGGAAGTGACCTGGAAGTGGGTATAAACAATGGAGTTGCCAAATACTGCCCTGTGTTGTACCCACTGCTAGCACTGGGGACCCCTGTAATCTTTTTCTCACCATTTGTCTGATACCCTTACCATATCTGGTTCAAGAGTTCTTGAAGCTGATGCTGTTGCCACATCCAAGGTCCACTTCTAGTGTTGCCACCATGTGTGCTCCAGGGCAGAGCTCACCACAATGTCACTGACCTCTCCTTCTAAACTCCTAAGTTGTCTTGAGCTGGACAGCTGTCTCACCCTGACTCTTTATTTTTTTTTAACTCTGCCACTCCAGAATTCAATTTAAGGTGTTATTTTAACATTCTTTGGATGAGAATGTTAGGAGAAGTCAGTTATAGTGCTTCCTGTATTCCACCATCTTGGCCCCACCACTGGCAGTCTCAGAAATTCCTTTGATTCATAAATGTTAAAACCTTTTCTGCAACTTACTGTCTTAGAGAGTTGCCTAGAACACTCAGAGGCTCAATGATTTTCCCAGGATGACACAGGCAGCGTGTGTCAGAGGTGAGACTATGAACTCACGTTTTCCTGGATTTGAGGATTCCCTTGATCCATTACAACACACTGCCTCTGTGACAACTTTGTAAATATTTCTCACTATTTTAACAAAATTTGTGGGGAGAAAAGAAAATACATTTAAAGTTGTATGACTTCCAGATTGGTCTCTTGGGAAGCTTTGGTTTATGTCACCATATTTTTATTTGGATGATAAATGTTCCTATATTGCTGCACCAATTTATTTTTTTTTCATTTAGCACATTTATTGATTAACAACTAAATGAAATACAAAAGTGAATAACATATTGACCCTGATTAACAAAACACACCATCAAGTAGGGAAGATGAAATAAGTGCACACACAAATGTCTTATACTTATATTGCAATGCAGAATATGATTCATTCACCAAAGAAATGTAGAAAACATTATAGGAGTAAGTAGTGTTCAAGGGGTATTATGAAGATGAAGAAGAGATCATATACAGAAGATTTCATACTAGCATTCTACCTTGAATAAGTAGCAAATCAATCTGGTATATGAAGCTGTGCCAGGGATTAAAGGAGCTGCAGGAAGGAGAAAACCCTGTAGCCACCCACTCAACTCCATACTGGGGAGGAGTAGTCTAAAATTTGCTGGCCTGCGCATCACCCCGTTTCTACCAGCAGCCTTAACCTCATGGCTACAGACTGTAAACACATCATTGCCAATCACCACACGCAGTCAATCTCATTTGAGTCTGGTAGGGATCCGTACACTGTGGAGTATGCCGCCTGTGTTGCCAAAGATCCTGTCAGTCAGAGAGCCTGCCACATCCTGGAGTGTCCAGGACTAACACAGGCTGTCATGAGCACCATTGGCCAGGTCTTTGAGCCGCGCTTCAAATAATACCTCAGGAACCCACCCAAGCTTGTCACTCCCCACAGCAGAATGACTGACTTTGATGTCTCAGCTTGGGATGAGGAGGAAGAGGAGACACATGACTATCAGTCCCATAATGACTTTCCAGGGAAGGAGCCCCATCTTGGCGGGGTAATAGACACGAAGCTTCCGGATGGAGCTTACCCTGCAGTTCCTCGTCCACCTCCACCCAACCATTAAACATCTAGGAGCCACTTTGACTGTTGGAGAACTAGCGGGTGGTGACCCTGATATTCGAAAACAGCTCCCCAACTCCTGGACCAGCTAGAGAACTATTTGATGATTCCTCCTATGTCAGTGTTCAGAACCTGGAAAAACGTCTGGATGGTCCCTCTAACTTCACTACCAATGGCAGCACCCCACGTGACCTCTTTGAGATATTTGAAGATGCTCTTTGTGTCCCCCCCATGTGCCGATACAAGACCAATGGCTGAGCAGCTCGGAGGGCATCTCTGGTTCCACCAGAAGTTGAGTAGGCAGGAGGCGGGGGTGGAGAGGGCACAGCTGAGGTTCCTGGTTCAGGAGAGTAGGACCACCCCAGGCCAGCATGTCTTTACTGGTTTGCAGAGTGCTCAGCCCAGACTTTTGCTGCTCGGTGATGCTGAAGGCATAGTTAGGACAAAGGATCACCAATTGGAAAGCATCAGTCACTTCCTCAGCTACCACATGAACAATCACCTACCCATTGTCTCTGCAGGTAGGGAGCTTTGTCTTCAGCAGAAGGTAGAACGGAAGTATGTAACTGACCTGTTCCAACCTCCTGGACACTCCCTTTCACTATTCTGGTCCCAATTCCAACAGTTTTCTGGGGGTAATGCTATGGTTGCAGCACTCTGTTGTACCTGTGAATGGCCTGAATCCTAAGGTTCAAGACCTGGAAGAGGAGTTCATTTTTCTTCTCCTTCACCAGAGTATTAGAGCGCATGCAGCCTCATGGCCCTCATATGGGTTTGGGCAAGACCCCCTAACAGTAGAAAGGATTCTTAGGGACAACTCCAGTGGAGTGGGATTTTTCTTCAAAGGGATAAAATTCTGTCCCTCCTCCAGTGTTTAAACCTTGTGCCTTTGACCATGTGCCAGGTCTAAATGAGTTTCATGTTAAATGAGTTTCATTTATGTTAAATGAGTTTCATTTCATGAGTTTTCCTGTGGACTAGAAATGATGATACTCCATCTGCCCCCCCACCCATCCTGTCCCCCCTAGCCCTCCCTTAGCCTGGGGCTCCCAAACTGGGCTTGAGAGACCAGGGCAGACATGGTTGCTTGCCTTTCTTCAAAAAGGATTTTAATCCTCAGAGCCTCTCCCAGAACCCCACTTCCTGGCCAGGGGGAGGTGAATGTCCCATCCCTCTACCACATACACAGAGTGTCTCCTGACCAGGGACCCCTATTCTAGAGATCTGTATATTCATTTCATAAACATCCATTCCCCCCACCTCCGATGTTGTATGGTTGTATGCACACTTGTCTCACTGTACAGCCAAAGGGTAGCCACTTGTAGCCTCTCCAACTCCTTTGAGTTGGACAGTGAATCCAGTGTTTGGTTCTTCTATACAGTCAACTCTCAATTTTCTGCATTATTTGAGGTATAATAGATATCTGTAGCAGTGAAACATCGCCAAATAATTTTTATTCAGTTTGGGAATATTATAGTTTGGCAACTGAATTATTTCCTGGTTTTTGTCTTGCTTTAGCACAAGTTATCTTTCACATATAGCATCTTTTTTTATTTTTTTCAAGCTTCATCTATTATATCATTTTATCACACCAAGCCTGTGAAATAAGTAGCACAGGCATTATTATCTCCATTATGCAGGAGAGAAAACTGTTGCATAGGGAAAGTCAGGTGATTGTTGAAGCCCATATAGTCAGTAAATGGCCAGGACTAAAAGCCAGACCTCATCCTAGCCTAGTGAAAAGGCTGGAATTTAACTTTGCTGCAGATAAGCCTCAGAGGAGATCATTGAAATCAATGTATTTATTGAGTAGCTATTGCTAGACATTGTGACGAATACAGAAGAGGTAGAAGATACTGAGGAGGTGTGGATAATGGAGAATTGACTGTATCTTTATCTCCTCCTTCTCCGTTTCTCTCTCCTACACTTTTGTTTGAATCTATTTACAGGTCTCCCTTATACCAAAGGGAAATGTCATTAAAGATCTTTATTTCTTTAAAAAGAAAAAAAGATTACCGTAGACCGAGAAAGTGACAGAGAGAACTCTCTTGAGAAATAAATATTTGTTTTGTAGGGAATTTGTAGAAGAGGGGGAAAAATATCCAAAAGGCTACAGCCTTTTACCTGATTTAAACATTAAGCTAGTGTCCATGGAAATGGAATCATGAAATTATTGTCTTTGAAGGAGTCAAAAGGATAGAGGAGGCTCCAAATGTAGAACTATTTAAAATTACAGCACTTCAGGAAATTAAACCAGTTTGAGTTGTAAACAAAAGATGGTAAGTTATCTTGGTGACATGTCTATACCATAATTACCATTATAACTGAGTGCTTAACTGATTGCAGATGTATTAAAAATACTCTTTCCACTAATAGATTTTGGGAAAAGAGAAAAAAAAAAATAAACATTTTTCAGCTAATAAAATGAACAATTGAAAAACCTGATATGAGTGACAGAATGTAAATTGGCCAGGGGTCTCTCTTTTTTTCCCCCCTTTCTTTCCTTACTGCCCCCAATGGGTACTATATAAATGGAAATAATGATGTCGATCTCCATGTCGTCTTATTGGCTGCCTTTTTCACTTTTGGGCTCTTTGGAATTTTGATTCTAAATAGTGGCATAATGGCACCAAAACCTTAGGTTCTTAGCTGTGCAACCCAAGTGTGGAGAGGTCATCATATCCTTCTAGGCACCTACCAAGAAATAAATGGTAAAAGTTGTTTTCAGGGCAGCTCTGTTTCTGCTATAGCACCTAAGAATAACCAAGTATTCAGGGTGGAGGCTAAGATTATAGCTACTCTCCACATGGAAAGGAGAAAACAAGAATCTAATGAATGCAACATAAGGCTCAACCTTAGAAATCGCATAAGACTCTACTCACTAGATGCCCTTGCATGAGCCTGTGATTGGGAGAGAAGGGATTCCTCTTATGGTTTCCAGCTTTGAGAAAGGATATATGCTGTTCCAGGTTCTTTTCAGGGGGAGGACTTTGAAGGGAGAAAGGATCCTTGGAAGAAACCAATATGTAGAGGAGCTATGATCTCAAACATGTTCATATTTCCTGCTTGCCATACTAGAGATTTCTGGGAATTACCGTGTAGGTGAGATTGGGGACTCTTTTGGCAGAGAATAAGCATTTTAGCAAATATAATCCCTGGAATATTGTAAACTATATAATTTTTCTGAGTTCTGATTGCTAGTGACTAGGATAAATGGATTTATTTGCTATTCACTATTGTGATGGTTTTTATGTAACTGGTCTTTGATAGGAAGAGAGTTAAGCCTTTGCATATAGCTTGGGATACTCCTTCCCTATTAAGAAATATTGACCAGGAAAACTTTAAACATAGAAAGTGTTTTACCTAGACCAACAATATTTAGGGGGACAGATAGATATAATTCTGGTGTGGTATTGCCTCACTGAAGAGAATAGAGCAGGTCACCACCATGGCCCCAATTTTCTGCTCTGTCCTGGCAAAATTCAAGGTCTCCCTTGGAGGGAGATGGGTGAGACTTCAGAGATATCTATACATGGCTCCCTGGAAGTGTAACAGAGATGGGAATTTGAAGATCTTCCCTGCCTCTTAATAGGCCTAAGGGAATTTGAAGATGTTCCTTGCCCCTTAATAGGCTGAATGCAATCACATGGAGCCTGTGGTGGGAGAAGTTTATTGAAGGGTGGAGCAGAAAGGGTAGAGCAGAGCCCAGAGGAAGCTGGGATTCTGAGCAGTTAGATGGAGGGAGTAGAGAGGACTCAGGCAAGGAGACCTCTAGGTTTGTGATTGTTTGTGGGAAGGCTGTGGGATGGTGGCGTTCTTTGCAGTGTTATTGTGTATAGATTTCTTTGTTGCTATGATGAATTCGGTTTTCTGGTGATGGGATTTGGCTTTCTTGTGTCTAATAAACGTGTTGCTTCTGTCTTCTATATAGAGTCTGTTATATTTTGTGATTCAGAACTATTACAGCATATTCATAGTCACTGTCAGTGCTGTGAATATTGCTTTGGCACTACAGGGAGCTAAATTTAGACAAACTACAATGGACATACACATGACCTTTATGAATGATACACAGACAAACACACACACACATATACAATGTGTGTGTGTATATATATATGTGTGTGTGTGTGTGTGTATATATATATATACACACACACCTTTTATCCTAGCTGACATTTAGATGTTTGCTAATAATTTAGATAAGGTTTGCAAAAACGCTTCAAATTTATTATCTTGTTTGATCCTCACAAAAACCTTGTGAAGTAGATGCTATTATACCTATTTTGAAAATGAGGAAACCAAGGCAAAAAGAGATTACCTTACCAGTGTCACAAAGATAGTAAGCATCTGAAACAGAAATCTTCCTGACTCCAAGCCCAACACTATCCACTGTGTTACCTAGTTGCTGCCTTAAAAGGTTTTCATCTCCTATAATTAGATTAATGAGTTCTTCCATACTGGAAGACAAACATAATATATCCTTGACGTTCCTTAAATGCACCATGTTTGTGCTTATATTCTTGAATATCCTTATATTTAAGTCTTAAGTCATAGGATTTAGAGATTAGAGGGACTTTAAAAATGATTGAATCCAATATTCTCATTTTATAGATGTGGAAAATTTGACCCAGAGAAGTAACTTTCCCATGATGACATAGTTAGCAAGGAAGAGAGCTGGAGTTGAACTCAGATCTTCAACTCTGACTTATGTGGTCTTTTCTCTGTACCAGGCTATCTGACAGGCCACAGTTACAGCTCATAAAATCATAGAGCTAGACCTGGAAGAGAACTTGGAGATCATCTAGTAAACTCATCATATAGAAAGGGAAACTAAGGCCTAGAGAGATGAAATGACTTTTCTATTTAATGCATAGTACTTTTCACTCAAGAGTATAGTCTTCCCACCTCCCTTTTGCCTATATAGCAGCATGGTGTTGATGGAATCCTAATAAAGCTGCCCCCAGCCCCAATATTCTAACTTCATTATAGGCCTGGCCCTACTGAAAAGCAGGCCCTACCTAACCCTGACCCCCCAATGTCTTAACATCTTTGTATATGCCTCACTGCTCACTGGAACAACAGGTGTGTCCCTGAACTCTTAGTTCCCACAGAAACAGCAGGTGTGTCCATATGATGGGAACCTAGCTACTGCTTCTACCTGGTCACTGCCCCCAGACCCATTCCCACAGAAACAGGTGTTTTCTTGTGTTCAATCATAATCACATCATCCATCTAACCCAAGACAGGACCACAATACCTATCTGTCTTAACCAGATAGGACCACAATAGCTAGCCAGTTGAAGGGCAGAATGACCAGAATGTTTAAGCACCAAACCATAGATGGGACTCCTACTCCATTACCTAATCCCTTAACAAACTCCTCCTGCCTTTTTATTATTAATGATGTTCCTCTATTCCACATAAATTTATATTATGCAATTGCATTTTTACCCTATAAAACCCCATCTTGCTTTCTCTAAAGTTGCTGGTTCTTCTTGGAACTTAGCCCGCTTCATGAGAGGCATAAATCTCAATAAATGCCAATACTTGGATTAGTGGTGATCTGACTCTGAATTCTTAGAGACGGTTCCACCACAACACATCATGAAACCACAACAATTTTAGGGTGGGCAGAGACCCCACCTCAATAGTTTTTGGTGTCCCTGGGTTTAAACCACAACGAAAGAGCACCGAATAAAAAAAGAAGGAAAGGGGGAAGGAATGGGAGAAGAAAGAAGAAAGGAGCAATGGAAAGAGGGATGGAAGGAGAGAGGAAGAGAGAGAGGGAGAGAAGAAGGAAGAGAGGGAGAAAGGGAAGGGAAGGGGAAGAAAAGAGGAAGGAGGGAAGGATGAAGGAAGGAAACAAACGGAAGGTGATAAGAAGGGAAACATTTCTTAAGTAGTATTGCTATGTGCTAGGTACCTTGCTAATCACTTTATAACCATCTCACTTGATCTTCACCCTGGGAGATAGGTATACTCATTATCCCCATTTTACCGATGAAAAGACTAATGCAATCAGACGTTAAATGACTTGTGCAGTATTACAGAGCTATCTATTTGAAGCCATATTTGACTCAGCTCTTTCTGACTTCAGGCTCAGCAGTTCCTAATCTGCTACTTGACCGCTATGTAAACCTGAGTAAGTCACTAAAAATATTCCTTTATCTGGAATCAATACAGTTCAAAATGAACTTCAGATACTATGAGACTATAACTTAACTACTTTGTGAAATGGGGATAGTGATTTTATTTCACTTATAGGATTATTGTGGAGAAAGCACTTTGAAAACTTCAAACCTTTAGAAATGTGAATTGCTGTTATATCTAAATACTGTTCACCCTATGTGACACCTACCTCTACTATTCAAGCCCACTTCAGTTACACTGATTCTCAGAATTACAAAATGCTAGTAGAAAAGGGGACTAGCTCATCCTAGAACTGAAACAGACTAGACAGCACAAGTCAACAGAATTGTTGTGAGTAGTAAGAAAGGTAAAGAATTAACATTTATTTGGCAATAATTACGTGCACTGTCCTAAGCACTTTACAAATGTTGTCTTCTTATTATTTTATTTTTTTTGGAGGGGAGAAGGCAGGGCAATCAGGTCTAAGTGACTTGCCCAAGGTCACACAGCTAGTATATGTTAAGTGTCTAAGATCGAATGTGAACTCAATTCCTTCTTAATCCAAGGCCAATGCTCTATTCACTGCGCCACCTAGCTGGTCCATCTCTTTTTTCCTTCCAATGATGACCTTTTGAGGTTAGTATGATTGGTATCCTCCTTTTACAGTTGAGAAAATAGGCAAATAGAGATTAAATGACTTAGCCAGGGTCATACTGCTAATATGTGTCTGAGGCTGGATTCGAACTCAGGTTTTCCTGACTCCAGACCTAGCACTGTATCCACTATACCATTTAGTTGCCTCTAGTGCAGGAGTTCTTAACATTTTTTTCCCCATATGTTATGGTTTCCTTTATCAGTCTGGTGAAGTCTATGGACCCCTTCTCAGGTTATTATTTTCTTAAATAATAGAAGGAAATGCTAAATTTCACTTAGAGGTTAGTGAAAGTTCTCACGATATCTAATTTATGTATATACTTTTGAGGGGACTACAGATCCTAGTTAAGAACAACTGATCAAACCCAACCCCTCATTTTGCAGATGAGGAAACCAGAGCCCAGACAAAGAAGATGGATTGTCCACAGCCACATATCTGTTGTTCATGGCAGAGCTATTCCCAGAACCTGAGTGTTTAGATTCTGGGTACTCAGATTTTCCCACTGTATCAACTGCTTTCCTGTCAGTCTAGCTATACTTACATATGCTAAATAACTTGTCCTTGGGCAGTTAGATAGTCTCTCCTAGAGCACCAGTAACTCCTTTCCCTTTCTCCCATCTCAACTGGCAGGTGGAACTAGATTCCGCCTAAAGAAATCAGGGTGTGTTTATTTAAAAATCTAGGATGGAGGAACTCATGCCTTGTCTCTCCCACACACACAGTAGCTTAGAGGACCATGAGAATGAAAAGAACCCTGGATTGGGAAATAGGAAACCAGGGTTCAAGCCCTTACTTTGCCACTAATGTGCTATGTTAGTGAGACATTTCATACTATTTAACTACTTAATCTCTGAGCTCCCCACCATCTCCAAGATTTTGCTATTCTGTTTAAAGTTGGAAAAGAAAAAAAAATAGTCTGTTAACTCCTACCTGCTGATCTAATTCATCCATGATCTCAATATTTATTGGGTGAAATGTAGCTCTCTCTGAGAAAAAACGCAGGCATGCTCATTGTATCCCCCCATCTTCTTGGTATCCTGTACTTGGTTTTATCACTTCCTAAATATTCTATTTAACTGTATTGTTTCTAGATGTTCATTTGTCATGGCCCAAACAGGGAGTGCTTCAGCTAGGGAGTTGAAGTAAGCAGGTCAGCAAACATTTATTAAGTACTTATTATGTCCCAGGACTATGCTAAGCCCTGAAGATACAAAGATAGGTAAAAACTGTCCCTGCCCACATGTTGCTCACATTCTAATGGGGGAGACAACATGTAAATGACCAGGTACAAACAAGATACATACAAGGTAAACTGAAGGCAATCCCAGACAGGAGGTACTGATATTAAGGGACAGTGGATTAGAGGAAAGACAGGGTGAGATTCAGGGAGCTGGGTAGGAAGGACTGTCAGAGAACTGAGTTATATAGAGATGGAGATCAGGTTAGACCTGTGTCTCAGTCAGTCAACTGTCTGTGTTGTAGTTTAGTCCAAAAAAGTAGTAGGAGAGAGTCAGTGGCAGAATCTGTGGGATTGGACAGAACTTTCTGCTTCAATGGTAACGTGTAGAATTCTCACATGAGCCAGAATCAGAAGCAGGGTGGAGGAGATGAGAGATCCTTGTCAGATAGCAAGCCAGAGATGCATATTGACCAGAAGTTGGCTAAATTTTTGACCTGGGTCACCTTAGAGAAGTATCTGGATCAGGAAGACAAGTCAAGTCAACAGGGATTTATTGAATGAATGATATGTGCCAAGCTATGGACAGTTAGGTGATGCAGCGACAGAGAGCCAGTTCTGGAGTCAGAAAGACATCTTTCTGACATCAAATCCAGCCTCAAACACTTATTAGTTCTGTGACCTTGAGCAAATCACTTAATCCTGTTTTTCTCAGTTTCTTTATCTGTAAAATGAGCTGGAGAAGGAAATGACAAACCACTCCAGTAACTTTGCCAAGTAACCCCAGATGGCGTCATGAAGAGTTGATCATGACTGAAACTAACTGAACAACTATAACAAAATGTGCCACGCACTGTGCTGTGTGTTGGGATATAAAGAATGGCAAAAACAATCCCTATATTCAAGGACCTTTTATTATTCCAAAGGGAGAGACAACATGTAAACAGCAATGATTTACACAGGATAAATTGGAGATAAGGAAATATAGAATATATAATTTTAGCTGAGACTTGAAGGAAGTCAAGGAAGCCAGACTGTAGAGATGAGGACATTCAGGCATAGGAGATGGAGTGTTTTGTGGAATGAATCTCAAGGAAGCCAGTGTCACTGGATCATGGAATGCACACAGACACAGACACGTATGTGTATAATATACATATATGTATACACACCCCTAAACACATGTAAATAATATTTTACATATATATGATATATTTATGTATTGTGTATATATCTGTGTGGGTATATATAATCCATATATATGGAAGAATCTTACTTAGAGTAAGACATCTAAAATGTACATGGCTAAATTCTATCATTGGTTTGCATACCTATAAATTACCCATGAGTATACCATTTGATGTTTTATTGTGTCCAGTCTTGTCACTTCATACATGTAGGGAACTCCCACCAAATATGCAGATGGGCAATTCTATAACTTCATATAACCTAAAAATTACAGATTTTTAATTTGGAAGGGACCTCAGAAACTAGCCTATACTTAAGTAGGAATCCCTACTCTAAGATAAATGACAAAGGGTCATCTAACCTTCTCTTGAAGACTTTCAATGAATGACTTACTATCTCACAATACAATGCATTCTACTTTAGGATGAACCTAATATTTTGGAGGTTTTTCTTGACATCAAAACTAAATTTGGCTTATTGAAATTTCCACCTAGTGGTCCTGGTTCTGTCCTCTAGGATCAAATACAAACAAATAAAATTCTTCTTCTGCATCATAATCCTTGACTCACATTAAGACAGCTATCAAGCCCCTCCTGAGTCTTCTCTAGGAGACAGCTAGGGGGTGGGTAAATTAGACAGAGTTTCATCCTGAGTAAGTCACAACCTCCGTCTGTCTCAGTTTTCTCGACAGCAAAATAAGGATCATAATGGTACCTACTTCCCAGGTCTGTTTTGAGAATCAAATGAGATATTTGTAAAGCAGTTAGCACATTGCCTGGCACATAGGAGGTACTGAAAATGTTTGTTTCCTTCTTTTCTTCCTTCCTTCCTCCTTCCCTCCCTTCCTCCCTCTCTCTACCCCTTCCTTCCTTCCTTCCTTCCTTCCTTCCTTCCTTCCTTCCTTCCTTCCTTCCTTCCTT